>NC_064631.1:322045207-322402707 GCF_023864275.1 Schistocerca cancellata
TTTCCCCTTGATACTTCCTCAATACTGTCTTAAGCTTCAGCCTACATTTCATTAATCCTAAACTGTTGTCTGAACCTGTATCTGCCCATGATTCCATTTTCCAACCCAATATCTGTTTTTGGAATCTCTCTCTCACAATTATGTAGTCCAGCTGGAGTACTCTCGTATCTGCAGGCCTTTTCCATGCGTACGTGGTCCTCTTGTTGTCTTGGAATAGTGTATTCGCTATTACTAGCTGAAAGTTGTTGCGAAACTCAGTATTATTCCCCCCTACTCCTTCCCGTACTACAGTGACCCATCACTCATGTAAACTGAATTGTCATCTCTTTTTGTATGGTGTGTTATCCATTCAATGTCGTCATATAATATATCTCTTGAGCTTCTGCTTGTACGTTGGCATGTATACCTGAACTATAGCTGATGACGTCAGTTTTTCTGTCAGCTCTGGTGGGAATTATCACAATTACTCACTCTCTGAGTACCTTTCTAATCACAGCGAATGCAACAATTTTCCGCTGCTATTAACGTTACCCTACAACCAGAAATCATCTTCTTTCCATTTCAGTGCACCGATCCTCACTATATCCACATTGAGCGACTACCTCACAAAATGTTATGTATCAGATATTTCCTTCCGAGGTCTAAATCTTCAGTCCAACATACGGCTTTTTAAAGGTATTCATAAGGACCAGCAGATTTTTTTCGGATTTTAATCTTCTGACCAGTATTGCGAGCTTTCAAAACAGAAAAATTTCATGAGCGGTGGGCATAACTACGTAACCGCGGAATCAGAGCTGAAATATTAAAACTTTTGGCTGGTTTCATTGCCTAGGGGCTGGGATACGCAGTTGCCGCATTACTGGCCAAAAACTGCTGAGTCTACAGTATACAATATGAATACACACATGAATCGAATGGTCGAAAGTCCTTATCACTCAGCAATTGCGAATTAATACAGAAATTTATAAATGAAAGATTGCAATTAAATAAAATCTGCAGGTACTATTTTAACGACTTTAAATGATTAGTACGATAGTAGAAGTACTTTTGAGAATGCAGTATATTTCTGCAAAACACTTATTGGTGTCGATGGTCCGGCAATTAAATAAAACATAAGTTTAATAACAGGGAAACAATAGATTCCTACTTCACATAATGAGTTACGAACAACAACATAGCTCGCGAAATGTTCACTTCCAAACGCGTACTACGTCTTCATTGCAGAAGCCACGGAAATCTCGCAAGCACACAAGTCGGCTCTACGAAATATTTCTAACTCACTCGCAAACTGCTCCACTCCAAGTCTTTCCCGCGACTCCGCGTCCGTCACGCCGTCGCGTCCAGCACTTTCCGTGACCTCTGCCTACTGTCCAGCACTGCCGCACTCTTCCGAACTACCCATGTGTCCGCTATCGAAACGATCCTCCTACCCCACTTCCATACAGTCTCACAATTAAGGAGCGCCGTGGCTGGCTAGAGCGCTGCCTCCATGTCTCCAAGCCAACGTACACCCACAAACATATTCAAGCACATTCGAAATACTGGATTTACATATAAATACTTGAAATTAAATAAATATTCCTACTACTGGACCATAAATACGTTCTAACACATTATTAAATACATAAACCAATTAAATAAACAAATATCAAAGAAATAGCAACAAAAGGTATGCCAGTAGCCTAATGTCTCTGTGCTTTGTAAAACAGTAAATGTTTATTGTATTTCTTCATGAGTAGTATATATCGGATATTAACAAAGACATAGATGAATAAATATGTTTATAAGCACATGCTGCTGCAGTTTTCTCGTGTTACTGTGAAGTACTTATGGCCTGACACGATCTATAGTAATTGGCCACTTTGACCTCCAATAATTCATGTACTATTCAAGTTACATGCCTGTACTTCATACCAATTTAGGTTTACACTAATAGCTTTCTAAAGCAAAAATGTAACCCATCTGTTTAAGCATATGACTAAAGAGGGATTAAGAAAACGTAAATTATGTGCTGTTTTAGAGAATGGAATGCCTACGTTACTCTGGGTTATAAGTAATAACTACCGATTACATCTGGATATTTAGTTTATGGGTGTATACTGTATGGCCATATTTTCGGATATTTATAAGGAATTTGTAGCTCTACTTTATAAAATGGGAAAATTTGTTAGGTATGTGTTCAGCTTTCAACGAAATATTAGCAACGATGATTTCTATAGATTTCTATAAAGGGATTTTATACTGTTTTGAGTGCAGCGAATGCCATGATTGGATTAGAATAATTTTCGAACAGATGATGACTTACACAACGATGGCTAACATAACCGTAATATGTATAGTCAAGCACACACTTATTTTGATTTACCAAGAGAATTTAAGTATGAGCTACAATGATTACTCAATAGCAGCAATGTACAAATAACTTATGGTTAAGACGTTAATTTAAGAATTAATTATACGTAGGGTTCCAGAGAGAATTTACACCATGTAGTGGTGTGTGCGCTGATCTGAAACTTCCCGGTAGATTAAAACTGTGTGCAGGACCGGAACTCCAACCTGGGACCTCTGCCTCTGCCAGGAAAGTGGTCTGCCAAGTGAGATACCCGAAAACGACTCACGACCCGTACTCACAGTTTTACTTACGAGATTAAGAAGACATGCCTGAGCCACAGCCAGGGCAACCTACGTGAAGGGTTACTTGTAGCAGCATACAAGTAGCCTCCCAATGAAACAGGACCACCTAAAAATTCGTGACGTAAAATGTTACTTAGTTTATTCCCATCAGGGATAAGTAAGGCTGATTACTTAACCCAAATTAACAAAAGAATTTAAGACTAAGCTAGAGGTGAAACTGGTATACTCGCCCTGTTTGTGGATAATCCACGTGTAGACATGAACTGAGACAGTATATAAGCAAACTATGGTTAAGGCAGTTGATGACTGCAGTTTACTTAAGGAATTAAAGTTGTATTACTACCGGACCGTGGTAAAAACTGCAGTTTTGAAGAGCGCGCCGCAGCACGTAGTGTGAAGCAGTCGCCCTTCGTTCTGGCGGTGGCGCCGCTGTGGCAATCGCAGCTTTGGTGTCTTCCTCTGGTGGGAAAGGGGAAAGGTTGCCTATTCACGTGCATTTAATGGGCGCTATGAGCTCTCCAGTCGGTCAGTCTGGGTCAGTCTCTCGTCCGCATTTGCTAGCCAGTTAGTGTCCGTCTGTCGTTCGGAGTGCTAGTATGTCTGTCGTTCGGATCAACCTTTAAAGCCGGCAAAATGAGAGTCTTTCCACTCCGCCAGTAAGAGAACTCAGCGAGTCGTCGCCCGGTCGGGGCTTAGTTCCTGCATCTGAGTCTGCGCGTTAGGCCGCCAGTCTGCTCGAGTTAGCTCAGGCAATGGTCATTGGCGGTTGGATCTATCGGTTGGTCGGTCGCGCACTGAGACACAAGATGACTCGTCCGTCTTGAGCGTCGGCGCATGTGAGGTCGCCACGTGAGTCCAGTGGGCAACTCCGTATGGCGAGGGGTAGTGACTTCGCGGTCGATATGTGTGCAATATGAGTCAACCCACGACATCAGTCTGGCCGGTGCGAGCTGCGACGCCGTGAGGCGGGAGATGGGCGCGTCTTCCTGCGTCCGTTGAAGCGGCTGGCAGCGGACGGTTCGGGACAGCGATTTGGGGGTGCTCCGCCAGGTCTTCTCGAGAAATCGCAGTTTATTAGAAGTTAAGTGACTGTTATGTGTTGTTTACTCTTTTCAAATTCTACTTGTTTTCTTGGTGAGATCACCAGCCGTTTTGCTTTGGGGGTCGTCCCACCATTCTTTTCCGTATGCCCACCCGCGGGAAGGTGGTTGTTTTTAATTGGGTGGTCCGTTTTTCCCTTGTGGAGTAGGGGCGGGTAAGAACAACCTGCGGTTCGGGTTGTTCGATAATCTCCCTATCAATCTACCTTACGTTAGTAGCTGCCTCTGTCATGTTTGTCGGATTTGGTGTGTTAACGAATTTATTGCTTGGAGTGTAACGGCCTAATACCTGAAATATGTTTTGATTTTTGGAAACTTTGATACTTTTGCCTATGATCTTGAGAGGCGGTATCTGTGTAATGTAGAGTATCTTAACTAGTGTTTGGCCAACTTGTAGAGTTTTATATAGATTTCATTTCACTGGCTTTTATTTAAATGATCATTTTAGTATATAAAGACGCCACCCTTTCACAGTGTTTTTTACGATTTCCATCCCTCCTACGGGGGGTGCATAGTTTGTGTGCTTGTGTAAATTGTTAAAAATCTTAGTTTAAAGTTATCTTGTGTGTTGCAGATTTGCACCAGTGTAGTCTTTCAGAGGCTGTTGTGAGCGGTCGTAACTACGGCAGTGTCAAAAGGGAGCGGCAAGGTTCTCTGCCCAAAAGCGCATACAGACAAAACTTGTTTCCTTCTGCCTCTGAATAAATTTAAACTTCCATATTTAGAGGGTGCTTTCTCATTATAATTTAAATTTGTTTCTTTTAAAAAATGCTTTTAGGCACTACTAGAGTGAATAAAATTCCCATTTGTTAAAAGTAATTTGGTTATGAGTTCATCAGATACTCCCTGGCAACTACTTCTATGCTTACATAGTATTATTAAATGGGTTAATGTTCTTGATGAATCGCTAGTAAATAAAATAAAATCTTAAGAATATTCTTTGAAAATAAATCACGGTTCAACAACCTTCTAGGTCAGAGCTGTTTAACGTCAGACGCGTAACAGAGGTTAGCTGACATGGATTCTAGTTCGGTATGACATAATAGGCCAATATTATTGATTCGATTATATAATGGAGTTTTTGCGACGTCTCAGGGTGGGGATATGTGGTGTACTGTGTAACTTCGGTAAAGTGATGCGTTGCCAAAATTTTTGCTTAACCAACGAGTGATGAACGCGACTGTTAATTCACAGCTCAAAAGAGACAGATTTCAGGTTGCTTCTAAATTAAAAGAAAATTTAAATATACGACAAAAAAGCTTCATAAACACAGATTTAGATTATAGTATGGCTGCTAGTTTAATTATGCACTGAATCAGCTGCAACAGTTACTATCCAAGAGACAGAGTGCTGTGTCATCCGAACAAGACGCAGCCGGGGCAAAAGCACCACAGGCGTTAAGATGCGAGCTGGTGCCAGAAGAGCGGCTTTCGCCCAGTTGGTTATAGGTTTATCGTCCAGGGCTGATTTAGACAGGGAACGTCGCTTAGTGAACTCATAGAAAAGAAAAGGCAGTTGTTGTAAACTGCACTTGCTATGTATTGTGAAGTTTATCTACGACTATTTGTACTTAGCCGCTGAGGGCCTTTTTCGTGTTACATTACAGTGTTGCGGACGTCACAATTCAATCAGTCACAAGTATAAGTAAACTTTTTTAACTCATATATGTGACTTAGATACTAATTTGTTGGAGTGTTGCAGAACCTTCGTTCTCGTAGCCTATTACCCGACCCTGGGCCAAAGCTGTGTAATAGTGATAGGGAGAAATTGTCTAAGCGGTAGTCGTATGGTAGTGGGGAAACAGGTGCAACTTTTGATGTCAAGTTGATATGTAAATTAATTAAATTTATCAATTAATCACCCCTTGACCACGCCCACCCCCACCCCCACCCCTGCATGACGTTACATGTTTTTCTCAGCGTGCATCTGGGCCACAACAACTCCCCTCCACTCTCCCCCTCCCCCATCTACATTATTGGCGGGAAGTTCAAATTTTGGCGGGAATTTCGAATTTTGGGGGCAATTGTTTTGTCCCAGGTCTGTGCTGACACCCCCCATGCCCCCACCCCCAATATCTGGCAGGAAATTCAAATTGGTGGTACACTTTCTGGGACTCGAACCCTGGTTATCGTGGATAAAAAGTCTAAGTGAACTGCGAACACATGGAAACTGTATGATGCAGGAGAGGAAGGTTAGGTTAGTGTATTTTCAAATAACTTCCGGGAATTCAGCCAGGTAACACTTTCAGCGACCGCCGATATTTCGGCGGGCGAACACCCCACTATTTTCAAGGCAAACAGCAACGGACAGGCGGTGTACATGCAAATTTAAAACCTCGATTCTCGGACTGAAGCAGGAAAGATAGCACACACACTGAACACTAGTGGCACCAAAGATGACCAAAGTCAGAGCTATCGATAGTGAGACTATGAATTCCAGGTGAGGTAGCATTGACTCTGTCTCTCTGGTTTTTGACAAGGGAGAGAGCCGGATTCCAAACAGAGTTTAAACAGAAACCTCCATCCCTGTTAACGAGGTTGCTTGCCAATTTAATCTCAACTGCCTCCCTAATAACACTGTCCCAATATCTCGGTGTTATTATATAACATGGGGTGACCAGTATCCAAGCAATTTTCGGCAATAGCAGATCTATTTGGCTGCTGTAATCGTGTGTACCGTTTATGCTCAGTACATCGGTCCTCCACGGTCCTGATAGTTTGACCAATATATGCCATGCCGCAGCTACAAGGAACACGATATACACCCGCCTTACGCAGTCCAATATCATCCTTAACGGAACTCAAAAGTGCTCTAATTTTAGATGGAGGTCGGAAAACACATTTTACATTCCGTAAAATACGACCGATCTTGTTGGACGTGTTTCCTACGTAAGGCAAAAAGGCAGTAGACTTAGGTGTTGACTCAGAATTATCTACAATCACCCGATGTACAGTTGGTCGATAGCGCAACGCACGTTCAATCTGTCTATCATTATAACCATTTTGACGAAATGTAACTTCAAGATGGGAGTGCTCAGCTGGCAAAGTCTCAGCGTCAGAAGCGGCATGTGCCCTGTGTACCAAGGTACGAAGTACCCCTTCACGCTGAGCCGGATGGTGGCAACTATTAGCCTGTAAGTACAAGTCGGTGTGAGTACGTTTCCCGTAGACTGCATGTCCCAGTGATCCTTCCTCCTAACCAACACGTCAAGAAAGGGAAGGCAACCATCCTCTTCCACCTCCACCGTAAAACGAATGTTCGGGTGGATCGAGTTCAGATGTTCTAGAAAGACGTTCAAATTCTCCCTACCATGAGGCCAAACAACGAAGGTATCGTCAACGTATCTAAAGAAACAGGCGGGTTTCGAACGTGCCGACTCCAATGCACGTTCCTTTATTTATTTTGGTCGGGAATCTGACACAAAGATCGGTCCTAATTATGTAATGGCACTACACAAGGATGGCAAAAAGCGCAATGAAACTAAAAAACTGACGATGCCGTACATCTGGTGTTATCATGCTGTGAAAAAAATTTCTCTACACCACATGAAACTAGTGACAGACACACTCAAACTCTACCCTTCATATACAAGCTGAGAGGAAAATGTCTGGTGTGTAAGGTACTATTTTTATTCTTTTTTGTGGGAAATATGTTCAACTGATGAGATGCTGGTGTTGTACAGAAAGGAGTTTAGTAAGTGTAGTAATTGTAAGCATACAGCTGAGGCCATCATTTACAGTTGTTTGATATCAGACTTCGCTACAGATGCCTGCTCAAAAATCACCCTGCAGCCCAGGAAATCGAAGACAATACACCCTACCACAACTGATTGAAAAATACGTCACAGTTCTAATTACACTTCGAAATTGTCGTGGAAAAATACATAATGCAATACATGTAATGGGGAAAATCGTAGTCCTAAAAGACTGCAGGGAAAGAGGGGGCGTTTGTTGAACTACCTTCTCCTCGATGTACAATGACAAATTGCAGAAAATCTAGCCCCTCTCCACTCCCTCCCTCCTTCAATAAACTACAGGGAGGAGAGAGGCATTTAGTCATTTTCAAATGGCCAGCTATTCCGCCTCACGGCGCATGCTGGCCACTGTCCACCTTGAGGCAATGGTCCTTCGTCGATGCAAAATCAGGTATAATTAACTAAACAATACAGGATATAAGAACGGCCGTCCCAGTGCAACTTGTTCGTCTATAGTGGCACAGCCACCCCTAATGATTAGGGGGAGCACCTGCTGCGCCGACTGACACACTAGGCAGGCCCCCAACACCTCCAGTAGGCCTCTCGTTCTGTAATGACACTTTTATTCAACGTGAACAGCTCTTTCTTGCAATCTGTTAAAAGTATTTCTGGGAAAGACCACAGCCCTCTGGGACAACAACCGGAGAATGGTACAGATGGTCCGCAGCTCTAGGCTTTGAACCATCTGGCCGCTACCTTAAGGCGACACTCCTATGCCAACATAATAGTGTGTATAGTCAACTAAACAATAGGAGATAAAAGGACGGCCACCTCAAGTGCAACTAGTTTGTCTAAAATATAGCGACAGAACTCCCACACGCCGTCCCCTGGTTAGAGAGCGGCTGTGTCTGACGACCGCCAGCAGCAGACACACCCCCACTGCCACGCCCTCAAAGGGCGCTGACCACACGTCCTAGACAACACAAACGGAAAATTAAGTAGCATAGCCCCGACCATCCAGAGAACGCTCCAGAAGGCTATTTCGAAGTTCGACTGCTTGCAAAAAAGGAAGTCCCTTCCGCCTAAGGCGTGCGCAGACTCACACTACAGTTCCTTCAGTACAAAAGTGTGACGCTGGCATCTCTCAGAACGAGAACGTGACAAATGACTGCTAGCCCAAAGGAGAGATATTTCTCTAAAGGGAGAGCCGTGATCTCTTATGGAACTCGCCCGCAGCAGCCCGTCGTTCTGTGCTGGAATATTTAAGATCAATGTGACTCCTTTAACAAAGCAACTATTAAAAAAAGGAAAGCACAACTGTGACGACAATAAATGTCCTCCTTCCCCGAAAATAGGTAATGTCCATTTTCTTTTAGTTTTTTGAGAAAAATTGGTATAATATTTACGTTTGACTGCAGGATACAATTGATGATGATGATGATGTCCATACTCCTTGACAAAGCATAGGTGAACGATGCGGGAGACCCGCACCGCCGTACTAGGCAAGGTCTTAGTGGAGGTAGTTTTCCATTGCCTTCCTCCAACCGCAATGGAGATGAATGAAGGATACAATTGGCAACTCATTATTTTGTGACGTCCAACGAAGTGCACCGCCATCAATCACAAATCATCAGCAGAGACATGTCCACTACATGTAAATCAGGAAAAAAGCTTGGACTATTTTGCTGCAAAAATTACCGATCACCGCAGAATGGTATCTCGAAACAGAGAACAGAACAAATGCCTGCAACTAAAGAATATGCAGTTGTAGATGGCAGGATTCATGCGAGTACAGTGCTACACTATGTCGACCGACCAGAAAAGTAGTGCATTTATGCTATGTGTTGGCTGCTGTACTACATTTACCAGCAAGTTTAGAACACGTAACGAGAAGCGTTGTCGTGATTGCATCGACAGAAGTAACATAAAATCGATCAAACGACGGAAAATGAGGATAGATTGATGGAAAATGGGCCGAAAATCGGGGAAATTGAGGGGAGTACTAGCATGTCTTCTGACTGTCGCAGAATAATTCTTGTACATGGGAACGTGAATACGACAGCAAGAGACATACAGCGAAACGTTGAGATGGAAGCACTGGGCACCGGGGAAGCAGTCTTTTATTTTTCGTCGTTGCACCAATCTACTGTATGTGTACTGAGGTAACAGTGAAACAAGCAAGTTGACTGCTGTTCTTGATGCTTTTCTGGAAAAAAGAGAACAATCTACCTCTAAACTTACTTGCATCTGCGTTAAAGGATGACAGGGAGTGGATGATCGGTTGAGATGGAGTTGTAATAAGGCAGGATTTAATGCTAGACTGATGATGTATTGTCATACAACTGCATGTCTGTGTGTGACTTGGAGCACTGTCCACTCGCAATCGTTAACACAAAAATCTCTCGGCCATCAGAGGACTTCCATCCTGCTTTGACACATTCCTCTGGACGAACGACGATTTGCGCGACATACTCCATTCCCCTGCCACATCTTGAGCATAAAATCGAGTCTTCAGTTTAATAACTGCGGTGATTCTAAGTTGGCGACAGGTGTTCGTAAGACACTACAACCTCTTGTATACATCTGCTTCACCAATGTCCTGTTTACGGAGTTAGTGGCGATATGTCGTGTAATTTCACCTACCAGAGACCGCTGTTATGCATTTGTCTCTTTCTTTGTAAGAGGCTTTCTCCGTTTCTAACGATCATTTTATATAGGACTAATGTGAGTGTAGTATAGTTTCTGAACCGTGAACGGATGTGAATAGTGGGGACTATACACCTCTGGAAAGCTATATTGGACGTATATCACAAGGAACCGATGTTTTAAGGAAATAGTTTTTCATTTTACAGAGTATCACCATAGTTCATCGCAGAGAAACTTACAAGGAGAATGTATATCAAGCGCTGGAAATATATTTCTTACATTGGAATAGTAACAGCATTGCATTACATATGACTAATACGTATGTCGGAAGCCGCAAGGCTCTAACATTATAGTGTGTTTTAAGTACAGAACCTTGTAACCTTAAGAGTGCATGTGTTTAGCCCGCATCTCGTGGTCGTGCGATAGCTTTCTCGCTTCCCACGCTCGTGTTCCCGGGTTCGATTCCCGGCGGGGTCAGGGATTTTCTCTGCCTCGTGATGGCTGGGTGTTGTGTGCTGTCCTTAGGTTAGTTAGGTTTAAGTAGTTCTAAGTTCTAGGGGACTGATGACCATAGATGTTAAGTCCCATAGTGCTCAGAGCCATTTGAAGTGCATGTGTTTATGTTCTCCAATGCCTTCTTGGTAATGACCCTAGACTCTAGAGCAATACTTTAGAATTGATAGGGCAGTTGATGTTCCTACATGAAATGTGGAATGTAGCTGTCTACTTCTGATCAGCTGGAGATTAAATCTGAGCCAGTGCTGAAGAGAGCATTGGTCAAAGACAATGTGAGGATCTCTATCATAAGAATGCGAGAATGTCCTGTGACTCTCATCCACAAGAAGAATGATCGTAAGTTACGCACTATAATAGAAGTGCTAGAAATATGAACGTCGCTGCATGGTATACTTCGGTGTATATGGCGAGAACTGAAAATTAATGAACCTACTGCACAGTCATCTACTTACATTTGCGACGGTACTCGCAAAGTAGAGGAGGGGCCGTTTCTCGATGACACAGAAATTGGTAAGCATGCTGCCGCGTCATTAGTCGGTGTTGAAATTACTGTCAAATTCCTTAAAGTGAACGCACTATCAACTATGATGCTTATTACTACAGTACATCGACGGATTTTTCTCCATCCGAACAGCACACTGGCACGCTGTTGATTACCACATAAAGACTGACTGACATCGCTTGTTTGAGGTGGAGAAAGAGTCTTGGTGGAGGAGGTAACACTTTCCGGGAATGGCTAACACCGATACAGTGATCAAATGCTTGGTATTAAATGAGGAATCAATCAAACGGAACACAGCGCCATCAGATATCCCGTCACTGTGAATGATGAATTTACATGTAGAGGTCGTCAGTCACCTTCGGACAGCAGTTTGGAAACGCTCCACAATACCTCAAAACTCTTCCAGTTTCCTCATGTTGTGACGGTATTTTACTTCAAACATTCAGTGTGTAGGTGTGTTGTGGAATCAGCAGCACCAACACGATTTACATTTTGTGATATCTAGTTTTCTGGGGGAGCCAATGGACCTAATTGTGTTAATGTCAATTTATAACCTGACACAGATGTCGAAGTCGTGGCGGAAAAAGAACAAAATGTATGGCAGTGTACAAAACGTGTTACAGAAGAAAAACCTGTGTATCAAACAACGAAACAGGGACACTCCCCTGAAACTGATAATCTGTGGGAGATGCTTCTCTTACAGTGCAGACGATGAAACTGTGCAAGTGACGTCGATCACTGGTCGCCTGCTGCAATGTATACAGGGTGAGTTACTATTACGACCTAGAATAGCTCTGGAAGTATGATAGCAGCTGAAAAGTCTGTGGGACAAATGTTGCATGGGACAACAGGGGCCATAATATGACGTTGGTTTTTTGTTGCTAGGTGGGGTCGCGTCAGAGACATGAATGTGGACTTTATTTCTTTAAATGGGAGGCCCCCGGAGTAGACAACATCACATTAGAACTAAAGATAGCCTTGGGAGAGCCAGGCCTAACAAAACTCTACCATCTAGTGAGCAAGATGTATGCGACAGGCGAAATGCCCTCAGACTTAAAGAAAAATATAATAATTCCAATCCCAAAGAAAGCAGGTGTTGACAGATGTGAAAATTACCGAACTATCAGTTTAATAAGCCACGACTGCAAAATACTAACACGAATTCTTTACAGACGAATGGAAAAACTGGTAGAAGCCGACCTCGGTGAAGGTCAGTTTGGATTCCGTAGAAATACTGGAAAACATGAGGCAATACTGACCCTACGTCTTATCTTAGAAAACAGATTAAGGAAAGACAAACCTAAGTGTCTAGCATTTGTAGACTTACAGAAAACGTTTGACAATGTTGACTGAAATACTCTCTTTCAAATTTTGAAGGTAGTAGGGGTAAAACACACGGAGTGAAAGGCTATTTACAATTTGTACAGAAACCAGATCGTAGTTGTAAGAGTCGAGGGACATGAAAGGGAAGCAGTGGTTGGGAAGGGAGTGAGACAGGGTTGCAGCCTATCCCCGATGTTATTCAATCTGTATATCGAGCAAGCAGCAAAGGAAACAAAAGAAAAATTCGGAGTAGGAATTAAAATCCATGGAGAATAAATAAAAAGTTTGAGGTTCGCTGATGACATTGTAATTCTATCAGAGACAGCAAAGGACCTGGAAGAGAAGTTGAACGGAATGGACAGTGTTTTGAAAGGAGGATATAAGATGAACTTGAACAAAAGTAAAACGAGGATAATGGAATGTAGTCGAATTAAATCGGGTGGTGCTGCCGAGATTAGATTAGGAAATGAGACGCTTAAAGTAGTAAAGGAGTTTTGCTATTTGGAAAGCAAAATAACTGATGATGATCAAAGTAGAGAGGATATAAAATGTAGAATGGCAATGGCAAGGAAAGCGTTTCTGAAGAAGAGAAATTTGTTAACATCGAGTGTAGATTTAAGTGTCAGGAAGTCGTTTCTGAAAGTATTTGTATGGAGTGTAGCCGCGTATGGAGTGAAACGTGGACGATAAATAGTTTAGACAAGAAGAGAATAGAAGCTTTCGAAACGTGGTGCTACAGAAGAATGCTGAAGATTAAAATGGGTAGATCACATAACTAATGAGGAGGTACTGAATAGAATTGGGGTGAAGAGAAATTTGTGGCACAACTTGACTACAAGAAGGGATCGGCTGGTAGGGCATGTTCTGAGGCATCAAGGGATCACCAATTTAGAATTGGAGGGCAGCGTGGAGCGTAAAAATCGTGGAGGGAGACCAAGAGATGAATAGACTAAACAGATTCAGAAGGGTGTAGGTCGCAGTAGGTACTGGGAGAGCCGGCCTGGGTGGCCGAGCGGTTCTAGGTGCTACAGTCTGGAACCGCGCGACCGTTACGGTCGCAGGTTCGAATCCTGCCTCAGGCATGGATGTGTGTGCTGTCCTTAGGTTAGTTAGGTTTAAGTAGTTCCAGGGGACTGATGACCTTAGAAATAGAGTCCCATAGTGCTCAGAGCCATTTGAACCATTTTAGGTATTGGGAGATGAAGAAGCTTGCACAGGATAGAGTAGCATGGAGAGCTGCATCAATTCAGTCTCTGGACTGAGGACCACAACAACAACAATAGTTTGGTACTTATTTTCTGGTAGCGGCTATCGAGACGAATCCAGTGATGTGTAACAGTAAGGTCTTTGAAGGTCAACGAAGGTCACAAACGTGGCAAGAACGTTCAATTACAGAAGCTGTTCGAAATGATGACCATCGGTATCAATTCAGGGCTGCAATCTACTTGTCATGGATCGAGTGGTGTTCCTTATCACATCGGTACTTATCAAAGCACAAACTCTGACAAGTCTCTCACGTATATCGTGCAAATAGTACATATTCGCCGAATACGGCGCATCCATCTAACATGCCATTGACATGTAAACACCGTTCGACGGTTTCGTAATACAACACTAATAGGAACGATAAGACTTATATCGTCAATTCAGGCGAATGTGAATGATGTATTCCTTCGAAGAAAAAATCGATATGCTTCTCATTTAGGGAGAACGCCAACGAAATTCAGTGAGAGCTAGAGACTTATACACTGCAAGATATCGTCAATGTACTCACCCTACACGTCGTACATTTAAATATGTTTATGATAAATTGAGAACAACTTGATCTGTAAGACGCATCGGAAACATATCCGGCAAAGGAAAGTTACTAACGAGGAAACAAGTTACTAACGTGGAAACAAGTTACTAACGAGGAAACGGAAATTGCTACCCTTGCCACAATGGTTCGAGATCCTTGTGTTAGTTGGCGTCCAATCGCAAGGGAATCTGGCATGAGCTAGAGTAGTGTTGCACGTGTTCTGCATCGCCATAAATATCATCCTTACCATATCAGTCTCCACCAACAAGAATTCACAGGTACGGATTGTCGCATTGAATTCTGCTGATAGGTTCAACTTCAGCTTCAGAGGGATGACACATTTATTTATTTGATTTTATTTATTGACGAGGCTACATTCACGAACCGCGGAAATGTTAATTTGCGTAACATGCATTGTTGAGCAACTGAAAATCCATGTTGGGTACGGCAGGCTGCACGCCAAAAATCGTGGTCGGTGAATGTATGGTGTGGTGTTCTGGAGGACAGAATTATAGGCCCCTATTTCATCGAAGGAAGTCTTAATTGTAGGAAGTACACCACATTCCTGCAAGAAACATTATTGTTATTGGAAGAAATACCTTTGTTACACATCGTTGAATTCGTCTTGAGCGCCGCTATCAGAAAATAAGTGCCAAACTATAGCATTACATTCAAAAAAACAAAGTTGACCTTCATGTCTCTGAGGCGACCCCACCTAGCAACGAAAACCGAACGTTATATTATGGCCTCCATTGTCCCATGCAACGGTTGTCCCACAAACTTTTCAGCTCCTATCATACTTTCAGAGTTATTCTTGGCGGCAATAGTTAGTGAATCACCCTGTATTAAATAGGATCGCCACATATGCTCGATGCCGGCACGTAGAGAGCACTCGTTTTCGATGTATCAGAAGATAGAGATCCAATAAAAATCTATGGCATGAAGTTAGCTGAGATTTTGTAGTTAGTAGTTTTCCTCTGTTTGATGGTACAGAATTATTGTTATAGAATGTTTGGGTGATAGACATGAATGGACCCTGAGGGACACGGATCTGCTTCGGACTGCGGTACGTGTATGTGGTTTGGAGATGTATCTCAATGCAGTTGCAAAATCCTTGTCCTTCGTCCTTGCCCTGTATTGTGTGGAGTCTTCCTATTTTTCCCAACAAGAAACACCACCGCAACTGTTCATACTGTCTTTTATACTACATCATGTTACAGGAGCAGGCTTCGTTTGGTACTGACCTTACACATGGTACATAGATGGCGGAGCTACGAAAACATGTTCCCGTTACCGCCGAGTGGTCAAAACACAGTTCTATAGCGTTAACTCAGCTTACTTCGTTTCTACACCGTTGCAGAATATGGTAGATACAACCCTCTCCGACCTCTGGGTAAATTGATCTTGCTATCAACTACAGTGTGTATTACAGTACACTGTTCAATGTCAACAGTGTCTTTCCCATCGCGACTGTCCACCGGGTACACTGATGATTACAACATAATGACTGACTGACACCACTTGGTTGAGATGGAGGGAGCCTTGGCAGAACAGTGATATCTGCTACTTGTCGCTGTGGAGCATGGGATTGAATGTAGAGGCCAATTGTTTGGCAGCGTTCCTCAATGCTACAGATTGGTCCTGTTTCCATATGCAGCGATGCCCTCCTCATTTTTTTATTTTTTTCGACCAATAAGGTGACAGTACCTCTTTTTTATGTGTTGTAATACCCCCCTCCCCCTCCCCAGCATGTTGTGAACAGCACCTTCCGGCGATGGTCAACAATGGAACAGTAGTCAAGTACATGACTGCAAAATGAAGGAACGATGTCGAGGGGAAGATGAGATTAACTGTACAGGTTAATAGGTTCGAATAGCTGTTGGAAGCACTCTACGATACCGCAAACTCTTCCAGTTTCCGTATGTTCCTATGTCTTTCACATTTTTCTCAATGAGAATACACTTCCTCTATATTTTATTTCTACCAGTCTGAGTTGTGGTGGCTGTACAGTTTATGCCACGCAGTGTTCAGCTTTATGTGAGAGCCAGAGGATAGAAATGTGTTAATGTCAGTATAGCAGCAGCTGACACGGATCTCTAAATCATGTTAGAAAGAAACAAAGTGCACGGCGGTACACATTAGAAGGGTGTGTTAAACTGAAAAAAAAAAACAATGTGCTAAACTATGGAACAATAAATGAATTCTCTCGTGTGATAGAGAGCCTGTTGCATATGGTCATCCTACAGTACAGGTGATGAAACTTTACACCGGTCTGTGGAAGCTACTTCGATCATGACCAAGACGCAGAGGGACTGTGTAAAACACAGCGCTGGAATTTTTGCTGTATGGGACACTTAGCAGGTTGCAGGTTGGAAAGTTTCGAGATATGAGAATGGCATGAATATGATGTAATCATTAAAAGACGTCTATACCAGTTCCAACACAAGTGCGTGGTAAAATGGATAGACTTGATTCCAAGTCGCAGACAGCATTTTTACCCAAAAGAGTAACACTATCAGCGACTTGTGTGTGTGCCTGTGGACTCAAGACCGCTTTTTATGCAGTGTGACAGTAACGTAGTCGCTATGATCGTGTTTTTAATAGCGCAGGTCTTACGCGAAATGCTTGGTGTGTGCTGTAGAATCCCTCTGCGGTCAGCTTTAAATGTTGGTTCTCAATAGTGTTCCTCGAAAGGAACATCGTCTTCCCTCCATGGATTACCATTCGACCTACCTGGCGAGTGCAATCCGACTACTGAAAACAGAAAATAAAATCACTCGCCATGAAAAATGATTCTCAGGATCAATTTAATTACTTAGCCTATCATATTGATACTAGTATATGGGAACAATGGCAGGAGGGTGTCCACAATGAGGAAATCAAAGAAAAACTGGGAATGGACTCTATAGATGTAGCAGTCAGGGCGAACAGGCTTAGATGGTGGGGTCAAATGGTTCAAATGGCTCTGAGCACTATGGGACTTAACATCTATGGTCATCAGTCCCCTATAACTTAGAACTACTTAAACCTAACTAACCTAAGGACATCACACAACACCCAGCCATCACGAGGCAGAGAAAATCCCTGACCCCGCCGGATGGTGGGGTCATGTTACACGCATGGGAGAAGCAAGGTTACCCAAGAGACTCATAGATTCAGCAGTAGAGGGTAGGAGGAGTCGGGGCAGACCGAGGAGAAGGTACCTGAATTCGGTTACGAATGATTTTGAAGTAGTAGGTTTAACATCAGAAGAGGCACCAATGTTAGCACAGAATAGGGGATCATGGAGGAACTGTATAAGGGGGGCTATGCATGATGGTGATGATCATATTGATATCAATGACGTGCCGCCTGGTGGGTGGTCGACGGCTAGGGACCACGAAATGATTCTTGAGATGCTTTTCTTTTCTTTTTTTTCGTTACGGCGATATCTTTTAACGAAATTTCAACCTCCCACCTACACAGGGCGAGACAGGCTCTCAAGATTTGATTCATGATCGCTAGTGTGACATAGCATCGCACAGGTAAAAGGGAACATGTAACAGTGTACAAAACAGCTACATTCTCTTGAACTACAGCTTGTTGCTGTCAAATCTAAAATGAATGTGTTTCATTCCGACATGTGAACCAGTGGAATGTTTGTAATACATATATGCATGACAGTTCATTGACAGACACTGAAGGTGAGAGATGCTCTTAGGTCGTATAATATGTTCAACATGCTGATAGGAATTGTTTAATATAGATTATCTTTTCTTTGGAGTTTAAATTCTCGCCTTTTCTTTACTCCGATGACGGTTTTGAGATAATGAGGACATTCTGTGCTGATCGGTAATTATCGCAGCAAAACAGTTGAAATTTTTTCCTGATTTCTCACAAGGTGGACATGTCTCCGCTGATCATTTGTTATCGGTGGCGGTGCACTTCGTTTGACGTCACAAAATAATGAGATGCGAATTGTGTCCTGCATTCGAACGTAAAAACTATACCGATTTTGCACATAAAACATAAAGAAAATGGACTTTGCCTGTTTTCATGGAAAGAGGACATTTATTATCATCGCAATTGTGTTTTTCTTTTTTATTAGTTGCTTTATTGCAGGAGTCGCATTGATGTTAAATAGTCCAGCACAGAACGGGGGGCTGCTTTTGGCGAGTTCTATAAGACATCACGGCTCTCCTTTTAGACAAACAATCCTCGGCCGGGCTAGCAGTCATTTGTCACGGTTTCGTTCTGAGGGATGCCGGCGTCACACATTTGTACCGAAGGCACTGCAGTGTGAGGCTGCGCCCGCTTTAGGCCGGAAGGGCCTTTCTTTTTTGCAAGCAGCCGACCTTCGAAATAAAAAGAAGTGTACATTAACACCTTCAGCTGCTGACGGGCGTTGATATATATCAACGGTGACAGGTGAAAATGTGTGCCCCTACTGGGAGTCGAAATGGTTCAAATGGCTCTGAGCACTATGGGACTTTTAACTTCTGAGGTCATCAGTCCCCTAGAACTTAGAACTATTAAACCTAAATAATCTAAGGACATCACACACATCCATGCCCGAGGCAGGATTCGAACCTGCGACCGTAGCGGGAACGCGGTTCCAGACCCCTAGGACCACACGGCCACTCCGGCCGGCCTGGGATTCGAACCCGGGATCTCCTGCTTATATGGCAGACGCACTATCCGTCTTTTTTTCGAATTTTGTTCGTTGATCGTTGTGTTTGGTCGTTGCGGACGTCACATGACAGCCGTTAAAGTTCGTTTTGTTGATCATTCTACTCAGTTTTTTATTACAGAGGCCAGCCAGCACTCTGACCGAACACGCTGAGTTACCATGCCGGCATCTGAGCCACCGAGGGCACAGAAACAGTGAGACTGCAGGGAGTATCTCGCGCACGCCTTCGGCGAGACCCACATTCTCACCTTATATGGCCACACACTACATTCGTAGTGTCCCTACCCAACACACTCATTATTCGTGGAAGACGCTCTTACCGAGTCCCTTAAGAGTTCGGGTAATATGTGGGCATCTGCACAGAAGAGGAAGGTCATGGCTGGTATTGCCAGAACTATACAGGGTGGTCCATTGATCGTGCACGGGCCAAATATCTCACAAAATAAGCGTCAAACGCAAAAACAACAAAGAACGAAACTTGTCTAGCTTGAAGGGGGAAACCAGATGGCGCTATGGTTGGCCCGCTAGATGGCGCTGCCATAGGTCAACCAGATATCAAGTGCGTTTTTTCAAATAGGAACCAAAATTTTTTATTACATATTCGTGTAGTACGTAAAGAAATATGAATGTTTTAGTTGGACCACTTTTTTCGCTTTGTGATAGATGGCGCTGTAATAGTCACAAGATATGGCTCTCAATTTTAGAGGAACAGTTGGTAACAGGTAGGTTTTTTAAATTAAAATACAGAACGTAGATTCGTTTCACCATTTTATTTCGGTTGTTCCAATGTGATACATGTACCTTTGTGAACTTATCATTTCTGAGAACGCATGCTGTTACAGCGTGATTACCTGTAAATACCACATTAATGCAATAAATGCTCAAAATGATGTCCGTCAACCTCATTGCATTTGGCAATACGTGTAACGACATTCTTCTCAACAGCGAGTAGTTCGTCTTCCGTAATGTTCGCACATGCATTGACAATGCGCTGACGCATGTTGTCAGGCGTTGTCGGTGGACCACGATAGCAAATATCCCTCAGCTTTCCCCACAGAAAGAAATCCGGGGACGTCAGATCCGGTGAACGTGCGGGCCATGGCATGGTGCTTCGACGACCAATCCATCTGTCATGAAATATGCTGTTCAATACCGCTTCCACCGCACGCGAGATATGTGCCGGACATCCATCATGTTGGAAGTACATCGCCATTCTGTCATGCAGTGAAACATCTTGTAGTAACATCGGTAGAACATTGTGTAAGAAATCAACATACATGGCACCATTTAGATTGTCATCGATAAAATGGGGGCCAATTGTCCTTCCTTCCATAATACCGAACCATACATTAACCCGCCAAGGTCGCTGATGTTCCACTTGTCGCAGCCATCGTGGATTTTCCGTTGCCCAATAGTGCATATTATGCCGGTTTACGTTACCGCTGTTGGTGAACGACGCTTCGTCGCTAAATAGAATGCGTGCAAAAAATCTATTATCGTCCTGTAATTTCTCTTGTGCCCAGTGGCAGAACTGTACACGACGTTCAAAGTCCTCTCCATGCAATTCCTGCTGCAGAGAAATATGGTACGGGTGCAGTCTATGTTCATGTAGTATTCCCAACACCGAAGTTTTTGAGATTCCCGATTCTCGCGCAATTTGTCTGCTACTGATGTGCGGATTAGACGTGACAGCAGCTAAAACCCCTACTTGGGCATCATCATTTGTTGCAGGTCGTGGTTGACGTTTCACATGTGGCCGAACACTTCCTGTTTGCTTAAATAACCTAACTATCCGGCGAACGGTCCGGACACTTGGATGATGTCGTCCAGGATACCGAGCAGCACACATAGGACGCGGCCGTTGGGCATTTTGATCACAATAGCCATACATCAACGCGATATCGACCTTTTCCGCAATTGGTAAACGGTCCATTTTAACACGGGTAATGTATCACGAAGCAAATACCGTCCGCACGGGCGGAATGTTACGTGATACCACGTACTTATACGTCTGTGACTATTACAGCGCTGTCTATCACAATGCGAAAAAAGTGGTCCAACTAAAACATTCATATTTCTTTACGTACTATACGAATATATAATAAAAATGGAGGTTCCTATTTTTAGAAAACGCAATTGATATACGTTTGAGCTATGGCAGCGCAATCTAGCGGGGCAAACATAGCGCCATCTGGTTTCCCCCTTCAAGCTACATGAGTTCCGTTCTTTGTAGTTTTTTCGTTTGATGCGTATTTCATGAGATATTTGGCCCTGTCACTATCAATGGAGCACTCTGTATACTTATATGGTGTCTGTTCTTTGGGACATGTCCGAAAGAACAGACACCATTCCAATATAAGTATATGAACTACGAAATAGCCTTCTGGAGCGTTCTCTGGATGGCTGGTGTTATGCTACTTAATTTTCCGTTTGTGTTGTCTAGAGACGTCGCCTCAAGACATGCCATCTATCGCGAATGACCGCGGAGGACAGAGTGTGGCCAGCGTCTTTTGAGGAGGTGGCAGCGGGTGTGTGTCTGCTGTGGGTGGTCGCCAGACACAAACGCTCTCTAACCAGGGAGCGGCGTATGGGAGCTCTGTCGCTACATTTCAGATCAACAGACTGAACCTGAGGTGGCCGTCGTTTTATCTCTTACTGCTTAGCTGACTTTACACACTTTTGTGTTGGCATAGAAGAGTCGACTTAAGGCGGTGGCCAGATGGTGGAAAGCCGAGTGCTGCGGACTATCTGGACCATTCTCCAGAAATTCGTTGTTGTTTCAGAGGGCTCCGGTCTTTATAAGAAATACTTTTAACAGATTGCAAGAAAGAGTTGTTGCCAATAAATAAAAGTGTTTCCATCCCAGAATGAGAGGCCTATAGGTGGTGTTGGTGGATTGTCTAGTCTGTGTCAGTCACCGCCTAAGGTGCATCCACTAACCATTAGGACAGCTGTGTCACTATAGACGAACAAGTTGCACTAGAGACGGCCTTTCTTTTATTACCTATTGTTTAGTTAACTATGGCTGCTTTTGTAACAGCGACCAACCATCGCCTCAAGGTGGACAGTGAACAGTAGGTGCCGTGAGGCGGATAAACTGGCCATTTGAAAATACCTGTTTCCTCCCTGTAGGTATGGACGGAGAGAGGGAGGGAGAGGGCCACGATTTTCAGCAATTTATGATTGTACATCGAGGAGGATGCACGTGCAACAACCGCCCCCTCTGTAGTCTCTTAGGACTACGATTTTCCCTAGTTCATGTGTTGCATTATGACCCGTTCATTATGAGTGCTGCTTTTTTCACGACAGTTTCGAAGTGTAATTGGAACTGTGACACTTTTTTTTCGATCAGTTGTGGTAGTGTTCATTGTCTTCGATTACCTGGGCTGCAGGGTATTTTTGAGTAGGCATCTGTAGCGAACTCTGGCATCAAACAACTATAAACATTGGCCTCAGCTCTAAGCTTTCAGGTAATACACTTATTAAATTCCTCTCTGTCCAACACCAGCATCTCGTCAGTTGAACGTATTTCCCAGCAAACAGAATGAAGGTAGCACCATACACCCCAGCTTTTCCCCGCCATCTTGTAGGTGAAGGGTCGAGTTTGAGTGTGTCTGTCACTATTTTCGAGTGGTATTGGGAAATTTTTTCTCAGCTTGATAACACCAGTTGTATAGCATTGTCAGTTTTTTAGTTTCATTGCCCTTCTATGCCGTCCTTGTGTAGCGCCACACATAAAGTTGTGTAATTAGACCTGATCTTTAGGATTAATTACATACTTAGGACCGATCATTGCCGTAGTTTCCTGACCAAAATAAATAAAGCACACTAACCTAACCTTCCACTCCTGTATCTGGGAAGTTTCCATGTGTTGGGTGGGGGGGGGGGGGGTTTCACTCGGGCCTTCCATCCACGAGAACAAGTTCCGAGTCTCAGAAAGGATACAGCCAATTTTAATTTACCGCCACTTCGAAGCACCTCGGGTGGTATAATTGTATTGGGGCTTGCACTTGGGCTTTCCACCGAGGAGGACCAGGATTTGAGTCCCGGAAGGGGTACCACCAATTTTAATTTCCTTCCATTTGCTGGGTGGAGGGTGGGATGGGATGTCAGCACTACCCTGGGACGAAACAATTCTTGCTAAAGTTCCAAATTCCCGCCACTAATGTAGGTTGGTGGAGGGGGAGGGGGAGTGGGAGGGTGGAGGGGAAGGCGGCTGGGGCCGAAATGCAGGTTGAAAAAAACATGTGACGTCATCCAGGGGTGAGGGTGGAGATTGGATTGGTCGGAGTGGGGGTGGGCGTGGTCATGGGATGATTAATTGATCTATTTATTTAATTTTCGTATCAATTTGATATCAAAATTGCACATGTAAACGTACTATCCTACTACTGGCGGTGTACTGCACCAGAAGCCATTTTACAAATTCAGAAACACGGCGTACCGTAACAACAATGGCAAATCGATATGATGGTCTTGGCTCCACTTCTCTTCAACATCTATACCAACGACCAGCCATTGACCCCAGGCACAAGGAGATTCTTATATGCAGATGACCTAGCCCTTGCTACGCAGAGCTCATGCTTTGAAAGAGTGGAAAGAAACCTGACAACAGCACTTAGAACACTGTCAAGCTACTACAGTCGGAACCAACTCAGACCAAACACTTCGAAGACACAAGTGTGTGCCTTTCATTTAAGGAACAGGGAAGCTAATCGTGAGCTACATATTGCATGGTCAGGCATCCAACTCCATCATCATCACGCACCTAAATACTTGGGAGTCACTCTCGATAGAACTACGACATTCAAAACTCACTGCAAGAACCCCAAAATGAAAATCTTCGCTAGAAACAACCTAATTCGCAAACTATCGGGGACACAGTGGGGATCACATCCTCAAACTATTCGCTGTTCTGCAATGGCACCGTGCTTTTCTACTGCTGAATATGCTTCTCCAGTCTGGTACAGCTCATCTCATGCCAGACAAGCAGACATTGCTCTCAAGGAAACCTGCAGGTTGATCACAGGTTGCTTAAGACCTACCCCAACTGATAAGCTCTACTGCCTGTCTGGAATAGCGCCACCATGGATACGCAAAACAGTGGCTGCCAATAAGGAGAGATTGAAAGTGGAACACGACAGTGCCCATCCACTGCACGGACATAATCCACCACAGCAACGGCTGATATCGCGAAAGAGCTTCCTGAGAACATCCGAGAAGCTCACCATTTCACCAGAGAAGGCAAGGCTGGAGTTATGGAAGAAGTCGACGCCTCACCTGCAGACGCCAGAAGCTGAAGAACTACCACCTGGACACAACGAGAGCTGACTGGTGTGGAAATCTTTAAACAGATTACGATCGGGAGTTGGACGATCCAGAGACAACCTGAAGAGATGGGGCTTCATAACAGAAGATACGTCCTGTGATTGTGGACAAGAACAAACCACAAGCCACATGCTCCAGTGCCTTTTTTGCCCTACAACCTGCACGAAGATTGATCTCCTGCAAGCCACTCCAAGCGCCTTGGAGGTTGCAAAGTACTGGGCACATGTAATATAAATACAATTTGTGTATATATATGTACATATTTATTGATGTGTATGGCTACTGTAAATTTGTATGTTTCTGATTCGAGAATAATAGTAATGGCAAATCGGCCTCCACAGCAGTAGCGACGAGGCGACGAGGCCTTAACAAAACTGGCGACGAGTGTTTACAAAAGAGGGGGTGTAAAAAATACGGAAGCACAACACATTATCAAGCCTATTGCGGTGTAGGAAGTCTATCGGCATTCAGAAAACTTCCAAAGGTCTCGGAATGGAAAAATGCAGGTCCTCTACGGTTTTCGAGGCAATCATACGCCACTATTCCTGCAGAATAGTGGGAAGTGCCAGGTAACGATGAGTGAGGCGGATAGCGGCCACCCACACGTCTCTCCAAGGCACACCACAAAGGCTCAATAAAAAAAATGGCTCTGAGCACTATGGGACTCAACTGCTGTGGTCATAAGTCCCCTAGAACTTAGAACTACTTAAACCTAACTAACCTAAGGACAGCACACAACACCCAGCCATCACGAGGCAGAGAAAATCCCTGACCTCGCCGGGAATCGAACCCGGGAACCCGGGCGTGGGAAGCGAGAACGCTACCACACGACCACGAGATGCGGGCAAAGACTCAATAATATTGAGATCTGGTGCCTACGTTGGACAGGGGAAATGCGATAATTCATCATCTTGGTCACAAAACTAGTCTTGGACTGTGAGGTGTTTGTGAACAGCGGCCCAAATTAGGAAACGTAGGCACATGATGCTTGGCATTAATGTAACCTTGCAGAGTAAACATTGGACCTATGGAATACCATGATATGGTTGCCCAAATCACCACCTTACCTCCACTATATTTCACGTTAGATACGAAAACTCGGTCAGAAATTAGACACAATATGAAATGAGACTCATTCGACCGAATGACTTCCTTCCATTGTTAGTGCACGTTTTGCGGTTTCGGTACCACGTTGTCCTGTTATGGGTATTAGACCCACTAATTTGGAAAGCCGTCCGCCCCTCGTGGTCTCGCGGTAGCGTTCTCGCTTCCCGAGCACGGGGTCCCGGGTTCGATTCCCGGCGGGGTCAGGGATTTTTCCTGCCTCGAGATGACTGGATGTTGTTGTGTCGTCTTCATCATCATTCATTCCCATTACGGTCGGAGGAAGGCAACGGCAAACCACCTCCATTAGGAGCTTGCCTAGTAAGGCGGTGCGGGTCTCCCGCATCGTTCCCCTACTCTCTGTAAAGAAGCATGGGACTTCTTTTCCATTTCCAATTTGTAAAGCCAGCTCGCACTGCAGTTCCCTGGTTAAGTTGCTCCCTTCGTATTTTTTGGTGCTGATAAGGTCCGCAAGTGCGACATTCCAATTTGTCCATCTGGAATTCAATTGACTCCGATGCAATACACTCATAACTACACAGAATATTTTTCTTACCGTGACTGACACCTGCTACGTAATGAGGACATTTCACAGGTCAAATATAATAGCTAAACCTGGAAGCATAGCTAGCATCGGCATTTATGTTCAACCACGCATTTTCCGCGATATTTCCACATTTCTGTCCAACTTCTGTGCGTGCGTTAATGGCGACTTATTGTAAAACCATTCCAGACTCTGAGCGACTTTAATTTCAAAATATGTGGTAACTCAGTCATGGGCATATTCCTCCGTAAAAGATACAAAATGCTTACCGCATCAACCGATGTAAGTTTAATCGCTTACATACAAAATAGTACACTGGTAGACAGTACGGATCGCTTGCGAGCAATGAATTGCAAGTTTGTTCCCATAGCAAAGTCTCACTCACCCAGCTCAAGACACTAGTAGGTTTCCCAAATGTTGGCTAACTCGTCAGGAGCTGACAGACATGTAATGTCTCCTACAGTAAGATCACAGTGCTGATTTCTTTTTACGTCTCGTAGACAAAACACAAAGCCGAGTGAACAAATCACACAGGAACAAGGTTCATAGTAGAATTCACATAGTAGATGCTTTATCTCATCTTATCCGTATTATCGAAAATATCTGCTCAAGGGTGTAGGAAGTCAAACGGGCCGACTTTGAGCAGGAAAGGCACCACAGGAAATTTTAATTTCCACTGTCTATACTTTTAAAAATAAATTCATCAAACTTTGTCAACATTAACAGGAAGGATTCAGGATTCACATTCACAGCAGTGGAAGTTCAAAAACATAAGAAAATAATTTTTTGGTGTGAAATTTCATCATTTTTTTCACTTACTATTAGCTGCATTTGTTGCTATAGGTACACTTTGCTTAATAAGAAGACAGATTCTTCTGAACTTTGCACACCATACAAACCATACTTACAGGTGTATGAAACTTTACAATTTATTTAATTTATGAATAAATGATTGAGCTGTTACATTTTAAACTTCATGTTTAGAAACAAAACTCAAACTTTATAGTTATTTATCTAAATTTTTGCCACCGTTTTTAATATATTTGGAAAATTCTAGAATGTATCTATAGCAACCAATGCAGCCAATAGTAAGTGAAAAAATTATGAACTTTTACACGTAAAAACATTTTTTTTATATTTTTGGACTTCCACTGCTATGAGTGTGAATCCTGAATCCTTCCTGGTCATGCTGACGAAGTTTTACGAATTTATTTGTAAAAGTATAGACAGTGGAAATTAAAATGTCCTGTGGTGCCTGTCCTGCACCAAGTCGGCCGTTTGAAGTCCTGCCCAACGTAAGTTCATTGAATGGATTTCCAAAATACATTTCTTTACAATATATAAGTCATAAAATAAAGAATACATAATCTTTAATTATTTCAGCCGCTAACCAAACTAACAGCTTGTAGCCATATGTGAGTAGTACTAGTTTTACATTAATCTTTCCTAGACCATTCTTCTTTTGTTTCTAGACTCCCTCAGCTGCATCAAGCTGGTGAGCCCCATCATCCTGACGGAATATAACACGAATCTCCGCGTAAGACAGCAGTCTATCTCATGTTCAAAATAGATAAACCCACGGCTATAAATACTGTAATTTATTCGAAATAAACCAATTATATTTTGAAGAGTAAAACGACATTGAATTCGTCTTTTTTAGAATGTGATACCAGCAACAGAAATCACTACAATTCCGTTTGAACAACTGAAGTTGATACCAGTTACCGTGAAATTAACATATCTATGACTGGAATCTATACATCATTAAGTGAGAAATTTTTCTCACTTAATTTTTTTGATAATAGACTTACGATATCGCTAACGTTTCAGGATAGGTCTGAGGTGAATAGCTTAGCGAATTACAATGTACACTCCTGGAAATGGAAAAAAGAACACATTGACACCGGTGTGTCAGACCCACCATACTTGCTCCGGACACTGCGAGAGGGCTGTACAAGCAATGATCACACGCACGGCACAGCGGACACGCCAGGAACCGCGGTGTTGGCCGTCGAATGGCGCTAGCTGCGCAGCATTTGTGCACCGCCGCCGTCAGTGTCAGCCAGTTTGCCGTGGCATACGGAGCTCCATCGCAATCTTTAACACTGGTAGCATGCCGCGACAGCGTGGACGTGAACCGTATGTGCAGTTGACGGACTTTGAGCGAGGGCGTATAGTGGGCATGCGGGAGGCCGGGTGGACGTACAGCCGAATTGCTCAACACGTGGGGCGTGAGGTCTCCACAGTACATCGATGTTGTCGCCAGTGGTCGGCGGAAGGTGCACGTGCCCGTCGACCTGGGACCGGACCGCAGCGACGCACGGATGCACGCCAAGACCGTAGGATACTACGCAGTGCCGTAGGGGACCGCACCGCCACTTCCCAGCAAATTAGGGACACTGTTGCTCCTGGGGTATCGGCGAGGACCATTCGCAACCGTCTCCATGAAGCTAGGCTACGGTCCCGCACACCGTTAGGCCGTCTTCCGCTCACGCCCCAACATCGTGCAGCCCGCCTCCAGTGGTGTCGCGACAGGCGTGAATGGAGGGACGAATGGAGACGTGTCGTCTTCAGCGATGAGAGTCGCTTCTGCCTTGGTGCCAATGATGGTCGTATGAGTGTTTTGCGCCGTGCAGGTGAGCGCCACAATCAGGACTGCATACGACCGAGGCACACAGGGCCAACACCCGGCATCATGGTGTGGGGAGCGATCTCCTACACTGGCCGTACACCACTGGTGATCGTCGAGGGGACACTGAATAGTGCACGGTACATCCAAACCGTCATCGAACCCATTGTTCTACCATTCATAGACCGGCAAGGGAACTTGCTGTTCCAACAGGACAATGCACGTCCGCATGTATCCCGTGCCACCCAACGTGCTCTAGAAGGTGTAAGTCAACTAACCTGGCCAGCAAGATCTCCGGATCTGTCCCCCATTGGGCATGTTTGGGACTGGATGAAGCGTCGTCTCACGCGGTCTGCACGTCCAGCACGAATGCTGGTCCAACTGAGGCGCCAGGTGGAAATGGCATGGCAAGCCGTTCCACAGGACTACATCCAGCATCTCTACGATCGTCTCCATGGGAGAATAGCAGCCTGCATTGCTGCGAAAGGTGGATATACACTGTACTAGTGCCGACATTGTGCATGCTCTGTTGCCTGTGTCTATGTGCCTGTGGTTCTGTCAGTGTGATCATGTGATGTATCTGACCCCAGGAATGTGTCAATAAAGTTTCCCCTTCCTGGGACAATGAATTCACGGTGTTCTTATTTCAATTTCCAGGAGTGTATTTCACCCTGTATAGAACAACGAACTTTGAGTGTCAAACTAACAGGACAAAAATAATTAGAACAACGTTACTAATAAAAAGAAGCGTAATAATTCACATCATTTACAAATCCTGATAATGACAGGGTAAGGTACAGTATATATCGTAGCAAGAACAGAACTGGCATTGTCCTCGAATATATTTGGGAAAAACATTGAGATCACAATTAGAAACATTCTCCAAATGTATACGTGTGTGTGTGTGTGTGTGTGTGTGTGTGTGTGTGTGTGTGTGTGTGTGTATGTGTGGGTGGGTGGGTGAGGGTGCTAGGTAGGTGCCACTAATTCTGGATGGAAGCCCGTCTCTAATACCTGCAAATAAACATTACGTTTTATCCAGTGACGAACGTATTTCTGATATTGATTTGACGTGTCATATTTCTGTTCCGATATTTTATAACAAGATTTGGATTGCGAACACACAGGTAGAAGAGTGGATTGAACAACAGAGTAATGCGATTTACGCGTAGTATCCCATCACAGCACGTATTTTTGTAACAAACGTTACATAAAGTTACAGTGTGTCTTTTGTATTCTTTCTGCAAAATGAAGTTGCTTCTGTTTCTTTACACTCAAATTTTTATGTTTTGTGCGTATGTACCTCTTAAATTTTTATTTAATGCATTATATACTGTAATATTTTTTACGTTATGTAATTTCATGAAAGTATTATAGAATTTAATAGCCTACTATGCAGTGAAATATTGTCTCTTCCTAACAAGACAACCATATTTTGTATCTGAGTCTTTTTAAAACACTGTTTCATATTTACTGGAACGTAAGTAGCCTTCCGCGTTCAGGAGTCATATCGAGGTGGACAGCGTAGGCTTTTGAGGTCGCCGTTACTTATCTCTGTCAACTGTTTTACTGGAACGTGTTGCTCTATCTTGAGGCAGCAGATTCCATTCTCGTAGGTACCAAGTCCATACCAGGTGGAAATCTCAAACATCAGTCACTACAAGATAAATTCTCGTGCTGCTTCTTTATTGCGTACGTATTTTACCTCCGTTATCACATCCCATATCAGATTTTACTACAGTGAAGTATTAACAAAGCTCACAATACATAAATCCTTTTGTCATTTAGCTCTGTCTTCTATGAGTCTGCCTTGACCATTGTCTTTCACGGCGAGGTACTGTGGTCATCAGTGACTCTTCGAGATGGGGCGGCGTTTTCATGGAATAACTTTCCCTATGAGCAGGTGTCTCTATGCGCTGTAACCAAGGGGTCCAACTCCCCTGCGCTGCAGACACGTTGCTCCACTTTCACTCTCATGAAATGCACAAAATAAGCAAAATTTCCCGCACAATATATAAAATTTCCCCTCAGCATACTGCTACAGAGTCCTCGCTTCGATTTATTAGATGTAAGGCGTTTGTCGGCAGACACATCACAGTTCCCAATTGGATCTATTTTTGACGTACGTGAATTAAGTTCTTGTGGAAGCAATGTACTTATACCATCGAAGGGGATTATTGTGCAGTTGACTTTCATATGGCCAAGGGATATGATAATGTTTAAAACAGTGGTCACAGTTATCTGTGATTGAAGAAGGTTATCTGAATTAAAGACCTCATCCAGCTGTCTTTGCTTAGCACCTACATGAGTTCCTTAAATCACCTGACGTGAAGTCCAGAATGTTACCTTCCTAAGCAAGCTGCCTCTCCGACCGACAGTGTTCCTCATCTACAATAACGTTGATGTAAATCTGAAAATGAAATGGTAACATATTTCTTGGCATAACCTCAGCTTGGTTCCTAAGTGTTCCTGAAGGGTGAAAGTGAATCTTCAGTGAAAAACTGCAAAGGCTGCTGTTAACGAAAGTGAAATGTCTGAGAGAATGTTCTGTACGGTGTATTTGTATGTGTGTGGGTCATTTGTCGCACATTGTATGAACGCTTCCTTCGACGTACTCGTTTAGGTACCTTTTCAAATAGTATTTCTGCTGTCCACACCGCTGTCTTGAGTAATTTGCTAAAGAGCTCTCTTGTTGTAAATGAAAACTGTAGTAACGAGTTAAAACACTGGAGCTGCTAAAGAGTGTAACAGGAAACGAAATAACGGAACACCTCTTCACAAGTCAAAAAGCAACTATCTTATTAGCATAAAAAGTTGTAGTTTCTACACAAATAAGAACAAGTAACCTGATGCAGTAGCTACTGTTTTAAGTAAATTAGTTGTACACTGACGAGTGTCATTACTTCAGCCATCTCCTATTCTTAATTGCTACTTTCCACCCCTAAATACTGCTTCCTGCTCTACGGACGCACAGTGGCTGCTGCATTTTCTGTAACACCCGCTAGCATGATGTACGTCTTCATATTCCTGTGATATACTGATATACTGATTCTGTACCGACAGTAGATATATAGACAATCATGGAAGGCATAAAAATTCACAAAAACCTGATGACAAGCCACTGGTAGAAACCGAAAGTGCCATTAAGTCATAAAGAAACTTTATACATTTACTACTCGTATATGATCCTGCTGTAATTTAAAGACTTAGAATCCGAAAATAATAAAAAAATTGATTTTAAAACTGTTAGTATTACATTCAACAATGAAATATCCAGGACGAATCGCAACATTATTATGAAAAGGATAGTTGCTACTCACCATAAAGCGCAGATGCTAAGTCGTTGACCTTAGCTGGCCTCATTAAGCAGTTGTATTTGCGTGTGTGTGTGTGTGTGTGTGTGTTTTGTCTGTTTCTGACGAAGGCTTGTTAGCCGACAGCTAACTTTCTGACAGTCTTTTTGTTGTGAATATCAGCCATTCAGCATCTCCGCTATATGATGAATAGCAACTATCCTTTCCATAATATTGTTACTATTAAATGATGTAGTGGTGATCAAACTTAAGTACGAAAGTTACTTTCCCTTGATTTGTCACTGCCAAATGACATAGCTCGAAGTAACTTCGATCTTACACAGAAAGAACTACTGCAGTGTAAAACAGAACGTAACTGAAAGAAATACGCAGTGACACACCAGAAATAAGTCTTATGCAAAAATAATAATAATAATAATGACACTGAAGTCACCACGATTTATGATGGTCTTCACAACATTTGGGACATGGTATTTTGTAGTGTGTGTGTGTGTGTGTGTGTGTGTGTGTGTGTGATCACCACTGACGGCGATGCATCTTTTCCAGTCGGTTCCTGTGCTGGCCACCAGGTTCGTAAGGAGTTTCGTGGTAGAGTGCTCCATTCCTCCACCAGCGTGTTTGGTAAATGGTGGATGGACGTTGATTCCTGTACCCCAACGCAACCCACTCGGACCATTCGGGGGAACGGGTGGGTTAGTCCATTCACCGTAGATCCTCTCGTTCCAAGAGTTGCTTCAACTTCGCTGTTCGATTCGGGCCCGCATTCTCGTCCATAAAAATTAAGTCAGGGGTGAATGTACTGCTGAAGAGAATCACATGGCGAAGGAGTAGAGTGGCGCAATAACACTGAGTGGTGATTCTCCCATGTTGAAAGATTTGCCGGTCATCACGTCCGTGAAACATTAGGACTCCGCATGTCATAACACATAGACAACAAAAGCATCGTGTTCAACAATGTTTCTTGTTGCATTATCTGTTCCCATCTCTCGCTGTATGAGGGCACACAACGCGTTCTAATTTACTGCAGTGTTTTGAACAGATTTGGTTCAAATGGCTCTGAGCCCTATGGGACTTAACTACTAAGGTCATCAGTCCCCTAGAACTTAGAACTACTTAAACCTAACTAACCTAAGGACATCACACACATCCATGCCCGAGGCAGGATTCGAACCTGCGACCGTAGCGGTCACGCGGTTCCAAACTGACGCGCTTAGAACCACACGGCCACACCGGCCAGCTTTTGAACAGATTTCTTAACCAATATTTTCTTATCAACAGAGTGACAGTAAAGTAGAAACAATGTAAAGAAAACAAAAGTAAATAACTACAACATGCATACGAGTAGACAAAAATGTTCTTCGTGTTTGTCACTTAAGAATTTGCACACGCATTCTAGGAACTGGTTAACGCGCTCAGAACGCGGTGTGACCACCTCTGGCAGCAATACAGGCGTGACTACGGCGAGGCATGCTGTGAATGATGTCATCAGTCTCATGTTGGGGCAATAACGCCCACCCTTCCTGCAGAGCTGCTCGCAAGTCTTGGAGAGTGCTTGTTGGATGCTTACGTGATGCAGTCCGTCACCCTAGTGCATCCCAGATATGCCTTATGGAATTCAAATCGGGAGAGCAAGCAGGCGGCGCTATGCGCGAAATACACTCCTGGAAATGGAAAAAAGAACACATTGACACCGGTGTGTCAGACCCACCATATTTGCTCCGGACACTGCGAGAGGGCTGAACAAGCAATGATCACACGCACGGCACAGCGGACACACCAGGAACCGCGGTGTTGGCCGTCGAATGGCGCTAGCTGCGCAGCATTTGTGCACCGCCGCCGTCAGTGTCAGCCAGTTTGCCGTGGCATACGGAGCTCCATCGCAGTCTTTAACACTGGTAGCATGCCGCGACAGCGTGGACGTGAACCGTATGTGCAGTTGACGGACTTTGAGCGAGGGCGTATAGTGGGCATGCGGGAGGCCGGGTGGACGTACCGCCGAATTGCTCAACACGTGGGGCGTGAGGTCTCCACAGTACATCGATGGTGTCGCCAGTGGTCGGCGGAAGGTGCACGTGCCCGTCGACCTGGGACCGGACCGCAGCGACGCACGGATGCACGCCAAGACCGTAGGATCCTACGCAGTGCCGTAGGGGACCGCACCGCCACTTCCCAGCAAATTAAGGACACTGTTGCTCCTGGGGTATCGGCGAGGACCATTCGCAACCGTCTCCATGAAGCTGGGCTACGGTCCCGCACACCGTTAGGCCGTCTTAGGCTCACGCACCAGCATCGTGCAGCCCGCCTCCAGTGGTGTCGCGACAGGCGTGAATGGAGGGACGAATGGAGACGTGTCGTCTTCAGCGATGAGGGTCGCTTCTGCCTTGGTGCCAATGATGGTCGTGTGCGTGTTTGGCGCCGTGCAGGTGAGCGCCACAATCAGGACTGCATACGACCGAGGCACACAGGGCCAACACCCGGCATCATGGTGTGGGGAGCGATCTCCTACACTGGCCGTACACCACTGGTGATCTTCGAGGGGACACTGAATAATGCACGGTACATCCAAACCGTCATCGAACCCATCGTTCTACCATTCCTAGACCGGCAAGGGAACTTGCTGTTCCAACAGGTCAATGCACGTCCGCATGTATTCCGTGCCACCCAACGTGCTCTAGAAGATGTAAGTCAACTACCCTGGCCAGCAAGATCTCCGGATCTGTCCCCCATTGAGCATGTTTGGGACTGGATGAAGCGTCGTCTCACGCGGTCTGCACGTCCAGCACGAACGCTGGTCCAACTGAGGCGCCAGGTGGAAATGGCATGGCAAGCCGTTCCACAGGACTACATCCAGCATCTCTACGATCGTGTCCATGGGAGAATAGCAGCCTGCATTGCTGCGAAAGGTGGATATACACTGTACTAGTGCCGACAATGTGCATGCTCTGTTGCCTGTGTCTATGTGCCTGTGGTTCTGTCAGTGTGATCATGTGATGTATCTGACCCCAGGAATGTGTCAATAAAGTTTCCCCTTCCTGGGACAATGAATTCACGGTGTTCTTATTTCAATTTCCAGGAGTGTATCTTCCAAAAAACGTCAGTCATCTGTGCTCTATGAAGTCGAGCGTTATCGTCCATCAATACCAAGTCTACTGGCCGGTGTGGCCGAGTGGCGAAACAGCAGTTTGTTGCTTTAATGTTGGACGCCAGTGTATTATCCATATTTCTCCGGAGTCTTCACTTACATTGCTTTAGAATTCGAAAGGTAATTCAGGAGTGATCTGCGAGACAATCTGTGTGCACACGGATGATCAATGTTGGTAATTTGTTCATATTTTCCGTGTTATTGCCACAGAGAGTCCTTGAGCTTATTTATGCTTACTAGAATGGCTATCTAACAATGGCCTCACAAATTTTCGTTTATTACCTATACTCGGCAAGACCATTTGTACTTGCAACGTCAGAACGTGGCGGGAGTGAGCATCGCTTCAGTGCTCCTAATAGATGACTCTAGTAGTTCACAATACCATGTTCTAATGTAGCCATGACAAAAAATCCTGGACGAATCTAAGAGGTGTCTTGAAGAGATTCTCGCTTTTGCTTCGTTCTGACGCAACCACGATAAAAAAGTAGGAACCGTTACAGTCAATAAACAGATTTTAAGTAAACGTTTTTGCAAAATGTTAGATAGTTTGGATCATGAATGGTAAATTACGTTTTAAAGTCGCGTATTCCTTCAGAAATATTACATTAATTGAAACAATAAAGTATATTTAAAATGAATGTCCTCGCGAGTAACCTTTCTCAAAAGTCTAAATCAGTAATTTTTGTGTGTCATCTTTAATAATAACCGACTGGCTGCTCTTTTAAATCATTGATATAACAACCGGTGTTGTAGCCTATACGTCACATCATTAGGTTAGATCTGTTAAATTAGAAAAAGTATTCGCTACAATTGTGGTAAAATTATAGTTACTATCAACAGTGAGAGGTAGAGAAAATAACTTAGTTATTAAGTCATGACATTAAACTTGCAACATGGACGGGACCGAACAGTCCTTGTCTATCAATAAATTACATAATTAGAGAATCGTCAGGTAAGCAGAAAGTATGAGTTCACGCAGGGTCAGGGTCCCTCAAACGTGTCATAGGGTGTGTAATAATTACATGTTATTTACGGTTGTTCAAGCGGAAAAATACGAAAAGACTCATTATGGATTAAGTGAATATCTTAGAGACTTTGACACACTAAGTCACAATATTCGGAAGCGGGAGCAGTTGAACAAGGAATGGCGGTGCGTGTGTGGACATTGGTCACGTTTCTGCCCGACGTAAGAAGGCCAATGACAAGTGGAGCAGTCGGAATTTCGACAGATCCACAACCTGTGCCGACGGCCAATGCTTCCAAAGAGAACAACGGCAAGCGCAGTTCGCACATCAGTGCTCAATGCTTCAGGAACTGTCAGCATACTGAACTCACGTGAGTGACGTATCTTGCGATGGGCAGGAGGACAACAGGGCAATGGCCGACCGTGACAGTGTAGATGAAAAGCAATGGAAATCCGATGTGTGTCTCGACGTTGGTCACGTTTCTGCCCAACGTTAGAAGCATAGATCAACGTGCGAAGAGTCAATCGCTGCCTTAGGAGCTTCGCGACGTTGGCAAAACACTGAATAAATACCTCTGACAAACGGACATGAGGTGGTCCTTTGAGGAAGTCCTTCGAGAGGAGAAAGGAAACACGAAGAAACGTCGCCTGGACGGCGGGAGCGATGGTTAGTCAGCGGACGTCATAGTTCTCTACAAAGACTTAGCTGCTCCGCTGATAGACAGAAGGAGATGTCGGTAATGCGCAGAAGATGCCATACCAGATGTTACACATAAAGAAATTCGTGTGGTATTGGCTGGTGAGGACGAAGGCACTGCGACCTCACCAAAAGGGTCACCTGAGAACCTAGGGATTGATGAACACTGCCAGAAGAGGCCGAACCTGAGGGTCGCTGGTTCGATTCAGGGATGGAGCGCTCTGCACCACGCCTTAGCCGCTTGTTAACGCAACGAGCGAATTCACAAGGAGAAGGCTGCGCCGCCGCCACAGCGAGTCACGGGTACGGTAGTGAATGGAAGAATACGTCGCCGGCGTGCCGCTGCAATACGAGCCATCGCCGTATCAGCCTTCACTGGAATCTGCACACTATACGACTCCGCCGCTCCGCAGCTGCTAGGAACTGAGCGAGTTAAACACATTGTTTAAAGGGTCTTACGTCACAATAAATGTCTGTTGTGGAACCACCAATGTTTCATTCCCACTTCACCTACTCAGCCAAGAAAGAGTCCACCACAACGCCACGAAGAGTCGCTTCCTTCCCGTCATCCCCTCTATCACTGATGCTCAGTATCTATTGTCACTATACCCTAATCCCCTATAGCTTTAAAAAACAATTTTATCAGGTGTGTTTTCGTCTCGACTTTCTGTTTCTTCCGAATGTTTCATATAAGTGATTCCTTACTGACGTTTTTCGCTTGGGATTGTTTTTCCGCCTTGTCTGTATTACGATGTCAGAAGTGAATTAGATGAATTTCAGATTAGTTTAAGTACAGTTATATTCATCATGGCACATTTTAAGGATATATTGGGGCACTTGTGAGTTACAGTTAACGTTTTCAATTACCCAATATAGATTCACTGTTATATTGCACATTTTGTTGTCGCTGTGGTCTTGAGTCCAAAGACTGGTTTGGAGCAGCTTTGCATACTGCTCTGTCCTGTGCACGCCTCTTGATTATAACCATCCCCGCTTCACACACACACACACCCATACACACACTTTCGTGCAGAATTGAACTGATTTCTTGTCTAAGAATGTGTCCTAAAAACCGACCCCCTCTTTCAGCAGTTATATCCACCTTTTCCTCAGTATTACCTCATCGGTTATCCAATCTATCAATCAAATCTTCAACATTCTTCCGCAGCACCACATATCAAGAGCTATTCTCTTCTTGTCTGACGTACATATCATCCACGTTTCACTTCCGCACAAGGCTACGCTCAAAAGAATTACCTCCAAAAAAAATTCCTGACATCAAAATTTTTAATTTATGTTAGCAAATTTCTGTTCTTCAGAATCGTTTATTCTACTCTTGTCAGACTATATTTGATATCCTTTCTACTTTGGCAATCATCTGCTTTTTTGCTGCCCAAATAGTGGAACTCTTCTAGTTCTTTTAGTATCACATTTTCTCGATCTAGTTCCCTCAGCAACGCCTAATTTTATTCCACTACATTCCATTATCCTTGTTTTGGTTTTCTTCATCTTTATCTAGTATCCCCCTACCAAGGCACAGTCCAGTCTATTTCACTGTTCTTCCAACTACTTGGCTGTCTCTGACGGAATTACAGTGTCATCACTATACATCAAAATTTTTATTTCTACTCCCTGAACTTGAATTCCTCCTGAAATTTGCTTTACTGCTAACTGAGTGTACAAACTGAGTAGCATTGGTGGTAGGATACAACCCTGTGTCACTCCATTCTCCACCACCGCTTAGGTAGCGCAGTGGTTAGCACACTGGACTCGCATTCGGGAGGACGACGGTTCAATCCCGTCTCCAGCCATCCTGATTTAGGTTTTCCATGATTTCCCTAAATCGTTTCAGGCAGATGCCGGGATGGTTCCATTGAAAGGGCACGGCCGATTTCCTTCCCCATGCTTCCCTAACTCGAGCTTGCGCTCCGTCTCTAATGCCCTCGTTGTCGACGGGACGTTAAACACTAACCACCACCACCACCACCACCGCTTACCTTTCTGCCCTTCGACTCTCACAACTGCTTTCTCGGTTAAAGGCGCTACAGTCTGGAACCGCGTGACCGCTATGGTCGCAGGTTCGAATCCTGCCTCGGGCATGGATGTCTGTGATGTCCTTAGGTTAGTTAGGTTTAAGTAGTTCTAAGTTCTAGGGGACTGATGACCTTAGAAGTTAAGTCCCATAGTGCTCAGAGCCATTTGAACCATTTGAACTGCTTTCTGCTTTCTGCTTTATGTACAAGTTATAAATGTTTCTCTGGTGCCCGTCGGTACTATCAACAGATGGGGTTTCACTAGGCATGGCCTATACCTAAACATGACTGGGAAAGAAAGGTTGGTGCAGCTGATTCATGAAAGTATAGTGGGTGGGTCTTGGTCCACACATGGTCAAATACCTTTGTCATAGGCAGGAGAAGTAAATCTTTTTTAGGGTAAATCATGACAACAGGTTCCCCTGCCTAACGACTATCTCCAGCAGTTTAAAAAATCCTGAAACAATCACTCACAAGATAGATTTTAACACCTCAAATATCACATATACCAGATGTCACAAAGAAAAACAAACCATTGGAAAGAGTAACATGGGGCATTTCACAGACTTAACAATCCTCCATCAAAACATGCAATCAATAAAAATTAAAATACAACTATTACAAGTTGAGCTGTAGCCTTTGAACTCCACAGTAGGTTGTATTACTGAGCACCGGTGTAGAGACACAGAAATAAAACATGTACTATTATCATTGTACGAAAAGGCAAACTCTTACTGCAGAACTACTTCAATGGGTGGAGGATCATGCATTTACAAAAGAAAAGGAACACAGTTCAAATCAAGACATGACCTCAGTACAGTAACTGAAGACAAACACTTTGAAATATCAGCTATTGAATTAACAGGGCTTGATATCACCAAGAAATTGATTATCTTGTGTCTGTATAGATCACCCAGTGGTAGTGTGGACACTTTTTTTAATAGGTTAACAGAAATTCTAGATAAAGTCTCAAATACGAAGGTCAACATAATTCTGTGTGGGGACATTAACATCAACTCTAATATAATAAATGAATCCAGCAGCACCTTCATAAACATACTTCAAAGTTTTGGCATATTCCTATCGGTCAATAGTGCAACAAGGGTTGCTACAACGACTTCATCAGTAATTGACCTCGTGGCCACAAATATCGACAGGGAAAAATGTGGTGTAGCTGTAAAGGATGTCCGACTATCAAACAATCTTTGTCAAATAACAACAGTAAAATCAGGCATCGAATCATTCCCTAAACTACAAGCCTACAATCGACATATTACAGAAAAAGATATAAAATATTTTTCAAAAGAACTAGAAAAACAAAGCTGAGATGAAGTCTATAAAGAATCCAATGTGATATGAAATTCTCTAAATTCTCCATATTGTTTAAATTGAACTTTGAAAAAGCATTTCCCAAAGTATGCATGTCTGTATCAACATCTCACAAAAACGGATGGATAACAAACACTTAAACACCTGAGTTCCATGAAAAAGATTCGCAATAATCCAGAATACTTAAATTTCTATCACAGATACAAAAAGATCTATAGGAAGGTGCTGAATGCTGCAAAAAAGTCATTTAATGACAAAATAGTATATAATGGAGAGAATAAAAGCAAAGCAGTCTGTGTTGTTATAAAAAAGGAAACAAATGCAGAATAACAAACTGCTAAGGGAGAAAGATAAGGTAATAAATGATCCACAACACATAGCAAACTATGTAAACGAGCATTTTTCAAGTATTGCAGAGAAGTTCCAGCAAAAGTTCCTCCAAACAAATATAACACCTGTAAATAACGTCGCATTAAATACAATGATATTACTTCCAACCCCAAGGAATGATGTCAATAAAACTGTTCAAAAACTAAAAAATAAAAAGTCAGTAGGCTTAGATGAAGTACCAATATGTGTACTGAAACAATGCATAGGGATTATACAAGGCCCATTAACATATATAGTAAATGAATCCTTCACATCAGGGACATTTCCAGTGCAATTAAAACAGGCAAGAGTTGTACCTTTGCTTAAGAAAGGTAATGCAGAAGACGTAGAAAATTACTGGCCCATTTTCCTGCTGTCACCACTCTCAAAAATAATAGAAGCAATTATGAAATAGCGAATAATGAATTACCTGAATAAATACAATCTTTTCAGCCAATCACAGTTTGGTTTCCGAAGTGGCAAAATACAGAGTAAGCTATAGTAGAATTCACAAAAGTTGTACTTGATGCTCTTGATAAAGATGAGTGTGTCACAGGAATATTTTTTAATCTTTCTAAGGCGTTTCATACAGTCGACCACAATAAATTAGAAGCGTTAGGTATAAGAGGGGTAGCTAATGACTCGTTTCGATCATACCGAACAAAGAGGGTACGAGGAGTAGAGATAACACATACACCAAATAGATCTAAACACTTAGTAAATCACCTATCAGAACCAAAATACATTAATATAGGGATTCCACAAGCTAGCATATTAGGACCAGTACTGTTCCTGATATACATCAATGAATTTCCCAGTAGTGTTACTCATGTAGAGAAAATTCTCTTCGCTGATAACAGCAATATTATAGTCACTGAGAAACCAAGAACTCCTTGCCAAGAAAGGAAATGAAACTCTGAAGGAAATTTATAATTAGTCAATAAGCAATAAACTGACATTGAACATAAAGAAAACTAATGCCATGAATCTGAGTTTCAAGAGGAAAAATGACAATGTTAAATGAAATGTAGATGGCACCTCTATAGACCATGTTACAAATGCAAAATTTCTAGGAATGAACATTGATTCTCAGTTGAAGTGGTGTGAACACACAAAGGTACTTGCAAACCGAATGTCATCAGCGTGTTATGACCTTAGACTCCTATCACGAATGTGAAACATGTAGTGTTTTTTAGCTACATATTATTCATATGTACACCAATTCTTAGCTATGGCATTCCTTGTTGGGGAACAAATGCAAAAAATATGAACACAATTTTCAAACTCCATAAAATAGCCATAAGAATAATGACCAAAAATATTAGTCGAGCTCATTGTAAAGATCGGTTCAAAGCACTGGGGATTTTAACTGCTCCATGTGAATACATTTACCAGTCAGTTATACAAATCAAAAAGAACATTGCTAATTACTGCACAAACATCTCTGTTCATGACCATGCAACAAGAGATAGGTTCAACTTACATTTCCCAAGAAAAAATAAAGATAAAACTCAAAACAGCATATTCTACCAAGGAATGAAACTGCACAATAATTTACCAAAAGAGATGAGAGAAATTGCAAAAATACACTTATTTAAAAAGGCAGCTGAAAAATACCTGCTACGCAATACATATTATACATTGAAGGATTACTTAGATAAAACAGAATAAGGGGCTTGAAGGAAAATGTTATACAAATAAATAATAGTAATGATGATTATAAGATATCCAACATTTCACATAACTCCTTCACTTCATGATTTTTTCCTTCTTTTTTCCTGTCTAGAAATACTTACCCCCAAGCTACGCATAGCACAATCCTAACACCTCTTCCTCTTTCTGAGCTTAACCTCTCACTCATTGTGGAGGGATGCTGACTCAGTTTTTTAGGATAGCAAATGGGAATTTGTGGTACAGAAAATGACCCAGAGGTCACCAGTGTGTGTGTGTGTGTGTGTGTGTGTGTGTGTGTGTGTGTGTAGTGAGTGAAGTGTTATGAAACAATGTGTGTATAGTGTGTGCAGTGACTGATACTGAGATACAAGTGAACAGTGTGCACATTACATTGTTTAATAAGTTAGTTTGTAAAGAAAGAATTATATACCAGGAGTAAATCTACTGATTGTATCTAACTAGAAGTCTGTAAATATATGTGTAAACGAAAGGCTTATTTTAAATTGATCTAAATTTGTAAATACTCTGACATGTCCTATATCCTTGTAAAAAGAGATCTACAGATGAATAAAGATACTACTACTACTACTACTACTACTACTACTACTACATTCCTCTCGGTATTTTACCACTGCTACAATCATAATTTGAAAGAGTGTTTTCCATTCAAGACCTTTGAAAGCTTTTTCTATTTCTAAAACTGCATTTCTCTAATGTATTCTCTATGGTATGTCGTAGGATCGGTACTGCCTCGTATGTTCCTACATTTCCTTTGAACCCAAACTGATCTCCCCCCAAGCTGGATTCTACCAGTTTTTCCATTGTTCCGAAATTATTTCGTGTCAGTACTTTGCAACCATGACTTTTTAAACTGATAATTCGGTAATTTCTACGCCATTCAGCGCCTCCTTTCTTTTCAACTGGAGTTATTACATTATTCATACCGAAAATAAAGAAAAGTAATTCCATGGATAACAGTTTGCGGAGACAGTGACACACACGAGTTAAAAGTAGATAGCTTAAATTTTTAGGAATAAATATTATTTACGAGTAGGAGTTTATGAATGCACAAAAATAATAATTTCAAATACCGTTTTTTGCCTGCAGATCCCTGTCAGCAGTGTGTAACACTCCGTGCCCTTTAGATACATGTTGTTCATATGTAGCCTACATTCAATTTTTAACCATTGAATTCTTTTGTGGGGAACAAATGTAGGAAATATAAATTCCCTTCACTTTTTCTGGGAGGGCGCCATAGCCGCAATAAATTTAAGGAATGACGTCGTTTCCCGCAGGCTTTTGTTTTAATCCCGTGACCGCGAGCGACTCGCACGTGTGCGTTCAGCTCTTTTGCGTACGATTCCGCAGGGCACGCTGTTATCTCGTCGGGTATAATTTCTGGGTTGCTTGTACGTCGGAAGTCGCTGTTTCCCCGTCGAATCCTTTTCTGTTGCTCTGGAGCATCCGAAGTCGCTATTCCCTCGTCGAATATTTTTCCTTTTGTTCTGGAACATAGTGATTCGCATTTCGCATGTTCTCAACTCTCATCAGCACACTTAAATATAGACCTCATCGCGCCAGTAATTTTGTAACCATTTTCGTGACCTTGTGTATTACGTAACCCTGCTTCAGGATGAAAATGGCGTTTGCGATTGTTTGTTGAGCATCCAAACACAGATTGGCCCATCGTGGTGTCGTAGACAAAACCGGGTCTTCTCTGTTGAGACGTCGCCGTGTCACGCCAGTGACCCGGCTTGTCACTTGGCCCATCACGGTAGGCGCACTTCTCTCTAGTTCTGCGTCAAAGGAAGCTGCAACAGTGATTACGCTTTTTGCAGTCTGTGGCGGTCCAAACTGTCAGAAAAATTAACCGGAAAGTTTCTCCTGCGTTAATATGTTGATCACGATTTTCGCGTTTCCCGCAGTATATAAGTTAAACGTCACTAAAATCACTGCCAGATTACGCTTTTTTTTTAACATTTATTTAATACAATCCTTACAACCATTCTAACTATCAGACGAAACTGGTCCACGATTTTATACAGAAAAATTGGAAGGTCGTCCGTACGTCAATAGTGTCGAGCTTGTGATTCACAAGTCCATAATACACTGTCCTGTTACGCTAATGTGACCACCGTCTATGTTCGACGACAACGTACAATGATCACTAACAGACGGTAGCCAGCAGCTGTACCAGTGGAGGCCATATAAAGCGTGACGGTGGGGAGAAGGGGTGGATGCGAAAAATAGTGCATTCGTTGTCTGTCGCATGGCAGAAACGGTCGATTTATCTGATGTCCAAAAGGGCATTATCTTTGGCTTTAGAGTCAAGGGTACAAGCATTTCCGAAACGGCTAAGTTTGTAAATTTTCCTGATAGCGCCGTAGTTAAGCATAACGTGCATGGCAAAATGACGCCGTCCAAATCCCTCTCCGAGTCAACTGTGGCTCACCACGGAGCAGAGTTGACACAGGTGAACGACAGCTGCGGAGGTGTATACGGGCTAATAGAGTTCAACTTCTTACCAAATGACTGCCTAGATGAACCAAGGGGCTACGAAGAGTGTCTCAACGACCGTAGCGCGATCGTTGCTGCGTATAGGCCTTTGCAGAAGGCACCTGGTTGCACCTGGTTAATGCATCAATGCTGTTCATCAGCGATGAAGGTAGAATTCACACGACAATACCGAACGTCCACTCAGTGGCGACAAGTGCCGTTTTCAAAATTGGTTCAAATGACTCTGAGCAATATGGGACTTAACTTCTGAGGACATCAGTCTCCTAAAACTCAGAACTACTTAAACCTAACTAACCTAAGGACATCACACACATCAATGCCCGAGGCAAGATTCGAACCTGCGACCGTAGCGGTCGCGCGATTCCAGACTGTACCGCCTAGAACCGCACGGCCACCTCGGCCGGCGGTGACGTTTTCAGATAAATCGTATTTTATGCTCCATCAAGCAGACGTCCATTGTCGTGTACAGCGTGAAACGTCTGAAAGCAAACAACCTGCAACAATCGTCGAAGAGTCCAGGCCAGAGGAGGGAGGGTTATGGTCTGGGGAATGTTTTCGTGGCATTCCCTGGGTGTTCTCGTCAGTCTGGAAGCCACTGTAGATTAACACAGGTCTGGATGCATCTATCCTTGGGGACCATAACCATCCCCATATGGCCGGCCGATGTGGCCGAGCGGTTCTAGGCGCTACAGTCGGGAACCGCGCGACCGCTACTGTCACAGGTTCGAATCCTACCTCCGGCATGGATGTGTGTGATGTCCTTAGGTTAGTTAGGTTTACGTAGTGTTAAGTTCTCGGGGACTGATGAGCTCAGAAGTTTAAGTCCCATAGTGCTCAGAGCCATTTGAACTATCCCCATATGCAGTTTGTTTTTCCACAGCACTGTGGCATTCACCAGCAGGACAATGCCACGTGTCACAAAGTTCGTAGTGTCTGTGTGTGGTTCTAAGGACACTAGGATGAATTAAAAGTATCTTTTGGCCACCAAATCCGCGAATTTAAAGCCTATCGAGAAGCTGTGGGACCACCTTGATCGTGCTGTTGGTGCCATGGATCCTCGACTGAGAAACGGCGGATCTGGCTATGGCTGTAAAGTCTGCGTTGCTCCACATCCCTGTTGGTACCTTCGAGAAACTCATTGACCGCTTTCTGCATGTCTCGAATCGGTCGGTGCCGCGACAGGTGGCTACTCGGGATTTGACAGGTGGTCACCTTAATATTACTGGACAGTTTATGTGGAACCAACATTCCCGTGAGCTGTAACACGCAAAAGTCACATGCTCAACAAAAGTCACATGCACGATGTGCTCGTTAACGTATGTAGTTACACATACCGCTTCTGACAATCGAGATCTAGTTTTTGTTGATGAAGGGTACTATGGAGTAATAGTCAGATCTTAATCTGGATATAATGTCTGCATAATTTTCTTTAACTACAGAATCTATAGTTTTAGGCCATGACAGAAAATAGCACACACATATATTCAGACTGAGTTTTCACTCTACAGTGAAGTGTACACTGGTCTGAAACTTCAGTGAAGATTCCAACGAAGCGGACCGGAACTCGAATCTAAGACTCTTGGTTTTTGGGGTCATCTGCACCATCGACTGACCCATCCAAGCACGGAAATTGGAATCTGAAGATAGGTCCTCAGTCTTACTTAGATCATTCGGGAGGACGACGGTTCAATCCCGCGTCCGGCCATCCTGATTTAGGTTTTCCGGGATTTCCCTGAATCACTCCAGGCAAATGCCGGGATGGTTCCTCTGAAAGGGCACGGCCGACTTCCTTCCCAATCCTTCCCTAATGCGATGAGACCGATGACCACGCTGTCTGGTCTCCTTCCCCAAACTAACCAACCATCTTACTTAGATGGTTCAGTCGGTAAGGCACCTTCTCGTTAAAGAAAATGGCGACTCTTTCGAGTCTAGTGCATAGGTTTAATCCGACAGTAAGTTTCACCAAACATACAGTTTGAAATCAAAATTCCTAGCACTGTCTTGAAAATAAAATGAACCGACATATAGTTTGGAGTCAGTATTACCGGAATCTAGGAGACTAAAGTTACATGGAACCTTAATATTGCATAAATAGAGTTGAGTTATTACTTCAAATATCTCATTCAGTACCTAACGCATATTTCACACATGAGAGTAACAATATCGAAACAAAACATTTTTTTTGCGTTTCTCGCACATGAACCATTTTCTTTTATATTTTGAACGAGAGCATGTGACACGACAGCCTTGATAGTCTTAGACGTTTTGCTTCTCGCTGTAATGGAGTTCTGAGAAACTGATTTACTACAGTTTGAAGTTTTCTGGGAAAAGGGCAGGTGACTTCCACAGGTCCTTCGCGATTATTTTTCAAGAGATCAGTAGCAGCGGAGTTAAAAAAAAAAAACTTGCATGTTTTTGCATTTTGAAAGCCGTCTGTTTCAGCCGCATTACGCAAGTAAGGGATTATAAGATGTAATAATTAGTACATGACTACATACTGTTCTAGAAGTCACGTAAAATTTGTACATATTAGTATACAGCTTGATAACAGTTATTCTGTAACGTAATACAAACTGTATTCCAGAACAATATTGCAAGCTAAAACAGTACAGTAACATAATACAATCTAGAAATCGTATCACATGTCACAACATTACTAATGCATGTAATGTACGAACAAAACCTATACATAAATTTAGACAACATTGTCCCTGGAGCGCAGTGAGCTGTTGCTATCCTTTGGTTAAAAACAACAGTCTAGATCGCAATGGCGGCGATCGTGGCATCACGTGGAAAACTTACCAGTCGCCATCAGCAGCCTTGGGGGACCAAAAAACCTGAGGTTGACTTTAACATAAGCCGAAAACGGTCATAATAAACAAATAATATTGCGACCTCGACTGCTGCTTTTAGCCAAAAAACTATACAGATACACACAACACTCCTGTATTACAAGGACATGCACATACGACACTTGCATAGATTCTGAGGAACATATGTGAAATAGCACCACCAAAATGTACAGAACACTTTTCCGTGATATATACTAGGAATTATAATTCTTTGTGACTAAATATTTTTTCAGACAAATAAAACTTAGGTTAGATCGTGGCTAGAGGTTGTTGTTCGATAAGCCAGTAAATCCTGTAAACATGCTAAGTTTCCTTTGTTGCTGATATGAACTAATATACACATTACACTTACTGACATTAAAGTAAGTAGAATACATCAACACCGCCAGCACGAATCGAGTAAGAGCAGGGCATGAAGTTCATGTGGAAACCACTAACAAGGGTAACACTACTCAACGACGCCGAACTTGGGAGTCCCCTTCCTTAGGTGGTGTTGATGTAGGGACAACTGTATCAATTCTTTCTTACCTTCTATTTTTCAGTATTCTAAAAAGATGAAGGTACATTTATAAATTGCTACCTTTATGTATTTTTGTTATAAATGAGTATTTATATTGCCGAAATATAAAAAGTATGCAGAGAAATGCAGACAAAACGTGTAGCATGACCTCCACGAGGCGCTGCATGGGAGGGATACAGTGCCCACTGCCTGCACTACGTAATGCAGTCTCACTGCCCAGTGGGGGCCCTGAGTGTCGTCCAAAAGGACTGTGCCGAACACTATGACCTATACTAACTTACCAGATGGCGGACCCAAGTGGATAAAATGAACCTCTGGAAAAAAAATCAATATGTATAGCTTTGTTGGTTCTTGTCGTGGTTCATTGTTTGACCTGACAGGAGAGAGTTTGTCCCGCTCTGTTCAAATATGAGTCTTACGATTCGCAGTCAGACCAAGGTGCGTACTGTGGACTATTTCAGTGAACTCTTATTCAAAGCTTTGTTCGGTAAACTGGTGGGAGGCATTCTTAGCTTCCACCCAATTGGGCAAATATTTCGGCGCTGTGGGATCGTTTCCTGTGACTCCCGCTTTTGGAGGTTGCTTCGGAGAGCACGGTATCTGCAAGTTTTTGGAGTTATTTGGTAACAGTAAGTCGGCATCTGCGCTGCATCCAAGTGCATTTAAGATAACAAATTTTTGTTGCGAATCCGGTTAGTAGTATCCGTTTCGTAATGTAGTCTGTGCAGTAATTAAATTCAATTATCAAGGGACATACAAGTTTTCTATATGGGCAACTGCAACTCAATCTATGCATGATTATTTCTTTAATTTTAGGCGTAAAACTTTCTAAAAAATTGTAGAGTCCACATGTAGCTGCTAATCCTGGTATATAGTGGAATTAAAGTACAACTAAATCTACAGGTTCAGTTTGGCTGAATTACATTAAGCCATTAAATCAATACGATCTCCAGCTTTCTGTAAGCTAAGATGTGCAAAATAGTTTATCAAAAGTATTTAAATTAAAAAAAATTTGATTACTTTTTAAATTTGAACTGTGTATACGGCATGGCTTTAAATAAAGGTATTTAAATACAAAATGCACAATAAGTATTTTCAAATTACGTCTATTTAAATGCCATTTAGTTCACTGATTTTAACGTTAAAAGGTCATTAAACCATTTATTTTTCATGTTCACCTATGTGGCTTCATTACCATTGCACCAAAGGAAAACACTCGTTTAGCAGGAGCAGAACTTGGTAAATAAGTGTTATATTTAAGAAAAGGTTTTATGCAGTTCGACATCCTTTCAAGGAATGAAAAATAATATTCTCATTATTTTTTAAATCCTAAAGAGTTTCCAGATCTACAGTAGTGGGAGCACTATCAGTGGCTACAGAAGAATCATAGTCCTCAATAAACATATAATATGACTCAGCCTCTCTTTTTTGATAAGAATGTAACAAGTTCTTCTATCCTTCAACTTTTCATCCTTTACACTTCTGAAACAAACAGCTCTTTAGCGTATTACCTGGTAGCCTTAGGTACCCATTTAATTTTGAAAAGGTAATAAGATGCGGATGCTAATATGCCGTCTTCGCTTCTGTTTCTTCTAATTTACAGAATCTATCAAAATGCCTATTAACACTTTCTTTAATAACTTCACACCACTGTCAGCACACCACCGAACGTAGGGTTGTCTATGTGCAAGATGCTTAGCATTTTTTGCTTTGTCTTTAGTCCTGGCTGTAGACAACCATAGTAGGTATCTTTTACCCTTTCTAAACTTCTGATGCCGTCAGCAAAAGGTTGCAAACAGTATGTGTATTAATTAAGACACTATATCTCAATTTCTTTAAAAGCTGCTAATCTGAGTTTCCTTAATGTTTCATTTAGAGCATCCTTGACTGTGAGTAGATCTTGAATAGAACTGTAGTATGAATTCCATCGTGTTGAACATGGACAAGTAGAGAATTCTACAGTTTATTCTAAATGAGTTTCACAAGCCTTATCACACACTGAACACATATTGAAAAATGCTTGAAATTTGACATTGCTGCGTCATACAATTTTTTGTATGAATTACGTTGAGATCTGGCCTTACCCATATCTCTTTGTGCTTCTAAGTGTAATGTGTGCGTGTGGTGCACCTCCCATGATTAGGCAGCTGAAATTCTTCAAAGCTTTCAGATGTCTGGAATTTCTCTTCGACTTAACACATAATCATCATCATCATTATCATAATCACTATCATGCACAAATTCAATAGTTTGAGTATGAATTAAATCTCTTTCACTTGTTCCTGTACCCCAAACTTCTCCACAAACTTTAAAACATTTGACTATAGTCGATTTGTTGTTGCTTATAGTTTTCACAGTTTTCATCAGCTTTAAATCAAATTCAGAATCAATGATCATAAACTCATTAGCTACTTTATCGTAACTACGTGTTTCCTTAAGCTTCTTACAACCCACAGCCAAACTTTTTCGTACAGATGTTTCACAATGAGTCCAAAGAACAGTTACACACATATAACGTCTCCTGAATGATAATCGAATATCAGCAGTGGTCCATAAAAAATCAATCATTTCCAAAGGTCCTTTTGTGTCCTCTACATATTCTGTGTATTGTTCTGTAATTTTTTTAATAGTTGTTTTCCAGCACATAATTTTTGGTAGGACAGATAAACACTGTGTACCTTCAATAAGAGCCTTAAAGGATTCATTTTCTACATATGATAAAGGTGACGTAGTATCACTTAGGAAAGAATCACCACGGTCAAATTTTTCCCTGCACTTGCAATGTAGTTATGGATAAACATCGTTCGTACAATAACAGTATCGAAATTATCGATGGCCGACAGAAACTGCACATATTTAGACAGCTGTCACAGTGACATTGAACGAACTTCCTTAGTGCAGCCCGTGTCTGAACTCATAATGTCGCAGAAATACGATACTGACCTCACTCCCTCATTCCTTCACTTTCTGTTGTGTCTAGACAAGACAGCCTAGACACAATGAGATGAAGCCGAAAGGCACGCGCTTAAACTCACGCAGGCTGGCGTGAGGTCTGAAACAGGATACGTAATGAATGCTATAAAGAAATGTACGTAGCTTCTGGAATACTTAACTTTAATCCACATTTGTAGAACATCGCTCTTGATGATACATTAATAGAATCTCAATATCACTTGAATACGGCGCCTTGCTAGGTCGTAGCAAATGTAGCTGAAGGCTATGCTAACTATCGTCTAGGAAAATGAGAGCGTAGTTGCAAAGTCGGCTGTACAACTGGGGCGAGTGCTAGTACGTCTCTCTAGACCTGCCGTGTGGTGGCGCTCGGTCTGCAATTACTGACAGTGGCGACACACGGGTCCGTCGTATACTAGCGGACCGCGGCCGATTTAAAAGCTACCACCTAGCAAGTGTGGTGTCTGGCGGTGACACCACACATTCTTTTGAGATCACTAGGCATTATCAGATGATTTTGGTACGCTTTGCATTAAAGACACAATTGTAGTTTATAAATAATGTTTATCCAAGTATACTGCCTCTAATAGCTAGAATCATGGCTGTATTCACTTGACAGGTATACCTTTGGAGATTTTGCACCATCTATATCCGTCGTGGAACTATTTTTGTTTAATCAAATGCCTTATTAAATGAATTAAAATTACAGTGTACGCAATAAAAACTCAAGAGCAGCATTTTGCATTTTAAAAACACAAAATATGAATATTGTAAGTATTGCAAGTAACACAGAAAATGGTTTTTGAACAAGTATTTTATATGCACGATAAAAACCGGTATATAACATTTTGTATTTGCATCTCATATACACGTATTACACATAATGCACACGCTGTCTTTACGGCACATATCTTGGCACTATCAAATCTAAAGGATACTGAAAGGTCAGTCAGTAATATTCAATAATTACGAGTCATCACTGAGGAGCATTCTAATTTGGACCAGTGTTTAACTCCAACAGTACTTAGCTGGTTTTTGAAGTACTATCAGCAATTCAACACTTCTCCAAATAAGAATGTATTAGAATGTCCCGAAATTATCATCAAGGAAGTTATCAAGTTAAATTTCGTGTATATAAGTTTTTGTCGGTTATCAATATAGTTTTGGAAGAGAACTTGGTTTTTTCATCAGCCACCCACATTATGAATTCATGATACTGCGCTACAGATTTCTTTGAACAGAATGAATAGTGACGCCCCAGGGTTGACAGTAATAGCCCGCAATCCATGGGAACTATTTGTGATTTTATCTTCTATTGCATTCCCCCTACTGTTGCGGCGAGTGCTTGAAGTTTCAATACGTTCACAGGAGCATCGCTCCGATGACACAATCCTTTGCTAACAGGACAGTGTCCACATAATTTATTACGAAAGCAAATCATGTAAGGAACCATAATGTTAAGGTGAATCTTGCTTGTTAAATGATTCCTCAACGTTGAGAAGAGAATAGCTCATTTTAAATCTGTCCTTCTCATGGGGTATGATCCACTACTTTCTTCGCCTGCATGCATCACACCGTTCCCATCCCTGTGAATAAATAGATTACGTGTCCTAGCTTGAGAAGCGTCGTTCTAAATCATCAATGAAGTTCATTTCACGGTTAGTCGTACCAAAGTCATTTAGTCAGGTTCCGTTGTGCATTTTCAGGTACATCACAGGGTCAGATATTGTGTTTTCTCATTCACATTGCAACCCGTGGAATTTTGCTGGTGGGTGGCACTAAATGATCTTCATGCGAAGCACAGCTTGGATTTCCGGCATGCCGGATTAATTGCAGGACAGTTCGATATAGAGCCAGCTAAATTTGATAGGTTTACTTTTTATTTAATTATCGCTAGTTTTTGGTTACCTGGACCAACTTTCAAATCATCCAGACAGACGAAACAGTATTTTCTGAACTAGCTTATAAACAATGCTAAGTTTATTCATATACGTATAACAAAGTCAAGTTTAACCATGAACAGTAAGACTTGCATGTTTGTTCCGTCATTATTCATGGTTAAGCTTCACTTTGTTACACGTATATGCCTAATCTTGACATGGTTTAAATGCTACTTGGGAAAAATACTGTTTTGTCTTTCTGGATAATTTGAAAATGAGTTCACGTGAACCGAACCTAGTCATCAATTAAATAAAAAGAGAAAGTTGCAACTTTGGCTGTTTCTGTATCGAACATGACGTACAATAACCATAACAAGTCTACTTGATACGGTGAAAGGTGTATACCACTTTCAGTGCTGCTGAAGTTCAGAATTAAGGGTAAAATAATGAGTCAGTAAAAACAAAAAAAGAAAGAAAGAAAAAAAACGAGCGAACATCTTTTCATTTGTCGAGTGGATAACTTCTAATACAATGTGTAATTTTGTGTTGGTGTAGGAATATCTCACTTCATTCTTTTAACGTCTCATGGACTACAGTGGACCTGTAAATAATGATTTTTGCTCTAATATTGACCTCCTTGTAGAGACACAAGTCTACTCATAAATACACCTGGTCTCGCTCTTATATGTCGTCAGGCGCATTTTCTCTGGTGTTTCAACTGGTATTTGCAATTTCGTTCTTTCGATGTATAGCTGTAGTCGGCCCAAATAAATACTGCTCATCACGTCTCTCATGCGACGACGAGTTTAGACAGAAAGCGTCGGTTTGTGTCCCGTTACAAATACACAGATTTTCAAAACGTAATTTTACACATCCATGTGACAGAGCGGCGCCTTATTAATCTAGTACGATACTAGTTTTATCGATATGTATTAACTGGGGCAGCAAAAGAGAAGAATAACTAAGTACTCCAGCAGCGAAAGAGCAGCGCTTCTGTATGACGGTAGCCATCAGCGTTGGACAGGGTGGTGCTGTTGCTGCTAGAGCTTCTCTTCGTGTTTCACTGCCCCTGTTAATACATACCGGTAAGACTAATATCATACTAGACTAATTAGGGACCGCTCCGTCGCATGGGAACATAAAATTGCGATTAAAAAATCGTTTTATTAGTAGCGGAAAGCAAACCCAAGTCTTTTATCGACGCACCGTGTCGCATGAAAGACGTTAAAAGCAATATTTGTTTTTGCTGACTCCAGCTGCACTTGGGTAAAACGAAACTGTAAATATCTGCCGAAACAACGGAGATAATTCGCCTGACGACTCTTGGGAGACACACCGTGCACACATTCATCATATAATGATAGATACCTGTAACACTGCTTGCTCATTACGACACATCTCTTACTTTGGTTCCACTATTATAATTTTATTTCATTTGTTTCCTGCCGCGCGGGATTAGCCGAGTTGGCAGAGGCGTTGCAGTCATGGTTTGTGTGGCTGGTCCCGGCGGAGGTTCGAGTCCTCCCTCGGGCATGGGTGTGTGTGTTTGTCCTTAGGATAATTTAGGTTAAGTAGTGTGTAAGCTTAGGGACTGAGATTTCATACACATTTGAACATTTTGTTTTCTTTACTGGCTTACTGTTATTTATGTCGACCTAGAAAATATTGTTTTACTCGCACTTGATTACTGATTCTCCCGTTCGATACAACGATGCACTGTTCTGCTGCTATAAGTTCTCTCATATTGTATCCACATCTGGTATAGGTAATTACTTTGTTTAAGAAATAACTACATTCAATACAATTGCATAGGCGTTTTATACTGTAATGTTCATTTAATCCGGTATGTTGTTACATTTATAAATGCACTTCAAAATGAACAACAATAGACACTATTACTCCTTAATAAGCTAAAATTTTAAGTTATAGCTACATGGAACTGTTTTTATCTTCATATTTATAAAACATGATATTAATTCAAAATTAATGTTTGTGGCCATCACGATATGTAAATGTTTTCAAGGTGGATTGGTAGGCAGACAGCTATTTCTAACAGGGGATAAGAAATAATATCTACATTCCGACTGTATGAGGAAGGAGAGTTCCAAGTCACCGATCATGATACTCGTACTTAATCCCCATTCGCAGACTTACACCAAAAGTCACGCTCATCTGCAACTTGTATTTGTGAAGTCTTCGTCACTTCTGAATAACATCGTCTGCTACTTCCACTTCTTCTGCATAGGACATGTATGCCCAGGTGAGAACACAAAAGAAATGAGCGTTTTTGCGTAAGTGTACCCGTAAAGCAGTTACTGATAATTTAATAAATTTAAAAAAACTTACAGGCAGTTAGTCATGGAGACAAATTACCTCTTATTGCTACAAAAACTATTATATTTTAGAAACAAATATACAATTAAAACTGTGCATGCTTTGATGGTTGTTGACATTGAAGATTAGAGCTTCTAGTTATTAGGCCGCGTCATGTTCTTCTTCAATTTCTTCTTATACATTTAACATTCTAATACAGCTAATATTTTGACCCACCAGCTGGGATCTTCTGCAGGTTCTTTCGGTGTATCCGGTTAACTGAACACCGTGAAATATCGGTGTAGCGTTCGCTGATAAAAGGAAGTTCTTCCCCGCTTCTATTGAAGTAGTGGGTGTTTTGGGGCATATTTTGCTGCTAATATTGATGGTACATCGTCATTGGATGGGTAATGATAGATCTGGAAGAAGATTCCAGCAGAGGGGCCGCTTCGTAAGAAGAATTTGAAGAGTGACTTGAAGCGATCTCACAACTAGAATATTTTGCGTTCGTCGATTGAAACGGTTGAGGAAATTTCTTGCTGTTCAAATGGTGTTTAAATAAAATTCCTTAAGGGAACGGCTAAATTATGCCGTACGGAAGTGCTGACGTTGTAGGTTAAGTGTTTTCACTAGTACAGAGAAAATCAGAGAAGAATAGAGGCGTTCCTTTAAGATGGATTACACCACGACAAGATGGTACATCCGTTCGACTGATCTTGATGAATAAACGAATGGTAACAGCTGAAACCGAGCGGAGTGTCAACACGAACCGTCGGGAACAGAGAAAGTTCGCACCTGACAGCACACGATCATATTGTCACTAGCAATCTTCAGGTGTTGCACAAGGAAAATAAGACCAAATTATGATCTCCTTGGCATTACTATGACAAAAGTACAAGTACGCACCGTAAATGACCTCTCATCGGACCAACTACCAGTCGTAGGAATCATCAATCCCGTCGGATTGGTAATCTTATCCATCACCCAAATGGAAGAGGTAGGCCTCCAATAACATCAAGTCTACAATAACTCTACATACGATAGCTGACATCGTCGCATAATTAGTAATTTTAACAATGGAGACCCAACAGACACGTCGGAGGGCTGCAAACGTCACAGTGTTACGAGATCCATAATTAACTATCTTCCCATGCCACCTGCAAGAGCTGAAGGTGCCCCACAACAGAGTCCGAAATCGTTGGATGAGGTACAGAGGCCCGGCTGACAGGACAAAGAATGACATGTCTGACGAGAGAACTCCAAAAAAGGGCGGTACAATGGAGAAAACAAACATGGGAGAACACCATGACCTAGAAGCAGGTATCCCACAGGGATACGTTATCTTACCACTGCTGTTTAAAGTATATATAAATGATCCGGCAACGATTCCTTTGGTGGGCTGCAGATTATTTGCCGACGACACTGTCTCTGTCACGTGGGGCCGAAACTTGGACCAGCTAATAAACAGGGCTCGACGCCAAACAGATCTCGTGGAAGAGTGTGCGCAGTTCAACAAGGAACAATTAACACCGCGAAGATCGCTGCAGTGCTCTTTACTAAGAAGAGGCTACCGGTACTACGTTACCTATTAAGGGTGCTGGGGCAACCATTTCCTTGGTCACACTCGACGTAATATCTGGGGATCATTCCGGATACGCCCGCGACTTCACAATACATACACAGCAACGAGAGAGGACACAACGACGGTGCCGCACGTGCTGATACCATTCTTCATCAGCACCCATCTCAACATCAAGACCAAGTATCAACTCTACAGATCGGCAGTCCAGCCAAAACTCCTTCACGGATGCGCAGCATGGAGACTCACAAGTGAACTGCAACACAGAACCAGCGCCTAAGGTGGACGCTGGGGGCTCCCCGATGGACGAGAACGAAGGAGATACCCGAAGCCCTAAATGAGAAATACCTTCACGAGAAAATAACGGACTATGCCACGAATCTCTTTAACAAAGTGGATCACTTAAGGAACGAAATGCCCCAGGTCCGACTAATAGGCACCATTCAACTACAGCGCCGACACAAGTACAAAGTGCCGTGGGCCTTCGTCCGCTGGCAACCAAAATAATTTTGTGCACCACTCATTGAAAAGCTGCGAGTGGCACGTCCAGTGGTACGAATTAAAAAAAAAGGTTTCCTATTATACGAAACACCGACATCGTAAGAAAAATATTACCTAATTAGGGGAACAAAGGACCCAATGAACGATCAATTACCTCACAACGAGTAAATTTTAATACAAAGAGACATGAAATGTGTATACTTTTCACGTACCAAGAATAAACTCCCAGAGGATGACAAAAACACTCGTTAATACGTTCTCACTCGTTCCCCGACAACAGTGAAAAATTATGTAAAAATCTTACGTAATATTTACTGTCTTCAGTTATGACATGACACACCGCAGCAGCTAGTGGATTCACAAATCTGAAAGAGCGCTACATACAACTACTACACAGATTTCTCTCGTGCTTATTAATGAAGATATTATATATTACCAGTGTTCCCCTTTACCCAATATGTCTAGTTAAGACTGATGTGGTACGTTGGTTGGGTTATCTCTCATTACTGACGTCAGCGACCATGCCCCTACTAGAGTACTGTGTGTTGTATTCAGTATGAAATGAATGTTTTGTGGATGTCATGACCTGTTGATCAGCGACAGATACTGATAGTGGTATCATCGCAGATACCCGAGGGACTGTTATGTTTGTAAAAGCGTCGCTGTTCACAAGATATGTGACAGACCTTACAGTAGAGACACTGGAAGATTCGTGAGGTTGTGTAGCATTCATTTGTCCGAAGGGTGGTTTCATGCGCTATCCTCTCTAGAGTATCCTGTGCAAGCCTCTTAATCTGCAATCTACATCCATTTAAAACTGTTTACTGTGCTCAAGCCTTGCTCTTCATCCCCAGTTTTACCGTCCGATATTTCCCTCCCTTAAAAGAACTGACTATCTCTTCACGCCTCATGATGTGTCTGTCAACTGAAACCTTCTTATAATAGAGTTATGCCATAAATTTCTCTACTATCCAGTTTTATTTAGTAATTCCTCCTAAGTAAATCTTCGGCATTCTTCTGTAGGACCACAATTCGAAAGTTTCACTCACTGGTGTCTGAACTGTTTACAACCTATGTTCACCACCGTAAAAGTCAAATAGCTTCTAAAACTAAACACTTAAATTTATATTCTATGCTAAAACATACTCTTTTTCAGCATGCTCATACTACTGAAGATCTGCCTTCATTATCGTCTCTATTTCCGTCATTTTCAGTTATTTTGCTATGCGGAGAACAGAAGAGATATACTACACACAATGACTCATTTTTTAATATAGTACACACAGCATAACCAAATTTAGTTGAATTACACTCCATTACACTTGTTTTGTTTTATTAATGGGTTTGTTTATAAACCATACAAAAATTAAAAGAACTGTAGAACGTGTACCTTCTTCTCTGTCAAACTGGTGTAGTTAACGGAATATATAGGCAACGACTTAAAGCTGGAGAAGTTTAAATTAGTGTATATTAGTACCAGTTCTGACTTACTGCAGTGTGGGATGCACTACAACGTGACAAGTATTCAGAAATATCAGAGACTTCAATCAGCAATGGAGAGTCAGAAAAAAATGTATCGCGTAACCGACTGTATTAGAAGAAGTAATTATGACAGCAATTAAATTGAAATGCTAGTCTGCAGGACATACAGTCAAGCAAATTGATGGAAGACGTACAAGGAAAGTTCTTTGCTGAACTCCAAGAGCTAAGGAAAGCCAGAGATGAATGGAAAATGTGTAGATAGTATTAGAAAATATGCCTATTGAAGAGTGCAGTCCATGGAAAAACCCACATGCACTATTTATGCAGCTATATATATGACCGAAGTCTGTGGACACCTGCGTCTTTAGTGTATATCATTGCAGCAGATTTCGTCGTGTCAGCTACATCACAGCCCTGATGATGCTTTGAAGGTGTAATATCTTCTCCTTTTGGAAGTGCTGACTTCTGCGATAGCGTACTGAATTCTTCCTCTTCTGCAAGCACCGCAACAACTGATGTTTATTGCGACACACTTCCCGTGACGTCTCTTTGCTGAAACGGGCACAAGAGCCTCTTGCTGCCACGGATGAGATCGTGGCACAACATCGCCTCGTTCCTTTCAGAGATATGATCCACAATATCGTAGACCATCTCGGAAAGTCATTAGAACACATTCAATAATTTCAAAAACAGGTACTATATATTCATTTTTCCTTATCTTAGTTCTACTCAAACGATACAGCTAATTAACAAAGTACTTATTTAATACTTACTTTCCAAGCTTAATCTTGAAACTGATGCAGCTGGAACTCAGCTGGAAGGGCAAATTTCCGACTAAAAGAGATACAGGTTGTACGAAATCAAATGACAACGACAATGACACCAGAAATTGAGACACTCATCGATGTAAATTTCGACGTTGTTCATTACGATATTTCTGCACTTGATGAAGCATCTGTTCCGTCATAAAATGTCCCCCTGTGAGTGGATGATGTGCGGCTCCAAAGTTTCGTCGAGGTAGGTTGCGTTCTGAGCTGGGATTTCTTCCGGTGGTTTGTCTGGCCCATACAGTGGAGGTTGTCACATTCACGATGGTAGTCCTACCGGGGAAAGCTGGGAGATGTCACAAGTAGTGCCGTTACTTAAGAAACCATTTACTTGCAGCTCTACTCACATAACGCCCCTATGTCGCCAATGCTTTCAGCGATTTGCAACCATAGCTTCAGGTTTGTACCAGGAATGAATCCAAAATACTCCTCGGCTATGGAAACAAAGTTTCAGCGACACGATATTCCGTTGGCACATAACCTGTTTCCTGTCAATTCCATGACATGATACGCTCAACATCATAATTACTTAGCCGGCCGGTGTGGCTGAGCGGTTCTAGGCGCTACAGTATGGAACCGTGCGACCACTACGGTCGGAGGTTCTAATCCTGCCTCGGACATGGATGTGTGTGATGTCCTTAGGTTAGTTAGGTTTAAGTAGTTCTAAGTTCTAGGGGACTGATGACCTCAGAAGTTAAGTCCCATTGTGCTCAGAGCCATTTGAACCATTTCATAATTACTAACTTACAGAATAAACAATTGACAGATGTGAAAATTTACCGAACTATCAGTTTAATAAACCACGGCTGCAAAAACTAACACGAATTCCTTACAGACGAATGGAAAAACTGGTATAAGCCGACTTCGGGGTAGATCAGTTTGGATTCCGTAGAAATATTGGAACACGCGAGGCAATACTGATCCTACGACTTATCTTAGAAAATAGACTAAGGAAAGGCAAACCTACATTTCTAGCATTTGTAGACTTAGAGAAAGCTTTCGACAATGTAGACTGGAATAATCTCCTTAAAATTCTGAAGGTGGCAGGGGTCAAATACAGGGAGCTAAAGGCTATTTACAATTTGTGCAGAAACCAGAGGGAAGTTACAAGAGTCGAGGGGCATGAAAGGAAAGCAGTGGTTTCGAAGGGAGTGAGAAAGGGTTGTAGCCTATCTCCAATGTTATTCAATCTGTATGTTGAGCAAGCAGGAAAGGAAACAAAAGAAAAAAATTGGAGTAGGTATTAAAATCTATGGAGAAAAAATAAAAACTTTGAGGTTCGCCGATGACATTGTAATTCTGTCGGAGAAAGCAAAAGACCTGGAAGAGCAGCTGAACGGAATGGACTCTGTCTTGAAAGGAGGATATAAGATGAACATCAACAAAAGAAAAACGAGAATAATGGAATGTAGTCGAATTAAATCGGGTGATGCTGAGGGTATTAGATTAGGAAATGAGACGCTTAAAGTGGTAAATGAGTTTTGCTATTTGGGGAGCGAAATTACTGATGATGGTAGAAGTAGAGAGGATATAAAATGTAGACTGGAAATGGCAAGGAAAGCGTTTCTGAAGAAGAGAAATTTGTTGACATCGAGTATAGAGTTAAGTGTCAGGAAGTCTTTTCTGAAAGTATTTGTATGGAGTGTAGCCACGTATGGAAGTGAAGCGTGGACGATAAATAGTTTAGACAAGAAAAAAGAAGCTTTTGAAATGTGGTGCTACAGAAGAAGAAGATGGGTAGATCGCATTACTAATGAGGAGATATTTAAGTGAATTGGGGGGGGGGAGGAGAAATTTGTGACACAACCTGACTAGAAGAAGGGATCGGTTGGTAGGACACATTCTGAGGCATCAAGGAATCACCAATTTAGTATTGGAGGGCAGCGTGGAGGGTAAAAATCGTATAGGGAAACCAACAGATGAATACACGAAACAGATTCAGGAGGATGTAGGTTGCAGATGGTACTGGGGGATGAAGAATCTTGCACAGGATAGAGTCGCATGGAGAGCTGCATCAAACCAATCTCTGGACTGAAGACCACAACAGCAACCCAGAATAAACATTATTTCCACTAGTAAGGGATAGTAGCTGCTTTTCATTTCCGCAGTCGGTTATCTCAATATCTCCCGTTTCCATGTTCGTATGACGATTGAAAGGAGAGACAGTGTTACGACCTTCTGCAGTGAAACAACTTCGGAACACCGAATTAAGTATTTCGGCCTCCTCTCTGTTATCTTCCGTTTCGGTGCCCGTGTGGTCGTTGAGAGAATGAATAGACGATTTTGATCCGCTTAGTGATTTTACATTCTACGAAAATCTCTTTGTGTTTCAACGGAAACATTTTAAGTGCTCTATAGTACTGCGTCAGATCACTCAAAACACTCAATGTAATCCATTAACATCCCAATCATCGAAAAAATACTCCTGTCATTAATCACAAGAAAGTTTCACCCTCTGCTCATAATTACCGTTCACACACGCGAAAATAAAACGCTTGTAGACAAAACGCTTCACGATGAATTCATTCATCGTCATCCTTGGTAACGCCGCTGCGTCTGGATGGAAAGCTGCAGTCACTTATCCTCCCCCTGCATTAACAAAATAAGATTTTAAGATAAAATTACATCAACAGATTACAACTATTAGCAGTGATTCTCACAATCCGCTGCTTGCTATATCTGGAACCGCACGACCGCTACGGTCGCAGGTTCGAATCCTGCCTCGGGCATGGATGTGTGTGCTGTCCTTAGGTTAGTTAGGTTTAAGTAGTTCTAAGTTCTAGGGGACTTACGACCTCAGCAGTTGAGTCCCATAGTGCTCAAAGCCATTTGAACCATTTTTTTTTGCTTGCTATAAACACATAACCACAAACAATCAACATCGTAAGCTAACATTTCAGATAAAATTTCTACATACAAAAATATAAGGCAAATCCCTTTCACAAAAAATGCACTTAAAACATATTAGTCTACCCATCTGCTTTCGCGATTTTAATGCATCTGGCATTTTGCACACGGCTTGTGCAAGTGTCTGGGACTTCTTATCCTTCCTCATTCCTCCTAATTTATTCTGATGAAGTTGTGCTGGTGGCTATGGAACTGTATCCAGAGTACCATTTAAAGGACGAAAGGCCACAGCAGTGACACGCGCTCGCAGCACAGGCCATGACATATAGGAACACATAGGTGGCCCTGGCACGAACCGTGGACCTACAGAGCCGGTGTCCAACTGCAGACCCAACGTTAGCCACCGGGTAACCTACCAACCGATGGGCACCAAGTCGGCAGCACTGAGATCCAATGCAGACAAAATGCCGGCACATAGTGTGTAAGTAGGCTGTTCAGGTTGATAACGCCATGTAGCGCTCTGTATGAAAATCATTGGCTGTGCTGTGTGCAGTCTGTGGCTGGGTGGCATTGTTGTAATATTTGCTATTGTAGTGTTGGGCAGCTGGCTGTTAACAGCGCGTAGCGTTGCGCAGTTGGAGGTGAGCCGCCAGCAGTGGTGGATGTGGGGAGAGATATGGCGGAGTTTTGAGAGCGGTTGATCTGGACGTGTGTCCATCAAAGACAGTACATTTGTAAAACTGGATGTCATGAGCTGCTATATATGTTGTGACTTTTGAACACTATTAAGGTAAATACATTGTTTGTTCTCTATCAAAATCTTTCATTTGCTAACTATGCCTATCAGTAGTTAGTGCCTTCAGTAGTTTGAATCTTTTCTTTAGCTGGCAGTAGTGGCACTCGCTGTATTGCAGTAGTTCGAGTAACATAGATTTTTGTGAGGTAAGTGATTTGTGAAAGGTATAGGTTAATTTTAGTCAGGGCCATTCTTTCGTAGGGATTTTTGAAAGTCAGATTGCGTTGCGCTAAAAATATAGTGTGTCAGTTTAAGCACAGCCATGTACAATTGTTCAAAGGGGACGTTTCATATGGCGACCCTGCCAGGATACCTCACAGGAATCTTCTGATTTTTTCTTGTAGTTTATGTAATTAGTGTAGCTTTTGTTTATTGCTAGCACGTAATTGTAGAGAGAATCTCCATTGTAGTTGTAGTCTTTCACTATTGTACAGTAAAACAGTTGTGGCATGCATGTAGATTTGCACCAAGTATTTCGCAGCTGTGCTTGCAATTAACTAGATATTATTTTCAGTGCTATGTTAATGTGTTTCCTTATTTTCCTCTTCAAATTGTGCTTTTCTGTGTTGTCGTGTGAAATATTGTGACAATAATGGCGTGTGAAAAACGTAACACTAGGCTCCAAATTAAACTGAGAAAAGACAGTGAAGATGAAAGCAGTGTGTTAGCTCCACCGTGTAATGAATTAACTAATGTTCAACATAGTAATTTGGTAATTGTGCATAGGGAAATGGAGCGGGCTGCAAATAATGATGTATTGTAGACAGTGAAACAATTAGTGAACAGGGAAGCATTATCGATCGATCGGTCGGCAACAGCTTGTCTCAGGAATCCGAAATGACAGGACACAATATTGCAAATACTGTAGATTCAGGTTTTGCGTCCTCACCGTTTTCTCAAATAAGTCAAGACACATTTTCTGCTTTTCAAAATGAGAATATCGCCGGTTCAAATGCACTGCCGAATAGCAATCAGGAACATGTTTCAGACACCAGTGCATTGTTATTACAATTAATGCAACAAATGGGACAAAAGCTTCAAAAGTTAGACACAATGGAACAAAATCAGAGACAAATACAGCAACAGCTTCAAAAGTTAGACTCATTGGAACAAACGCTTGAACAAACACGTGAAGGTTTAACTGCTGAGTTACTTAAAATCGAATCGAAATATCAAAATGTCTGTAATGACATAAAAACACAAATTCGTGAGCATTTCCAACCTATTTTTTCGCGTCATGAAAATGCATTACAGAATCACGAAGCAGCCATAAAAGAACTGCAAACTATTGTTCATGAAAATCACGACACCTTGTAAGCTAAAATTGACTCAGTTGCATCTACCGATTCGGTTACGCAACTAGCAATAACTCAGGAAAACTTAAAGGACACAGTAGATACGATTTCAACACAAATGGACACTCTGAAACATGGTTCAGAAAAACACACTGAGGAAATAAGTACACTATCGGAGAAAGTAGACGAACTTTCGGATCAGTTCACTAACTTATCTTCAAAGGTAGATGATGATCTGAATGACACAAGACCTGTAGCCATCACTGACACAGAAGAGTATGAACAAATTAAGAAATTCAAACAAAATCAGAATCAAATTAATACGCAATACAAAAGAGAAATCCGGGAAGTACGAGATCAGTTGGCACAAGTAATACAAATATTACAAATTTCAGAGGATACTCGCGCTACAACACGGGAAGAGGGACTTAGAAAAACGGAAAAGCTGCAAAATAATAACACAGGGCATTTTGGAAGTTATGAAAGAAATTAGCAATGTGCACCGAATTTTGAGATAGAACCGCCGACACGACGTAACAATGACCGATATGCGACTCGCCGACACGACGATTTTGACTATAAGCTGTTCTTTACTACATGTAAATTCAAAAAATTTAAGAATTCTGTCAACGACATTCATCCACAAGCGTGGCTCCATCAATTCTCTCATTGTTTTCCTCCCAACTGGTCATTAGAGCACAGATTAGAATTTATGTGTGGCTACTTAGAGAATGAACCAGCTGTAAGAATGTGATCTGTCATTCACGATTGCCACAGTGAAGGAGAATTTTACCATGCCTTTCTCTCAGCATATTGGTCTAAGCCACACAAGACCGAGTAAAACATAGAATCATAATGATGAAACATTTCGAACAATCTGAATTTTCCAGTCTTGTGAACTATTTTGAAGACATGTTGCACAAGAATCAGTACCTGTCAAACCCATACAGCCCCTCAGAACTTATCCGCATTTTCTTAATCAAATTACCTGAACATTTACGACATATTATTTTGGCAGGACGTTGCAAAGACGACATTGAAGCTTTTCAGGGACTCTTACAAGAATTAGAAATTGACACTGACAATCGCGGAACACGAAAACAGGAACACAACAATTATAGGTCACATCCGTCACAATTCCGCGACGACAGAAATAGGAACTGGACACGACAAGGCTATTCTTACAACGTAAATCGTGGCCAAAACAGACACCACCCGTATGACAACCGTTGGCAGAGTAATAATAGTTACAGAGAAAGATCGCATTTCTGTAGTAATGAATGTGGCAGAGAGAACCATAGAAACTGGCAGTATGGGAACCAAAACAATTATTATCAAGGTAAACAGAATACCTTCAGACACAACGGTCCAACGCGCAGTTATGATTCCGGGAGAAATCCTCCACCACATGACCGACAAACAAGAAACTATGTAAACTGCCGACATGAAATTAATTACAGAAATTACCGACATGACGACAGACGATATAATCATAACGACAGACCTGAATTTCATCAGTACTGGTGGCATTCAAACAGGGCTGGGCCCTCTTGACAACGTGAATTTGTAGAAGTTAGGTCTGCTAATCCCAATAACGACGCACGCCAACAAATAGATAGCAGACAATGACTCTCACTGCAGGCAGCCACGTGCGCCGGCTGGCTCAGAGAAAAATAACATAGACGCTAACCTTGAGAAAAGTTTGAACATTCTTTACCGATGTACCATATAACACATGATAATTCCGTTGAAGCTGGAGTTCTGCATAGTAGGAAGAGTATAGTATTACACTACATTTCACATGTAAAACTGTTTATTGAGAGATAATCTGTTTTTTTAACTTACTCTTTGCCATAAAACTTTTAACTTCACACTACTAGTACAATTTGTCACACTGATAAACTGATAAATGCAACAATGTTTTGTAGTTAACTATCAAGTCTAGAACCTAGGGAACATATTTATACACTAATGACGAATGCATTGTTATAGTGAACAGACGACACAGTGTTATTGTGTGCGTACATTCTTGCTTGTTAGTTGTACGATTATGTAACGACTATAAGGCACACGTACTTAGAACATGTACCAATAATGCTAACGAGATTTTAATGCAACATTTTGGTTTACTTGAGAGTACATTCTGGATTTGAAGTACTTTCTGTGAGATTAAAGGTGACTCAGCATTTGGTTTCTTTGACAGCTACATGATTATATCACGACCCTACTAATGTGTGACACAATTTACATTGTTGCTTATGTGCTCTATCTGCTTTATATCTGCACGGTTTTTCTGAATTCTTCTGGAAAGTAAAACATGTTTTAGTAGTAACTTTGTGGTATAGCTACAATAAGACAGCCTTTTTTTTGTAGCACAACAATACATTACAGTGTAGTACTTTCTTGATCATGGTACTGTACGTAATAACTACGATATCTATACCCATAGCATTTCGCTTTTGTTTATTATGAGGTAAGTACATTGACTTCCACAGAACTTTGCTTACGGACGACGTTAATTACGTCACTTGGCACATTTTTTACCCTTAGTAATGACAGAGATTATGTTACAACAAGACGCACAATTTAGTGCTACAAGGACACGCATTTGAGTGATTATTTTTGTACTTAAAACATTTATTTTTAAAGATTTTTGAATTACAAAGAAAGTTTTCCGTGATACATTTCATTCCATTGCTGTATTCTGTAACACCTGAGGGTATAATTACATTAATCCTCAGGGGGGTACACGCTTACTTTGTGTACCATGTGTTTGGCAAGCACAAGGAGCCCTAGCTAATATGGTATTTGCTTATACAACTTTACACATCGGTACCATATTTCTCTAACACAGAATTACACAGCTATCTGATTATTTAACAGAGAAACAAAAACTTTTTTACTATGTCACCGACACATGTTTACGCAAGTACACAGTTGGATACTTTCACACTTATGAAATTGTATTTTGTCTGTACTTTGTGAACTGTTCATACTTTTTCAGAAACATTGTGATACTATGAGAGCTTTGAATGTCGTATCTGGTAAGGGAGCATGATGTTTAAAGTACGTTTGAGGTAGAGGACACTATTGAAATGAGCAGAGAATTTTTTTAGGTTTTGATATTATTGCAGCAAGCTACGACGTTTTTGAGATTTGACTGAGGTGTTATGATGTTATTTTTACGATGACAATGTGTATTATGCTGTTGAGGTATGTTTATGATCAATAAGCTGATGCTATATGAGGAATTTGATTATGCTACGTATTTATTATGATGAAATATTGAAGAATTGTCGACGAATATGTATATGTGTAATAAGGTAAGGAATAATGAGTAGTGGCTCGGTACTCTGATTTGTGAAAAAAGGATGTTGGAAACCAAGAATCGTACTTTAAGAGTTAAGAAATGTGTGTAAATGCGTGAATGTATCACGATGTCGACGAAAATTTTTTGGACACTGTTATATTTATAGGATTTTGTTTGTACACATTTGTAACGCAAATTCTCGACCTGTGAAATTTTTATATGAGACTGTCACTGTAGTGTAAGCTGCTGTCGTAAATATTTCGCTAAGAAAGCCAAGTGACCTTGACGTAATGCATCGTGAGCGGCCAGCTGTGCCAGCCGCCTGGAGAAACAGCCATTAGGTGGAGAAAAAAAGAGGCCATTAACCTCGCTATTGACATTCCTATGTAGAAAGCATCACAAATACGACACGCTCATTACTTGGAAACATATGATTACTTGTACTTTGTGCTACTTACTGAAATGCTTATGAATTGATGGGAAATATTCGTACATCTGCAAACCTGATTAGGACAAGTGTCTTTCTAGGACAATTGAGAGAATTTCTACTAACTTATGAAATGCCTCATGACTACTGAATGATATTTTTATGCTTTATTTTGTACATAGTTGCTTATTTTATTTGATATCTGTTTTCCAGGTGTGTTGCATCATTGGTTTCATAAAATTAAATTAAATGCATTTGCGAATGTGAACACTTTCTGTCAACAGATCTGTTAGATAATAATTTTATGATCCACATTCTTCAAACAAAGGAGCACTTGGAAAGGAAAGAACAATAAGAAGGGACTAATAACAGCAACTGCATACACAATTTTCTTTTCAAGTACTTAGTAATTTTTATGGTAGAATAAGTTGTGGTGCACCTTTAGTGTACTATTTTTTTTTCTTTTTTTGTTTGCTTGTGGGTTTGTCATGTTTAGATATAAGTTATTGCATTTGCTGCTGCTGTTTGCCAGGCATAGTGCCACTGAATTTCACTTTGTATTACTCTGTTAAGCCAGTTTTACTACAGATGTATTTCTCTTGTTTGCTGCACATTGCCTTATATTAACTGTAATGTTGCATTTGCTCCGCTAATTTAGATTTACTGCTGCTAGCTTTGCCAATTTGCATTTTTTTGTCATTGCAGTTTGTGTTAATTTGTTGTGTGTTGCTGCATTGCCTCGTCCCTTAGTTTAGCATCTGAACTCAGTAAATTTAAGTTAGCTTAAGATGGGGTAGGCTATATAACAGAACAAGTTGTGATGAATTGGAAGAAATGCATTGAGAAGCTATAAGAAAATGGTGCGCATTTGATTTCTTTGTTATTGTAATTATGAAAATTTTTTTTCAAATCCGTATTGGCCACTGCCCAAAACAATTTGTAAAATTTTTTGTGGGGAGCATGGGGGCTATGTAAGTAGGCTGTTTAGGTTTTTATATTGATAATGCCACGTAGCGCTCTGTATGAAAATCACTGGCTGTGCTGTGTGCAGTCTGTGGCTGGGTGGAATTGTTGTAATATTCGCTATTGTAGTGTTGGGCTGTTGGCTGTTAACAGCGCGTAGCGTTGCGCAGTTGGAGGTGAGCCGCCAGCAGTGGTGGATGTGGGGAGAGATATGGCGGAGTTTTGAGAGCGGATGATCTGGACGTGTGTCCATCAAAGACAGTAAATTTGTAAAACTGGATGTCATGAACTGCTATATATATTATGACTTTTGAACACTATTAAGGTAAATACATTGTTCTCTATCAAAATCTTTCATTTGTCAACTATCCCTATCATTTGTTAGTACCTTCAGTAGTTTGAATCTTTTATTTAGCTGGCAGTAGTGGCGCTCGCTGTATTGCAGTAGTTCGAGTAACGAAGATTTTTGTGAGGCAAGTGATTTGTGAAAGGTATAGGTTAATGTTAGTCAAGGCCATTCTTTTGTAGGGATTTTTGAAAGTCAGATTGCGTTGCGCTGAAAATATAGTGTGTCAGTTTAAGCACAGTCATGTATAATTGTTCAAAGGGGATGTTTCAAGTGGAGACAGAGTTTCGCGGCGGCAGCTTGCTGACCCCTCTCGTATCGTAGACCACCGTGGATTTCTCCCAGTAGCTGGCTCCTTGTGGTGACTTCACGATGCTTGTCTAGAACTGGTGGTATGTATGCAAGTCTCGTCTACCACTGCTTCCATAAGAGTAGCGGTCTTGCCATCTCTTTCGCAATAAGATCGAGGTGTAAGGCATGACTATTGAGCAACCAAGACATCCTTGCGCCAGTTTTCCCGATGTGTCAGCTGCTTCACAGCCTAGATCAGCGTTTCTTGACCACTGCGTCGCAATACATTATTTGTGTGTCGTGAATAGATGCCAGGTAAGTCGCAAAATTTTTAATGTCTTCTAATTCTTAACAGGAAATATATCTGGCTTATAAAAAATTCTAGTCAGATCGATTCTTGGAGCATTAATTTTGTAAAATTTGTGTCTCATAGCTGTTCCATGTGCTTTATGTAATAACTTTTTGGCATTTGCCAGCCGCGGTGACCGAGTGGTTCTAGGCTAGGAACCACGTCACTGCTACGGTCGTTTAATTAGTTCTAAGTTCTAGGCGACTGAAGACCTCAGATGTTAACTCCCATAGTACTTAGAGCCATTTGAACCACTTCTGCATTTAGGGAAAAAATCACATTTAAGGGTGGCGTGAAAGCTTGAAACGTACATTGGTGTGCTGCGAAGGAAAGAAGCTAGGAAATGGGGGCCTAGATGATGCTGTAAGGTGTAGTAAAACATGGGTCAATCCGGAGAGCTCACTGACGTCATACGTGGAATAGTCATTGGATGTCCCTCGATAAACATTTCAGCTCTTCTATAGCAGCGCAAGTATAGATTTGGTGGTGTGATTATGAAGTGCAAACACGAAGGAATACCAACAGCTTGTGCTGCTTGCCGTAGGGAGAACATTTACCCATAAGAAATTACGAACAGTGCTATGGATTCAGACGTACGAAAAAGTTGTAGAGAAAAAACATTTATCATTCAACGTAATTGTATTTAAAAATCGATTTATTATTCTTTGTTCTATGTTACAAATACATTGTTATTACAAATGATTGAAGCGATTTCACAGCTCTACAATAACTTTATTATTTGAGATATTTTCACAATGCTTTGCACACACATACAAAAACTCAAAGTTTTTTTAGGCATTCACAAATGTTCGATATGTGCCCCTTTAGTGATTCGGCAGACATCAAGCCGATAACCAAGTTCCTCCCACACTCGGCGCAGCATGTCCCCATCAATGAGTTCGAAAGCATCGTTGATGCGAGCTCGCAGTTCTGGCACGTTTCTTGGTAGAGGAGGTTTAAACACTGAATCTTTCACATAACCCCACAGAAAGAAATCGCATGGGGTTAAGTCGGAATAGCGTGGAGGCCACGTAAAGCCCTACACCCCATTGTGCTATTCCTGCTTTGACTCCTGACAGGTTGACCTTGTATTCTCCCACTTCCTGGCCTGGCGGCAGAAACCTGAAGTGCGGCTTCAGCCGAACAAAACTTTGAGTTTTTCTACGTATCTGTAGTGTGTCGTGACCATATGTCAATGAATGGAGCTACAGTGAATTTATGAAATCGCTTCAATCATTTGTAATAGCCCTGTATTACTAGCTGTGAAACAGTGGAATGATTTTACGTTAATACTTACTCTGATCTTGATCTTGGACGAGGATGGACGTGAGAGACATTGTAAGTGTACTTGCATTTTGGTTAAATATATGTGCTTATTTGCTCTTAAAACCTTTATTTATGTATCTTTAGCACCCCTACTTGTTAGCAAACTAATACTTATTTTTTCAGAATATGGAAATGGAAACGTCGTGTGGCTAGGGCCTCCCGTCGGGTAGACCATTCGCCTGGTGCAGGTCTTTCGATTTGACGCCACTTCGGCGACCTGCGCGTCGATGGGGATGAAATGATGATGATTAGGACAACACAACATCCAGTCCCTGAGCGGAGAAAATCTCCGACCCAGCCGGGAATCGAACCCGGGCCCTTAGGATTCACAGTCGGTCACGCTGACCACTCACCTACCGGGGCGGACTTTTTCAGAATATCAGAACGCACAATACCGCACTATCCTATGAATGTTCGTTGTCGGCCATTTGCACGACCGCAACGTCTTCTTTAAATATTGCCAATATTAAACGGCACATAGCCGCTACAATAACTTAAAAAGAGTGCATTTTTGCCATTATTTAACTTCGGTGTAATTTTAATTTATTTCCAAAGACTAATAGTACTTTTCATTAAATTCTTGTGCTTGCCACATAAGGGCTATCTCTTCTCTCAGCTACGTAAATTCACAGAAATTAACTTCCTCCGAGGTGATAAGTGATAAATAGGCCATACAATAACATTTCTCTACGCGAACCCAAGACGTTAAAGCAGTATTAATTTCAATGAAATTGCTATGCAAAACCGAACCTGAGATGTGTTGTTAAATTACGAGCTAGTACGGTGCTTCACACCGTTCTTTATGTGTTTCATGTTACGGGCGGTAAACCTTCAAATAATATTTCGATAAGAAAGACTGTGTAATTTTCCCGTGATAAATTGCGTTGTCACTTAGGTGTGTGTCTCGTCATTTGATGTGTAACTATACGTATACGTCCCTACAAATCATGCATTTAATGAGTTGTACATATACACACAATTATAGCACACCACTTGACGTACAGAACAGAGCACAATAACATATATATTGAAGTACAACACAAGCTGTACCAAGACCAAGAAGACCTGTTAATGAAACACTTTTGGGATAATCCAACATCCACGGGTTTACTGCCAGTCCATAGTGGGCAAAGTGCAGAATATTTCGGCTATCAGACAGGTCACCAACATCAGATGCGTTGCTGTTGGTCACTATGGCTATTGGACATTATGGAGCTGCAATATACGGTGGATGTTCGATCAACAAATATGCCGATAGAAACTGAGAATCATCTCTGGGGTGGGCAGGACATCGATTTAGCTCTAGGCCCCATCGTCCAACAATACATTATCTGATTTGGGCTCTATAGTAAAAATCGGCTGCCATTCCTCAACAGATATTCAGAAAGCTCATTAGAAGTGTCCCCAATAGAGTTCCAGCCGCAAGAAAGGCGAATGATGGACTCATCCCACCTTAACGCACGCTAGTTACTAGTAGACGTCCGTAGAAGTTTCAGTAGATAGCACATACATGCAGCTTTCCAATAATCGATCTTTCTGAGCCCGTCTCGCGAATGTAAGACAAAAGTTGTGAAGCACGGGCTGAGTACAGTGCTGAAAAATAATGGCTCCGAATTTTTTATGGGACACGCTCGAAAATTTTAAAATAAAACCAATGTTATTAACACTTCACGTCTTTATTCTTCATGTCAATATATTTAATTCTCATCTTAGTCATCCCAGTTATGAACACATTTCTCCCAACGACAGACCAGTTTATCGGTACAGTCGCTGTAGAATGTTTGACTTTGTTCACGGAGTCACAACCTCACTTCTTGCACCGCTTCATCAATATCAAACTGAAGTCCTCGATAGTGAAAATCGGACTGGGCCACGTCGACAGTGCATGAAGGATGATCGATGACAGAGAGCGCAAATTGTTACATTGTTGTGAATTTCGCAGCGCGTGTCTGTGATCTAGCATTGTCATACCGAAGGAGAGGGTGCTTCGTGTGTGGACGAAACTTTCCGAAACCGAAATTTCATTACTGCATGCTCTTTCTTATTCACAGACATAGATACATTGCACATCATAGCTACGTTGCACTCCACCAATTATAAGCTACAATTCGGAGCCCTGAAGGACTGAAAATATACAGACATGAAGAATAAAGATGCAGATTGTTTACAATTTCTTTACGAAGCTTCAAGAGTTTTTTCACATGAAATATTCGGAGGTATAACCTTTCAGCACGCCTTCGTATAATTTAATGATCGTCAGATCAGTTATTTCTATAATCCACTGGCTTCCCATTTACAACAAGATCTAAACTCAGCCAGTCACTTTATGGTGTACAAAACCATCGTCAGGCCACTAAGCAGTCCAGTGGGGTATAGAGAATCAGATCCATCGATGCATGCATAAACGGAGCCAGCAATACCCAGATTCCATGCATTTTTTGTGGAGTGTGTACTTCGGAGACTTGTCAGATGGAAATAAAATAACTTCTGTTTGGTGATTTTCCTTTGGTAAACGGCTGACCGGCCGCTGTCTATTATCCACGAGCGTCTGCCACGGCAGTAGTTTGAACATTCACGGAGACCATTTCGCTCTTGGTAAATTATCCTATGCAAAAGTAGCTGCTCTTCCGTTGATCTTACCTACTTCCTCTTTCAGTCTTAACTGGTCAGATCCCAGATGGACGAAAAATGTTCAGATAGTGACCGCACGAGGGTTTTGTAAGCTACATCATTTCATGGATGGAGCGTGGAAAGGGGCCAAAATAAGTTTCTGTCAGTTGCACTCAACATACAAACTTTATATATCAACACACAATGTTACAACAGGGAGACAAAACTCAGAACTTTAATCGACCTCCTTGGATTAACTTTAGATCGGCTGAAGGCCACACTCAGAATCCAAGACACAAGGCATAAGCAAGGAATTGAAATACAAGGTTCTTCTGGAGGTTTCACCCAAAAATATTTTCTAAATCTACAATCTGAACAGGCGAAAGGCCTTAGAAATTTAATTTTAATGGAACTTGGTTGTATGCCGCATATTAAGCAATAAGAAGAGTTACAATCAAAAGGCATAAGGCCTTATCTTAAAACATTTCATGTAAAATTCGGCTGAAGGCTTCATACAAAAGCATAACAATCTTATGCCTTAAGGTCAAGACAAGAACATTAATTTAAGAGGTTAAAACTCGGCTGAAGGCCGCACAACAGCAAATAATTTAACGGCTTAAGCCCCAGAAAGAAGAGTTTCAATTTTAAAAGGCAGAAGGCCATATCATAAAACATTTCATACAAAATTCGGCTAAAGGCCCCTATAAAGAATAACAACCCCATGCCTTAAGGGAAACACAAGAACGTTAATTTAAGAGATATTACTACTCGGCTGAAGGCCTCATAATACGTTGCTGCGGTAATTGACTCTCAAGTCCGGTATGACCAGTGTGTGTGTGTGTGTGTGTGTGTGTGTGTGTGTGTGTGTGTGAAGGCCTCATATCAACAAAATATGTTTAACGGCCCAAGGCCTAGAGAAAGAGTTTCAATATAAAAGCAGGAAGGCCTTATCTTAAAACATCTCATGTAAAATACGGCTGAAGGACCCATGTAAAAGCGTAGCAATCTCATGCCTTAAGGACAAGACAAGAACATTAATTTAACAAATATTGTTACTCGGCTGAAGGCCACATATCAACCAAATAACTAAAACCCAACAGGGAAACTGCTATGTAACACACAAGGAAGAGTGCTAAGAAGTTTCCAAGGGTCAGCCTGAGGATTGTAACACTAACGCCCGTTTAGGTGAGACAGGCAGCCTGTCCAAGGATTTCTTAAACTGTAGGCAGCTCAACCGACAGACAGCCGATCGACCAATCAACAAAATCAGTTCCGCTGCACACAACCAGCAAAACGACCAGAAGATCTCAATACCACACACAGAATATTGGCACCCACAACGAACTACACGCTGAGCTGGACAGCAACTGCATGACGAGGAAAATACACCGCCGAAATGTACGTCACCGATCAGGGCAAGTAACCGGAACGACAACGGCCACAAGGCAGAAAATACCGCCGCTAAACTTCAATACTAGGGAATAAAATAAGCTAAAATCGACAGGAAGACGGCTGAAAACTTGGCCGACTTGAATACACACATGTTGTTGCTCACGGGAATGTCCCAAAAGCGACAACCAGGATCATACGAAGAAATGTAGGCCGGCCGGGTTGGCTGAGCGGTTCTAGGCGCTACAGTCTAGAACTTCGTGAGCGCTATGGTCGCAGGTTCGAATCCTGCCTCGGGCATGGATGTGTGTGATGTCCTTAGGTTAGTTAGGTTTAAGTAGTTCTAAGTTGTAGGGGACTGATGACTTCAGAAATTAAGTCCCGTAGTGCTCAGAGCTGAGGCTCCACAGTAGGTTAAGTAAGGACTCAACTTTCACGTCCAAGATCAATGGGTGACGAACTTCGTAGCACTCACAAGCAGCACGTCACACACCAACCGCGCTTGCACACCGCCAGCGGCCCCGGCCAGAGTTCGCGCGACAGACTTCCTCGCTGCTCCACGCCAACCGACTGGCTAGTCAGGCCCGGAAATTGTGAAAGGACCAAATATACGTCGGCCGTTGAGGCGACCAACCGAACGACCAACCAAAGGTCGTCCCACTTCAATCTCCCTCCGTTGGACAGTTCATGTGTGTCGCCAGCAGTCGGCGAGCACTGGCTGTCCGCGCTTCACCGGCGCTCCGTCCCCGACTTCACGATGATCCGGAAATACTATCGGTCAGTCCTGAGATGGTATGACAGTGCACTTATCGACATGCGCTACTGCTGCTTCTCACGGCAAGTATGGCAGGAAGTTAGTGACCCCAGTAAATGGAATAAGAAAACGAGGCGGCAGTACCGTAATAGAAGATGACAAACAATAAATGGCATGAACACGAGCCGTACACGGCTATGGTTTCCCAAAACTTGTTCAAATGTGTGTGAAATCTTATGGGACTTAACTGCTAAGGTCATCAGTCCCTAAGCTCACACACTACTTAACCTAAATTGTCCTAAGGACAGACACACACACACCCATGCCCGAGGGAGGACTCGAACCTCCGCAGGGACCAGCCGCACAGCCCATGACAGCAGCGCCTTATACCGCTCGGCTAATCCCACGCGGCAGATTTCCCAACAAATGTCAGTCTGGTATCAGTGTTACTTCCAAATTACGTTTAAGCGCACGCTTCATTTGAAATCGCTTCGTACGCATACTCTCAGACATTAATTGGTGTGATTGTTCTGTAATCGTCTACGATTTAGTGAGCGGTCATTCCATCAACACATTTGCGAATGTTAATGGTCAACTGTCAATCCCTGCACCACATGACTATCCCTTGCACGTCTTCCTGTATTTAGTTATTTTTTTTCCTAATAGTGCTACTTCTGTATATACAGCAGCAGCTTATGCGAAAAGCCCAGTAGAGATTCCGACGTTATTCACTAGGTTATTTATATACACTGCGGTACACCCGAAGTTAATAGCACCACAGAAGATGTCTGTCCGTTGAGAATGGCATGCTCTTCAGTCCAATCACAAAGCATGTCTTATTCTTTGCGCTTAATTTTTTTTTAATAGGTGATGGTGCGTACCTTTACCGAATGCCATTAAGACAATCAAGAAAATGCCATCAACATGGATATCGGAATCTGCTGTCTTCCGGGTTTAGTGGATAAAAAGACAGAGTATGATGCCGAAGGGTCTTCCGGATTGTATATTTGTGGACCACGAAACACTTCATTCCTGTCGTTTCGTTAAGAACTTCTTTGGTCGTCATTACAGGTGCTCTGGACGAAGCGTCAGAAACGAAACTGTTTAATGGATCATGACTGTACAGATGGAAAATTCATCAGTAACTAAATGTGAAGGAACGTCTGATAACTGATATTATTAGGTGCTAATAAAGTGTAAATGACAAAGTTGTATAGTGAGAAATTCAGAAGATTTATTCAAGACCAGAGAGTTTGAATTTGTGTACAATTTATCATCATTTACTGGACGTGGGAGTAAACTTTCTCAGTGATAACTGTAGGGCTGCTGGGTGTTAAGACGCCACAGGCTACAGGGAAACGTCAAAGACTGATTTTGCGCCTACAAACTGCTTCCTAGAGCTGCGACAGACAAGGGTGTTGGCTGCTTGAGGGAACATAACAGGACTGAGGCCTGGCTGACACTCGAATGTTGAATGTGCAAAGAATTCCATGCAAATCATTATGCATAATTTTTAGCAGTTCACAGGGACGCTGGAGTACCACGATGGGCATTAGTCAGAACAGCTTCACCTTGTTCCGGAATGAAGTGTGTTTATACGGTAGCAAACGCTGTAGGTTCGTGCCTTGTTTAAGTAGCACATATGGACAATGTACGTAGTTGGTGAACAGTGACTCAGGAGAGTTCTATCAACTGTTTGATGCGCTTATTAAACCTGTAGCGAGTGCAGTGGTGTTTCTCAAAGCTTATAGTCGTTTTGTTAATTTTTTTTCAGCTCTACCAATCGACGACTTGGGTCGACATAATAAACTAACCTTCACAAGCATGAATTTGATTTATTATTGTAGCTTCAGTCCCAACATTGTTCATGTAGACTGATATGATTCCCAGACAGTGTGTGATGGTGACCCGTTAACATACGAAAACGTGTTTGGTTTTCCAAGCTACTTTCGTGTCGAATACTTGCGTAAATCAGAATCCAAAAAGAAATTCAGGGAACCTGTGTGGTAGCGCACTAAGGGTTGTTTCTGGAACTCCCATACAAATATGTGCGACTGTCAGAAATATTCCTTTCGAAGGCCATACAGACCAGAATCGGCATGCGAATCAGTCGAAATCCCCGTGATCACAGAGGTAATCATCCAATCGACGCACCTGGTTTAAGGTACCCGTTTCGTAAAAAACCGTGTCCTGCCATGTGGAGAAGTCCGTAACTGGATGCTACACATCATCGGCCTATAGGAATTTTCAGCTTTTCAAGATCTTTTTTTAAGGCATCAGATGCGTGATAATTGCATGGGGAGCGATCAGAATTATAGGGCGGGTGCTGGAGTGTATCACACTTGAGTTGGCCTAACTCTCAGATCGACTGGTGTCTTATGTCGAATAGCGAACATAACGGAACTTGGTGCACCATTCTGCAAAAGTAATTCTCGAGTGACGTGCTGCCCCAAAAACAGTCTTCATTCTTTGATGGATGTCTTTCGGTGTTTGTCCTTCCGCAGCCAGGAAAATGATAACAGCCGGCCGGAGTGGCCGTGCGGTTCTAGGCGCTACAGTCTGAAACCGCGAGATCGCTACGTTCGCAGGTTCGAATCCTGCCTCGAGCATGGATGTGTGTGATGTCCTTAGGTTAGTTAGGTTTAAGTACCTTAGGTTAGTTAGGTTTAAGTAGTTCTAAGTTCTAGGGGACTGATGACCTCAGTAGTTAAGTCCCATAGTACTCAGAGCCATTTGAACCATTTTGATAACAACACGTTGGTCCCGTGTGATAGCGTTTTGTAATGACGTGGCGATGGTTTACTTTTCCACATTTTCACGCGCACTTTAGAAAGACACAAATTTCACACTGTTCCATTTTCTACATGTCGGTGCTTGTATATCTGCATCGAAGTGGCGCTACGTTGCATATACACTGTAACAACGCCCTTATATGAAAACTTTTTGATCGCCACTTACACATCACCGTACCAGAAGCTGCTAAATACGCTGAATAAGGCAACGGATCGCAAAAGTCTTCAGTGAATGATCAGAACGAGTTGGATTTCACACGATTCCTGGTTTTTTGGAATTTATTTTTATTCAAACAGAGGAGATTTTCAGTTTCTATGATTGTTACCACGCGCGCGCACGAAAAGTGATCCAGTTCCCTATAACAGACTGAAGTCACCCATATAGAGTGTGGTTTTGAGATTTTTTTTTTAAATGAGTCGGTTATCCTACAGAGAGAGAGAGAACCCGGCAAACGCAGCCAGTCAAGCGGAATCCGCGCCTGAGCTGCTCAGCTGTGGGGCAGCGACGTCGCATCTGGAGTTGGTGCAGAGCCGCGCCTGGAGTTAGAACAGACGTCGGCTTCTGCTGTCAGGATGGAGGCTGCGGGGGCGGCGCGGGGGAGGCGAAGCGGGCGAACTCGAAACTCACAGCCCGCGCGCCAGTAAACGCTGCCCCCGCTCACAAAGCGAGTTCTTGTTCTCCCAAAGAAAATATTTATATTGCTCCCGGCTCCTGTGATGCTGCCTTTTAATTCGGGGCATTCTTTATGTTCAGCAGACGTCTTACAAAAGGATGAAGCAGTGGTTTACTACAGAATTTCTTCTTCGCAGCGCAAAGGCATATTATCGCGACTTAATTCATTCCTTCGTCCTTTGGCATGCGTTCAACAAATGCTGTACTGTCGTAATATCAAATAAAATTATGTCTCTTTTGAATACTAGAACATGCTAAGCATTCCTGGATGCAGTTAAAAATCTGAGACAGTTCAACACTAACAATAAACATAAGAAAATCACTGATCAGAACCTGTCCAGAAACAACAGGCAAGACGGTATCAGCATAAACGTGATCAAGAATGTCGACGATAACTTAATACCTGCCTTAAGTCACATTTTTAATTTCTATCTACATCAACATCCATACTCCGCAAGCCACCTGCCGGTGTGTGGCGGAGGGTACCTTCAGTACCTCTATCGGTTCTCCCTTCTATTCCAGTCTCGTATTGTTCGTGGAAAGAAGGATTGTCGGTATGCCTCTGTGTGGGCTCTAATCTCTCTGATTTTATCCTCATGGTCTCTTCGCGAGATATACGTAGGAGGGAGCAATATACTGCTTGACTCTTCGGTGAAGGTATGTTCTCGAAACTTCAATAAAAGCCCGTACCGAGCTACTGAGCGTCTCTCCTGCAGAGTCTTCCACTGGAGTTTATCTATCATCTCCTTAACGCTTTCGCGATTACTAAATGATCCTGTGACGAAGCGCGCTGCTCTCCGTTGGATCTTCTCTATCTCTTCTATCAACCCTATCTGGTACGGATCCCACACTGCTGAGCAGTATTCAAGCAGTGGGCGAACTAGCGTACTGTAACCTACTTCCTTTGTTTTCGGATTGCATTTCCTTAGGATTCTTCCAATGAATCTCAGTCTGGCATCTGCTTTACCGACGATCAACATTATATGATCATTCCATTTTAAATCACTCCTAATGCCTACTCCCAGATAATTTATGGAATTAACTGCTTCCAGTTGCTGACCTGCTATTTTGTAGCTAAATGATAAAGGATCTATCTTTCTGTATATTCGCAGCACATTACACTTGTCTACATTGAGATGCAATTGCCATTCCCTGCACCATGCGTCAATTCGCTGCAGATCCTCCTGCATTTCAGTACAATTTTCCATTGTTACAACCTCTCGGTACACCACAGCATCATCTGCAAAAAGCCTCAGTGAACTTCCGATGTCATCCACCAGGTCATTTATGTATATTGTGAATAGCAACGGTCCTATGACACTCCCCTGCGGCACACCTGAAATCACTCTTACTTCGGAAGACTTCTCTCCATTGAGAATAACATGCTGCGTCCTGATATCTAGGAACTCCTCAATCCAATCACACAATTGGTCTGATAGTCCATATGCTCTTACTTTGTTCATTAAACGACTGTGGGGAACTGTATCGAACGCCTTGCGGAAGTCAAGAAACACGGCATCTACCTGTGGACCCGAGTCTATGGCCCTCTGAGTCTCGTGGACGAATAGCGCGAGCTGGGTTTCACATGACCGTCTTTTTCGAAACCCATGCTGATTCCTACAGAGTAGATTTCTAGTCTCCAGAAAAGTCATTATACTCGAATACAATACGTGTTCCAAAATTCTGCAACTGATCGACGTTAGAGATATAGGTCTATAGTTCTGCACATCTGCTCGACGTCCCTTCATGAAAACGGGGATGACCTGTGCCCTTTTCCAATCCTCTCAATGGAAAATAGGCATCATCAACCAATCCTTATGATCGATAAACCGCAATCATGTAATGACTATCGGGCAGTTAGTGTATCACTATATTAGCTGCTTTTTCCAAAGCCCTGGAATATATTGTTCACGACAAAATGGCTGTACACTTGTGCTAATTCAACCTATATGACAAATATCAGTTTGACTTTCCTGAAAACCATGGCACATTTACTGCACGTTAGGTAACCGATGGCCCGAAATATACCATCGACAACCGTGACGCAACAATATTCACATTACCAGACTTTATCAAAGCTTCTCATACTGTCAAATTTGACAAACTGCTCAGAAAAATGCGACAGTTCAATTTCGCAGGTAGTGGACTGAAGTAGTTTGCAAGCTGCTTGAAAACCAGACAGCAACGTATGTGCGTGAAAAAGAAAAAAAAAAATGGTTCTAAGCACTATGGGACTTAACATCTGAGTTCATCAGTCCCCTAGAACTTAGAACTACTTAAACCTAACTAACCTAAGGACATCACACACATCCATGCCCGAGGCAGGATATGAACCTGTGACCGTAGCAGCAGCGCGGTTTCCGACTGAAGCGCCTAGGACCACTCGGCCATAGTGGCCGGCTGAAAAATAAAAATCGTCCTTAAAAGGTGTCCTCTCAGAAGTGCTCTAGGGTCCATCTTAGTCTCACTTTTGTTTGCCTTGTACTCGTACGTCAATAACATTGAGTCGGTTATGTCGTTCTGTAAATATCATTTCCATGCCCTCGACCTACACGTATTGCTGAGGCCAGAAGTGAAGATATAAATACTATGATCGTTCAGAAAAATCATCAGCTACAAGTGCTAACGTGAACGGAAAACCTGGGGCTTTTTAAACTACAGGCAAAAAAGGCAAAAGTAATCTCGGTACCTCATCAGATATTAAAAAGTGGATAATTGCGCGAACCAATGCCTCTTTTCCAGCTCCACGGTATTCCAATACCTTATCAGAAAAGTGTGAACAGGGATGTAACCTTGGATGAGCGTCTTACCTGGGCAGAGAATGCTGTTGCAATGTGCCAGAAGTGTTAGTATTGTTTATCCTTCCTCAAAACGTTTTGAGAACACATTTCCACAGGTTCCGAAACGCAAACTCATGTAAGTGCTATTTCTACCGTACCTCCACTACTTCGATGTAATTGAACAAAACCAAGACTAGTAAGGAAACTAGACGGTAGAAGTAACCATGAATGCTTGAGTGCGCTACATCTGCAACATCCGTCTATTTGACAATGTCTGTGCTTCAGACGCGCAGTTACGGTGGTCGCAGTTACACAGATTGCGTTATTGCCATATGCGACGTCTGTATCTTAATAGTCAGTTCCAAGCATTCATCGCGGGACACCAAGATATTGAGCATCTATGGTCGGAATTTAAAGGTGTCATGCACCACGTGCTAGAGAAGTATGTGCCTAGCAGAAATATAGTAGAGGGAGAGGATCCACCTTGGTACAACAAACTTATTAGGAAGTGGCTGAGAAAGCAAAGAATTTTGCACAGTCGTTTTAAACGTAGTCACTGTCCCGCTGACAAACAGAAATTATGCGAAATGAAAGCAGCTGTGGAAAGGTCAATGGCAGATTCTTTTCACGAATTTGAAAGCATTATTTTATCTACAGATTCTAAAAATAGCCGCAAAAAAATTTGGTCGTACGTGAAATCTATGAACGCTACAAGTAATTTAATACCTTCTCTTGCTGACAGTACGGGTAATGTAACGGATGATGATAAACAGAAGGCCCAAATTCTAAACCCAGCTTTCAAAAACTCGTTTACGGTAGAGGACTGCAACACCATTGCACCTTCCAATTAGCGAACAAACGCAAGGATGACTGACATAGCGTTTGGTGTATCAGGGATTGTAAAACAGTTAAGATTCTTAGACGCCAGGAAGGAATCTGGCCCAGACGGTATCCCCGTAAAATTATATGTTGACTATGCTACAAATATAGCACCATTCTTATCCATCATCTATCAGAGATCATTGGAGCAGCGGAAAGTTCCACGGGACTGGAAGAAGGCCCAGGCCATAGCAGTCTATAAAAAGGGTAGAAAATCGGATACACATAATTATCGGCCAATTTCACTGAAATCTATTTGTTGTAGAATCATGGAACATATTTTGTGTTCAGACATAATGACCTTTCTAGACTCTGAGAAGCTCATTTGCAGAAACCAGCACGGTTTTAGGAAACAGCGGTCATGCGAGATACAGCTGGCCCTCTTTGTGCATGATATATAACAGGCTCTAGATACCGGCTCCCAGGTTGATGCCATATTTCTCGACTTTCCAAAGGCGTTAGTCTCAGTTCCGCACCATCGCTTGCTCCAAAAAATGCGCCCTTACGGTCTATCCGATGACATATGCGATTGTATAGAAAGTTTTCTAACAGGCAGATAGCAGTATGTCGTCCTTAATGTGGTTACTTCAACAGGAACAAGCGTAACTTCAGGTGTGCGCCTGGGCAGTGTAATAGTTCCGCTGCTTTTTACGATTTACGTAAACGATCTGGTTGATGGTGCTGACAGCGGCATTAGACTGTTCGCCGATGAAACTGTAGTCTACAGGAAAGTATTATCTCACGACAGTTTTGAACAAATCAACGAGGATTTGCAGAAAATAAATGCGTGGTGTAATGACTGGTAGTTATCTCTCAGTATTAGCAAGTGTAACTTACTGCGTGTAACAAGGCAAAAATCCCCATTAATGTACGAGTAGAAAATAAATGCCTGCTCTTTGGAAGCAGTAACATCCGTCGAGTATGTGGGTGTGACTATTAGAAATGATCTAAAATGAAATGATCAGATTACACAAGTAACAGGCACGCGAACTCTAGATTGCGGTTTATTGGTACAATCCAGGAGCGATGCAGCCCTTCAACAAAGGAAATTGCTTTCAATACGTTAGTTCATCCAGTCATAGAGTATTGTTCGTCTGTATGGGACCCTTACCTATTGGGTCTGATTCAAGAGATTGAGAAGGTCCAAAGAAGTGAGGCAAGATTCGTGATTATACATTTAGCCATCGCGAGCGCGTTGTAAATCTCATAGAAAGTGTGAAGTGGAACACACTTGCAGATAGACGGCGCGCTAAACGGAAGGGGCTGCTCACTAAACTCCGAAATCCGATCTTCGCCGACGATGTAGAGCATATGCTATTACCACCAACTTTCAAATCGCGCAATGATCACCATTCAAAGATAAGGGAAATTAGAGCTCGTACTGAGGCGTTCAGGCAGTCGTTTTTCCTCCGCGCGATCCGCGAGTGGAACAGATGGGGGCAAATATGACATTCTGCCCTCCGACACACACCGCTTGGTGGCTAGCGGAGTATATATGTAGATGTAGATGTACTTCCTCACTGCGGAAGCACCCGATTTCCTTCACACTGCTGTTGGCGTGTATACATGTCCAGCTACGCCATTATACATGTGTTGTGGACGTGTATACGGGCGCCCTTTACGTTTTCTTACAGCGTTATCGACTTTGAATGAGGCCTGGGCTACCGATCTCTCACTGCTGCGGACAAGTTACTTCCATATCTCGGCGAATAAAAATATTTCTAGTATTTATCATACAACACACGTGCTTGATTTCATGCTATCATTTGCTGGAAACCTCGTTTCGACATCTTGAATCGTTTATGAGATATTATAATTACTATGACCACATGATTCACAATGCGCAAAACACCTTTCATGCCGTCATAATCCAAACATAAGGTCCCATTTATCTAGAATCCTAACTGTACCCATTCACAAAACAGAAACGGTAGCAAACTCCTTAGCCGTCGCTGCTGTTCGCGCACACTTCGGTGCTCTCTCCTCTAAGAAGAAGTTGAAACACTTTCTTCCGTAACGCCGATAACCTCTCCTCCGACAAAGAGCAAAATCAATGATCCTAGGTTCTCTGATCTACACTGAAGTGACAAAAGTACTGGGATAGCGATAAGCACATACACAGATGGGGCTAGCGTCGCAAGGTATAAAAGGGCAGTGCATTGGCGAACTGTCGTTTGTACTCAGATAATTCATGTGAAAAGGTTTTCGGCCTGATTATGGCCGCACAACATGATTTAACAGATTTAGATCGCTGAATAACAGTTGAAGCTAGACGTATGGGATATTCCATTAGAGAGATTGTTAAGGAATTCAGTATTTCGAGATCCACTGTGGCAAAAGCGTGCTGAGAATACCAAATTTCAGGCATTGCCTCTCACCACGGACAACGCAGTGGCCGATATCCTTCGCTTAACGACCGAGAGCAGCTGCGTTTGTGTAGTGTTGTCGTGGTAGTAGACAAACAACACTGTGTACAATAACCACAGAAACCAATATTGGACATACGACAACGTATCTGTTCGGACAGCGTGGCGAAATTTGGCGTTAATGGCCTCTGGCAGTACACAACCGAAGCGAATACCTTTGCTAACAGCACAAAATTGCCCAAAAGCATCTTTCCTAGCCTTGTGACCGTATCAGTTGGACCCTAGACGACTGGCAAACCGTGATGTTGTCAGATGAGTCCCAATTTCAGCTGGTAAGACCGATCGTAGGGTCAGAATGTGGTGTAGACCCCACGAAGCCAAGTTGTCATTAAGACACTGTGCAAGCTTGTGGTGACTCCATAATGGTATGGAGTGTGTTTACATGGAAGGGACTGGGTCCTCTGGTCCAACTGAATCGACCATTGACTGGAAATGTTTCTGTTCGACTACTTGGTGACAATTTGTAGCCATTCATAGGCTTCATGTTGCAAAAATACTGTGGAATATTTCTGGGTGACAAGGAGCCACGTCGTTCGTGACTAATCTGAAGAACATTCTGGACAATTCGAGCCAATCATTTGGCCTCCAAGATCGCCCGATGTGAATCCCGTAGAAAATTCAGATCAGTTTGTGCACAAAATCTTGCGCCGGCAACACTTTCGCAGTTATGAACGTCTATAGAGACGTCATGTCTCAGTATTTCTGCATGGGACTTCAAACGACTTGTTGAGTTCATGCCACGTCCAGTTTACGCATTGCGTCCAGCAAAAGGATGATCGACTTGATATTAGGAGGTATCCCATGACTTTTGTCACCTCTGTGTATATTACTTTCTCATTTTCTTCTCTATGAGTCACGCCACTTTCTTTTCGCTTAATGTTCTTTATAGTCTCATTGTAATTTATGTCTGTTTCTGTAAATATCTTGTACGGATATACACTGTGTGCGTGTAATTTTTAATTCCTAAACGCAGTATAATATGCTTTATGAAATATGTGAAACATGAGGTATATGGAATTCTCCGGTTAGCTGTAAGAGGAGGCCTGACTCCCCACCCTTCCCTGGTAACATATATCAATAAATAATTAAATAAAAAGAAATGAATATTAAAATGATGTGTGTTGTAACTGTGATTCTGTTTACAAATAACTTCCATGGAATTTATGCACGAGACTTTTCATATCTGCTTAACAAGTGCAACCTTCCATTTACAGCTGATTACTTTTTTTTAAGTATTGCATTCCTCCCACTTCAAATCGCTGGCCACGTAATGTGGGAGCTCTGTTAAAGAATGTAGCATTGCCAATTGCAGAGAATCCTTCCTGACTGATAGGGTGAGAAGTGAAAGAAGTATTTAAATCTGGGCAAAATTACGCACTGCATTAAGAAACGTTCGCCTTTGGAAGGAAACGTCACAAATGCAACGGCACAATGTGCTTACTATTTATCACACACCGAACTGGAGTTATTTATGATATTATATCTCATCAGCTCCAGTACACTATGTGTGCCATTGCTTTTTATGTTTGCTTTTTGGTATATTGTAAATCATCATGGTTTGAAAGCATTTTGACCATGAAACTACTATAATGATTTCAACATAAATGGTGGTAATAAGTAGTGAATCGGACTTCGTAGAAAAGATTGCACATGTTCGATTTTGAACGTACGTAACATATTTAGCAGAAAAGTGATAATTGTTTTCCAAGAAACGAGGAAGTACGTAGAGCCGAATAGATATATCTTAGTTCTCTTCGCAAGAGCCAACTGAGGTGACTACAAGAAGAAGAACTCTTCGCTTTCCTACTTTTGTTTAGGAAAAAACGGAACGAGATTAAAAAAATATTGTTGACATTTCTTGTGTACAAAGTTTGTGGCCTACAACCTAAATCAGTTCTCTTACGTATGAGATTACATTAATTTTCCATTACGTGGTTCTCATACAAAGTGATAATTCCATCATAAAATAAAAAATTAAAGAAGTACATCTTTTAAATCATATGTTTTACTGCCTCATTGAATTCTGGAAGTTATGATTCGAAGACACCTCACTTCCAGGATTCTGTTGACGTTATTTAAATAGCAATCGGGTATTGTCTTTTGATATAGTTACAAATGTTTTGTTTCCACTGTACCAAGATTTACAGATTTACAGAAATGGCTGCAGGTGCAGTTGATTGGAACGTTTACTTAAGCACTTGAGATGTCTGGAATTGTTTTAGCTGTTGCCCAGCCACCAACTATTTTGTTTCATTCACCCAACCGGGCACGAGAACAGGGAAAATGGACCGTAAAACTCCGATATGAACGTTAAGACTCTCTTATTACGAATTAAAAAGGTAAATAACACAGAATAATTTCTCAGTTCGTTAGAAGGAAGGAATGACTTGAGTATTCAGTTAGTGAAACAACATAAATTACTTTCTGTTTAAACTTTCATGGTATATTAATACATTCGATTGTATTTCAGTGTTCATATATATTGATCTTTTTACTAAATTCAGTACTTCTTGTGCTATGTTTTTATACTTTTATCATACATGCCTACCAAAAGCTTATCTTTCAACTCGATTATATTATGGAATTTTGCTTTTTTTTTATTTACACACTTGTTGTGTTCACGAAGCAAATTGTTTGTTATTATAATTCTGTTGGGAAGTCAAAGTTGTTGGTGTATGGCGAGCGCCCTGGATAGGTGGGTCACGGTGAAGTCAGCGAGGCAGGGCGGCCGTCAGGTCGTCACAGTTGTCAGCGCTACAGAGTCCGGTTTCGAGGTTGATCTTCCCCACCAAGTTGAATTATCGCTCATCAGGATTGGTTACGTGCAGTAATTGTACGGCTGTATCAGTTCTCTATATCGCCAGTTTTACTGTACACAGAGAAAAACAGTGGTAAGAAGTTGTTCAAAATGGTTCAAATGGCTCTGAGCACTATGGGACTTGTTGTTTTCGGCTGGAGATTTTAGTATGTTGCAGAGTGGCTGGCTCATCCTATTTTATTCTTGCCATCAGCCAGGTAAGGCTATCTGTTATATTGTTTTAACACCTTCAATCGCTTTTTTTCCTTTTCGTGTACGTTTTCCCCTTTCGGGTTTACTTCTTTCGTTTTCTCTTTCAGTGTGCATCCTATTTAGCTTTACGCCTTTTTACTTTCCCCGGCTCCTTTTGGGAATGGTTTTAATATGAGATATGTTTGGTCCCTTTACTCTCCAACACATCCATCCATCCATCTTATGGCGGTAATTCCTAGAATCGGTTCACATCGAAGTTGCAGACTCATTTCGATTTATATCAAATGGTCGACTCTCGAGATGATGACGGGAGACACAACAAGAGACGAACGTATTGAAAATAGAAAAATAGTACATCGTAGTGAATATCACGACGTACATCGAGAACAAGTCATTACACGGGAGTAACAGTTTTATTTAATGAATGGAATCTGGAATGGGAAAGCTACAATTTACATTTCCTACGAAAGTGTTGTGATATACGAGTATGTGGCTCTTTACGAAACTAAGAGGCAAGGTTGAATTACTGCGACTAAAAGACCACTAATTACATTTATAGTGTTATTTGTCAAAAACATATGTTGCTATGTCCGGTAAAAAACTTCGAAGCGTGTTACCATCTCGGTCTACATGTAACTTCCCTATTCAGCTTGCATTAATGAAACGGAACTACTACACCCATGCAGTGGTTCCCGATGTTCAATAAAAGACTTGTAAGTTTCTTCCTGGTAAGGGTAACTAAGTTTTATTTCCCTGTTGTATCTGAATTTGCGGTGCCACAGAGCATGCAACTTCTCGCATCGCAGATAGGGAGCAATCCATACATCCAACAAAATTCAAAAAATTTCGTTGTATCGCTCAAACGTGGAATCAACTCCTTTCACGTAAGAGAATCCGAGATATTCATCAAGCTAGCCTCACTCGATACTTGTAGCTCTATTACTTAATATTTTACCACTCTCAGCCGACGATCCGTTGTCAAAGTACAAAACAGTTTCCGTATTCTACATACTCGTATGTAGCTAGCAGTGGGTCTGCAGCTTCTTGAAAATTACCCTTATGACTTCCGTATGCGACCAAGGGCCTGACACATACAGATTTGTCTTCATGTTATCTTTTATTTTTAAATTTCTTGGTTTAAATGCAAATGTACTAATATTTATTCATTTACATAATATTACATTCTAGCTGGGCATTCTTGCTCATCCCTATGAAATTCCAAAGATCTTTACTACCGTGGGATTGACGATCATGATACGAAACAAGTCACACTTATGAACGATCACGTTAGCAAAAATGTGCCTGCCCTACTCGGTAAGTGTCCTTGAATACTCTGGTTACTGAAGACCATCATAGCCCATCTGGTCATGGTGTTGTTGTTGTTGTTGTTGTTGTTGTGTTGTTGTTGTCTTCAGTCCAGAGACTGGTTTCATGCAGCTCTCCACGCTATCCTGTACAAGCCTCTTAATCTCCGAATAACTGCTGCAACCTAGATCCTTCTGAATCTGCTTAGTATATTCATCTCTTGGTCTCCCTTTTACCCTCCACGTTTCCCTCCAGTACTAAATTGGTGATCCCTTGATTCTTCAGAACGTGTCCTAGCAACCGAGCCCTTCTTTTAGTCAGGTTGTGCCACAAATTCTTCATTCTCCCCAGTTCTATTCAGCACCTCCTCATTAGTTACATGATCTACCCATCCAATCTTCAGCATTCTTCTGCAGTACCACATTTCGAATGCTTATATTCTCTTCTTATCTACACGATTTATCGTCCATGTTTCGCTTCCATACATGGCCGCACTCCATACAAATACTTTCAGAAGAGGCTTCCTGGCACTTAAATGTATACTCGGTGTCAACAAGTTTCTCTTCTTCAGAAATGCTTTCTTAAACTGCTATGTTTTCTATTGTAATGCTCAGTCTCGTATACCTTCTAGCACAGTTGTTCCTCTACGCATATAGATCAGTATCTATATGTCGAACTCATCATAGCTTTGATATTTGTCAGCTCTTTCAGTAGCCCAAAAATCGGCGTCTCCTTGTGTGTATGCTGCTACTAACTTAATTGTTTTGCTGGTCTTTGCGTGTTCTAGACCCTCTTACCAACACGACTGGATGTAGAGATTGCTCATCTGGAAAAAAACTTTTCTAACTGTTGGTGTTCCAGTAGGCTCTCTTCTTACAGAATAGCTAACAAAGTCAGTTCTGCACCTTTCCGACTGAATGAACTGACCCGCCTCTTTATTTCTCTTTATTGTGTGTCATACAGATGGGCATTCCCAAACACATCACCGATGTGTGTGCTCATCAATGACGGTTCATTCACAGTACATTTTATCGCTACTAATTTTTTCCACAGGCTACTAACCTGAGCATTACCTTTGTCATACCAGTGTGATATCTTACGCTGGAATTCAGCTTTAATATTCGTTTCCTCATTTGTTAAAACATCATTCAATCGGCTGCATTCACGAGCCATTTCTGGGGTTACAATCCGAGAGGCCGCACAAAACTCAGCACTAAGCGATTCGTTAACGTGAGCATATTGTGTTTCTAACCTTGACGAAAAGTCCTCTTCAATTTCTTAACTTTTCCCATCAGAACTATCTTTGATATTTCCTTCTCGCTCCACAACAAAATTCTGAACCTGCGCTCCTCTGCACAGTGTTTCCATTGTGATCTGCGCCATCTTTAGTATAACCACGAAATACATTAACTGGTTTATCGCATCCAGTATACCTCGATACGCGTATTTAGTGCTGTCATTGCAGTTCGTTTTCCTGCGGAAAACTGATTCTGATTGTTCTTCAGCAACCTGATCAAGCGTTATTGTTATTTGATTCCTTACAGCTTTCCTTCTTTTTTTGGACCGATCTATGTGTCTTTTTGTATTCGTTATAGGCTACCTCAACGTATTAACATAAAAAACGCAATTTCAATACAATTACGTACAATTTCTCCTGATGAGCTTCGGTAGTTGTAATGTGTTCTTCCTTACTGACGGCATAAGAAGTGAAACAAATCTGGGAAAATATGCCTTTACCTCGGGAATGACACGCCACAAATGCGATGGCACGATGCCTCTATTACTTTAACACACACCATTTGAAATTAATCATCATTCTATATTTCACCACCTTCGTTAATCTTCGTGTACCATCGCTTTTTACGTTTGCTTTTTGGTGTATCGGGCCTTGGGGGCTATTGTACATCATAGTTGTTTGAAAGCATCTTGACCGTGAAAATGCTATACTCTATTAGCTGGACTTCTTAGAAAAGAATATATAGGTTCTCCTTCGTATGTACACAATACTTAAACGACACGAGGCGATAAGCTGTATGTCGTTCTGTTCTCAAACAATGAGTGCATCAACCTGATTTATCCTTCTGAAACATAACACTCATACACGAAAATTAAATTATTCTCTCTAAAGGAATTCTACAAATGACTGCAGACTCATTTAGCAGAATAGTGATAATTATTATTCAGTAAATGTGGCAGTGCCCAGAGCCCAATACACATGCCTTCCATCGCTTCACAGTAGACAACTGGCGTGCCTTCAGGAAGAGGAACTCTTCGCTTCCCTACCTTTGTCTAAGAAAAAGTTTTGAAAATTATCCTTGACATTTCTCGTGGACGCAATCTGTAGGTTTCCGCCAACACTATTTTTCTCAAGCACGACGTTACATGTATCTCGTACAAATTATCTATTCCATTATAAGATAAAAAATGTTGTACTTCTACGCCCTTTACAAGATATGTTTAATAACGTATTAGCGAGTTTTTCTCAATAAATCAAATTTTTTATTGCTGAATGAGAACAAAAATAGTATTTTAATTCATCAACATAGGGATAGTGGCATAGTTAGTAACAAAATTACAGTAATTGTGTAAAAAAGTGATAAAATATTTACAACAGGGGCGGGAATTGAAGACTTAATAGTAAAGACAATGAATTTTATAGAGAAACATTCAAATATTCACTTAACATTTTACTCATTTTAATAATTACAAGGTTTTTTAGGAGTTCCGCAGTGTCAGCTTCAACAGTATCATCATCACCTGTGCACAGTTTAGGCTTGTGGGTCTCTTCTGATTCATCAACCCATTCGTTACATGGTCTTCCGAAGCATCTAATACCGAGTGGTCAGTATGCAATAGATTATTTTGGTAACTGTTCATTGCCCAAGTGAAGGAAATGATAGATCGATTTTGGATTTTATTTTACCTTATTTATTTCTTTATTTTGCGTTTTCCTTCAAATGCGTACGATATTCAGTTCTGATGACTTCATTGTGGATGTGAATCAGTCTACTGCACCCTTTATCTCTTCTCAGAATATTAGTATTTGTGGCATGGTTTCAGCTCCTGTCACTGGTTTCTGGGCTCCATACATCAAGACCATACAGAGAAGTAAGGATTCTGCTGCTTTGCAGCGGTTCATCAGCTTCTATCTCTTCTCTTCCAAGTTCCCTCACAGTCCACACATTCTCAGAAATTTCTTCCGCAAATTTAGCCCTATGTTTGATGTTAGTAGATTTCTTTTTTCCAAAAGCGCACTTTTGGTCACCGCAAGTCTGCTCTTTACACTGAAGAGCCAGAGAAACTGGCACATCTGCGTAATATCATCTAGGGCCCCCGCGATCACGCAGAAGTGCCGCAACTCGATGAGGCATGGACTCGGCTAATGTCTGTAGTAGTGCTGGAGGAAATTGTCACCATGAATCCTGCAGGGCTGTTCATAAATCCATAAATACCTAACTATACGAAGGGATACAGATTTCTGAACAGCACGTTTCAAGGCATCCCTTATTTGCTCAGTAATGTTCATGTCTGCGGAGTTTGATGGCCAGCGAAATTGCTTAAGCTCGTAAGAGTATTCCTGGAGCTTTTTTTTTGGTCATCAGTCTACTGACTGGTTTGATGCGGCCCGGCACGAATTCCTTTCCTGCGCTAACCTCTTCATCTCAGAGTAGCACTTGCAACCTACGTCCTCAATTATTTGCTTGACGTATTCCAATATCTATCTTCCTCTGCAGTTTTTGCCCTCTACAGCTCCCTCTAGTACCTTGGAAGTCATTCCCTCATGTCTTAGCAGATGTCCTATCATCCTGTCCCTTCTTCTTATCAGTGTTTTCCACATATTCCTTTCCTCTCCGATTCTGCGTAGAACCTCCTCATTCCTTACCTTATCAGTCCACCCAATTTTCAACATTCGTCTATAGCACCACATCTCAAATGCTTCGATTCTCTTCTGTTCCTGTTTTCCCACAGTCCATGGTTCACTACCATACAATGCTGTACTCCAGACGTACATCCTCAGAAATTTCTTCCTCAAATTAAGGCCGGTATTTGATATTAGTAGACTTCTCTTGGCCAGAAATGCCTTTTTTGCCATAGCGAGTCTGCTTATATGTCCTCCTTGCTCCGTCCGTCATTGGTTATTTTACTGCCTAGGTAGCAGAAATCCTTAACTTCATTAACTTCGTGACCATCAATCCTGATGTTAAGTTTCTCGCTGTTCTCATTTCTACTACCTCTCATTACCTTCGTCTTTCTCCGATTTACTCTCAAATCATACTGTGTACTCATTAGAATGTTCATTCCGTTCAGCAGATCATTTAATTCTTCTTCTCTTTCACTCAGGATAGCAATGTCATCAGCGAATCGTATCATTGATATCCTTTCACCTTGTATTTTAATTCCACTCCTGAACCTTTCTTTTATTTCCATCATTGCTTCCTCGATGTACAGATTGAAGAGTAGGGGCGAAAGGCTACAGCCTTGTCTTACAGCCTTCATAATACGAGCACTTCGTTCTTGATCGTTCCACTCTTATTATTCCCTCTTGGCTGTTGTACATATTGTATATGACCCGTCTCTCCCTATAGCTCACCCCTACTTTTTTCAGAATCTTGAACATCTTGCACCATTTTATATTGTCGAACGCTTTTTCCTGGAGCTACTCTGTAGTAATTCTGGACGTGTGGGTTGTCGCATTGTCCTGCTATAATTATCCAAGTCCGTCGGAATACACAATGAATGCAGGTGATTACACAGGATCCTTACGTACGTGTCTCCTGTCAGAGACGGATCTAGACGTATCAGAGTCCCATATCTCTCCAACCGCACATGCTCCACACCATCACAGAACCTCCACCAGCTTGAACAGTACCCTGCTGATAAACAGGGTCTATGGATTCATGAGGTTGTCTCCATACCCGTATAAGTCCATCCGCTAGATACAATTTGAAATGAGACTTGTCCATCCGGTAATCAACAGTCCAATGTCGTTGTTGACGGTCTCAGACCAGGCGTAAAGCTTTGTGTCGTGCAATCATCAATGGTACACGAGTAGGCCTTCGACTCTGAAAGACCATACCGATTATGTTTCGTTGAATGGTTGGCACGCCGACACTTGTTGATGGCCCACCATTGAAATCTGCATCAATTTGCAAAAGTGTTGCACTTCAGTCACGTTGAACGTTTCTCTTCTGTCGCCGTTGGTTCCGTTCTTGCAGGATCTTTCTCGGCCGCAACGATGCCAAAGATTTGATATTTTACCGAATTCATGATATTCGCGGTACATTCGTGAAATGGTCGTACGGGAAAATTCCCACTTCATCGCTACCTCGGAGATGTTGTGTCTCATCACTCGTGCGCCGACTACTACAGCAGGTTCAAACTCACTTAAATCTTGATAACATGCCATTGTAGCAGCAGTAACCGATCGAATAACTGCGCCAGACACTATGGGCGTTGCCAACCGCAGCACCATATTTTACCTTTTTATATATCTCTGTATTTGAATATGCATGCCATTACCAATTTCTTTGGCGCTTCAGTGTATGTCCTCTTTGCTCAATCACACATGGGTTATTTTGTTGCCTAGGTAGCAGAATACCATAACTGAGTCTACTTCGTGCCCCAGTTCAGAAGTTACGTTTCTCGCTATTCTCATTTCTCCTATTTTTCATATGTTTCCTCTTTCTTCGATTTTGTCTTAATCCATATTCTGTAACTATTAGACAGTTCATTGCATTCTACAAATCCTATAATTTCTCTTAAATTTCACTGAAGATAGCAATGTCACTAGCGAATGTTGTCATTGAAATCCTTTCACCTTGAACTTTAGTCACACTCTTGATCCTTTCTTTTATTTCCATCATTCCATCATTGCTTCTTCAATGTAGAGATTGAACATCCGTGCCTTATATCCATTTTCATCCAAGTAGCTCGTTCTTTGTCTTCCAGTATTATTGATCCCTCTTAGTACTTGTAGATATTGTGCACTACCTGTCTTCCCCTATAGGTTACCCCTAATTTTCTCAGAATTTCGTACATGTTGCACCATTTTACAATTTTTCCAGGTCGAGAAATTCTACGAACGGTCCTCGATTTCTTTTCAATCTTACTTCCATCGTCAACCGCAACGTCAGAACTGCCTCTCTGGTGACTTTGCTTTTCCTCGAGCCAATCTGATCGTCATCTAACAGATCAATTTTTTTTCCAGTCTCCTATATGTAATTCTAACTTGGATCCATGAGCTGTTATGTTGACTATGCGATCATTCTCCCCACCTCTCAGCTGTCTCCATTTTCGGAACCGTGGTGATGATATTTTTCCTAACGTGTGATGTTCTGTCACCAGATTCGTACATTCTACAAACCAACGTGAATAATCATTCTGTTGCCACTTCCCCCAAAGAGTTTTAAAATCCCGGTGGAATGTTTGTAGCCCTTCTGTCTTATTTAATGTTAAGTGGTCCAATGCTGTTTTAAATTCCGATACTAATACTTGATCCCCTATCTCTTCCGTATAGACTCCTGCTTCTTCTTGTATGGCGTCATCAGACAAGCCCTCCCCCTCACATCGGGCTCGAATGTACCGTTTCCACATAGACCCTCTCTCTTCTGCACATCCACTGCATGTTTAATGCTACCACATTTTAATCTCACCAAAAGTGGTTTTTCCTTTTCTGCATGTTGAGTCAGTTTTGTTTTTCTTTTTCGATACATTCACATCTTTTATTCAGCCATTTTGCCTCTATTTCTGTGCATTCCTTATTTACTTCGTACCTAAGTGACATGTATTTCTGTGCTCCTTAATTTGTCTGAATATTTTTGTACGAATTCTTTCGTCGATCTGAAGTAGTCTTGTGTTATCCACTATCTCTTCGAAGTACCTTCATTTTACCTACGTTTTTCTTACCAGTTTCTGTGATGACCGTTTTCAGAGATGTTCATTCTTCTTCAACAAACTTCCTTCTAAACTATTCATTACTGCAGTATATGTAGCCTAATAGACCACCAAGTGTATCTCTTCATTTCTTTATAACTCCGAAACCCACTTCTTTCCGTATTGATTCTTAGCTATTAGTCTCTTATACTTCAGAATACTGTTCATTACCGAGCGAGGTGGCGCAGTGGTTAGACACTGGACTCGCATTCGGGAGGACGACGGTTCAATCCCGCGTCCAGCCATCCTTATTTAGGTTTCCCGTGATTTCCCTCAATCACTCCAGGCAAATGCCGGGATGGTTCCTCTGAAAGGGTACGGCCGACTTCCTTCCCCATCCTTCCCTAATCCGATGAGACCGATGACCTCGCTGTCTGGTCTCCTTCCCCAAACAATCCAACCCATTACTGTTCATTGTTACTAAATGGTGATCTTAGTCTGTATGTGTTCCTAGGTAGACATTACAATGAATGCAATATCAGATTTCGGAATCGCTCCCTGACCATGATGTAATATAAATGGAGTTTTCCCGCATCTTCTGGCCTTTTCTCAGTATAACTGCTCCTATTGTGATACTTGAGAGGAATATTCGCTGTTACTAGCTGAAATTTATTGCAGAACCAGTTAAGCTTTCTACTCTCTCATTCCTACTACCTTACGGACACGCAACCCCTTCTCGTACTGCTTTCCTTACAACCGCATTCCAATCCCCCCATGGCTATTAGATTTTCATCTGCCTTTACGTGATGAACTACCTGTTAAATATCCACATATAATTTCTCTATCTCTTCATTATATGTTTGCGACGTCGGCATGTACACCTGAATTATCGTTATCGCTGTTGGTTTGGAGTATATTCTGATGAGAACAACTCTATGACTGAACTGTTTACAATAAACTGCCCTCTGAGATACGTTCCTATTCGTAACGAATCCTACTGTCGTGGCATAAGTTATAGTGAACATAACAGCCAGAATAGAAAATGAAATTGTTCTTAAGTATATGTGTAGCTGTGAAACCTAAAATTTGAAACGGTGAAACGATCACAGACAATGAGTAATCTTAAGCATTTAGACTTGCGTAATATATAAAATGCTAGCTTCAAACCCAAACACGTTACAATAAAAGCCAGATACAGTGCGACGACAGCAGAATTATCGTAGCCGCTTCATTAAGTCGGTTTGTATTATTTCAAAAGCAAGAGCACAAGTGCTCGTAGAGGATGAAGGGGTGGATTTACAATATAATAGCACGGGTAGGATTTGTACACTAACATTCAACAAGTTATAGAAGGGGCAGTGAAGAAGAAAAATAATCATCGAAGATACTTGTAGTTGATAGCAGAGCAAACTGTCTGTTGTTTCCCTGTCATCAGGATTATGAATGGTTTGATGCGGTATGTTACCACTCTCTCGCCAATGCCAACTTCCTCATCTCATCGTAGTACTTATACACAGAGTCATTGATTCTTCACTGCATACACTCTATTCTTTGTCTTTCTCTTTAGTTTTTCCCCTTTATGGCTCCCTCTAGGACCATGGAAGATGTCCCGTCACTCTACCCCTTACTCTACTCATTGTCTCTTTATATTCCTTTCCTGACCGATGCTGTGAAGAAACTGCTCATTTCTCAACTTATTAGTTCACTTAGTTTCCAGCATCCTTCTGTAACATCACATCTCAGACTTTCATTTCTCTTATTTTCCGGTTTTCCAACAGACCAAAGTTCACTTCCACATAATGCTGAGTTCTAGTCATCCTTCCTCAAACTAAGCCTAATGTTTGATACTAGAAGACATCTTTTAGCTGAGAATGCTCACGTTTTCTGTATTAGTCTACTTCCTATTACTCCTCGTTCCATACACCACACACATTTTCCTTACAGTGTAACAGAAATCCTTCACTTCGTCTGCTAACACAGTCATCCATTTTCATGGCACGTATGTCGTTAGTCTCCTTTCTGCTACTTCCCATTACTGATTTCGGTTTACTCTTAGTCTGTATTTTGTGCTCATTAGAGTATTCCTTTTAACACGCCGTGTAATTCCTCCTCACTTTCACCGACAATAGTACTGTTATATGCGAATTTTTCTTTTGATTGTCTTTCACTTTGGATTTTAAACCCGTTGATGAACATTTCCTTTATTCTAGTCATTGCTTCTGTAATGTACAATATGAACGGTAGGAGAGAATGGCCACGCTCTTGCATTACAGCCTTCCTTTTTCGAGGATTTATCTCTCGGTTAGTTCTTATGTTTCCCTCTTAAATTTTGTACATATCACATATTGCTGTGCAAAACTAAAGGATGAAAGTAACTTTTCAGGATGTGTCAGTGGCTTAGCCGTGCGCGGCTCGTATTCACGCCGTTTATTGCTTGTCACCTTGTCTTTATGGTACTGTCGCCTCTTTCTTAATCAATTTATTGGCGTAACTAAGTTGCTGGTATGCTTGTCCCTGAGTGGCAGCAGCAGCGCTTATCGATAAGTGCACTGTCGTACTATCTCTGGAGCGACCACTAGTATTTCCGGAAGTCGTCTGTCGGTAGTTCAGTCGGGGACGGAGCTCCAGGGAGCTCCGGACAGCCAGTACCCACCGACCGCTGGCGACACACATGACCTGTCTGAAGAAAGGAGATTGGAACAGGAACGACCGTTAGTTGGTCGTTGGGTCGGACATCTCATCGGGCGACGTGTATTTGGTCTTTTGACCGTTTGTGGTCCTCGTCAGTTGGTCATCTTGCCCGACGTCGGTCGGTTCCTTCCTTACGCAGAGATGTCGGGTGCCCAATGAGCAAGTGTTCCCTCTGCATGGTTGTGCCTGAGCCAGTGTGCCCGGGTCGCCGTGTCTCCGAGTTCCGAACGGACATCGAGTTCAGTTGGGTTGGAGCTGCGGTGAGCTCTGGACAGCCAAGACTGGCCCGACCATTGTAGACACTCATAACTTGATTGGGGATGACCTAGGTTGGTCGTTCGGTCGGTCGTCTCATCGGGCGACGTGTATTTTGTCGCCGACCTCTTTGTGGAAACTCTGTGTGATTTGTCAATTCTCCTTGTTGTTCTGCGGTGATTGGTTTTAGGATTGTCGGAGTTCTTGGTGCAAGTGTTGGGTGGAACTGTGTGTAGCTTCTGCGATTTACGCTGCGCAGTTGAATGCTGTCGGCGTACTGGAGTAGCGAATCGGTCGGCTGTGACAGAGCGGCGAAGAAGTCCCCGTGGCGTGTCGTCAGGCTGGGGCCACTGGCGGCGTGCACAAAGGGTCGCAGTTGTGAGGAACTAGGGGTATTGATTAGGTTGTTGGTTGGTTCGTCAACCGTTCCTAGGTCGTACTGCCAACCTATTATCTAGTGTTACGCTTCGATGCCTGTCTCACATAAACTGTTGTTAGAGTTTCCTCCCCAGGCCGAACCTTGCAACTCTTCTGAGCACCACTGTTCTGTTGTTGGTGATTGTGATTTTCTATTGTCGCAAGTAGTGTGCCAGGCCTTCAGCCGTGTAATAATTTTGTCTGTTCTATGTTCAGTATATGGCCTTCAGACAAACTTTATGTGAAGTATTTTAAGATTAGGTCTTCAGCCACATTTTGTTTAAAATTCTTGTTTGCTCTGTATTCAGGCCTTCAGCCGTGTTTGTATTAAAATCTGTGGCTTTTAGCTGTAATGTGTAAATTCCTGTCTGTAAGGTTTCTCTTCAATTATCTTGAATTCTTAAATTGGCCTTCAGCTGTGCTGTGTAAACGCTTACCTTAGGATTGTCTTTAATTATTTTGAATAATTGTTGGGGCCTTCACTCGTCAAGATATTTCAAGTTTTCTTAAGATGGTTTTCTGTTGTACTATGTAAACGCTTGTCTTCGAAGGTTCCTTTTATTATGTTGAAATATTATTGGACTTTCAGCCGAGGAATTAATGTAAATTTTCCTTAATATGGCTTTAGCCGAAATTTGTAAATGTTTGCCTTCTAAGAATTTCCTTTGCTGATCTGAAATATTATTTGGGCGTTTAGCCAAGAAGATATTTTAATTTTATTTAAGTAAGGCCTTCAGCCGTTTGTATAAATTTTTGTGCCTTAAAAGGAATTATTTAAGAATATTTTAATTTTACTTAAGTAAGGCCTTCAGCCTTTTCTCTAAATCCTTGTGTTTTAAAAGGAATTATTTGATCTTTGTTATTGAGAAGTTACTTGGGGCCTCAGCTGTTAATTGATCCTTCTTGTTTTAAAGAGAAAACTGTGCATTGGTTTTCGACCAATAAACTTGTGTGTTCTTGTGTAACTAACAGTAACTAATCTTGGCCCCTTTCCACAACCTGATCCACTCTGTCCTGCGAAACCAGATTTCAGTGGCAAGTAACGCATCTCGATGGAGCTTGGACCATAAATAGAAATTACAAATTGTATGTCAGAGTCGTGCGGTACATATGTACTCTACAGTATGTGTAGGAGGTTCAAAGCTTGTTACTCTTGAAATTTGTTTTATTTTAATGGCAATTATAAGACTCTTGTAACATCTATGATACATAAAAAGAAATCTTGTTTATTTATCATGTCATCAGAGACGAGATTGTCCCGAAATGCGTCTTGACAAGAAACGATAAAGTAATTCATAAAGACCAAAGAATATTTTGGAGCAATGTTACAGCATTTTGAGAGCCTGTTTCAAGTTAAATGTCGCTGTTTGTTGCAAACATTTGGAATGAGAACGGCTCTTTGTTTGGCTTGCAAGCATGCGTGCCTATTGCGGCAGACAGTGCTTGAAGCATTACGACCTCCGTGACGCTCATGTATTGCCGAGTTGCAGGTTGCTGTCTTGTAGGAAATACACAGTAGAAACAAACATAAATGATACTTTTACTCAAAGACAGTAATTACACTGAAGTTACCACGATTGACGATGCTTCCCTAGACATTACAATAGGCAGGACATTGTTCTTAACGGGGTGTGTGACCACCAGGGATGGAAGTGCATGTTCTGCAACTTTCTGGCCAGAAGGATAGTAAGGAGTTCTTCGGTAGGATTTTCCATTTCTTCTCCAGTTGACAACTGCTGGATGGTCGTTGATGCTTGTACACATGGAGCACCACTAATCACAAACGCGGAAGCTTATTCATTTACGAGGAGGAGTTGGAAAATAAGTTTCCCCTTTCGACTGTGTGCAGAGTTGTGTGATATAGGCGAAAGACGACACGGCAGGTGAACGCGCACGTGCAAGACACCGATACGCCATTGGGTAGAGGTCGACCGCGATCAAGCAGAGGGTGCTGTCGCAGTGCCTGCGCAAAGCGGAAGCCAGCAGCTCAGTCTGTTCCCGGAACTATGAAGAGAAGGTGCGTTTTGGAGTCGTGGTCAAAGGCGGAAGTGAGAGCTGTTATCCGCTATGAATGGGCACGTGGAGTACCGGGCACAGAAATTCATAACCGCTTTGTTGAGGTGTATGGGTCAGGTGTGATGTCGAGACAAATGGTGCGGAGATGGTGCCACCAATTCAGTGATGGATGTCAGCAAGTGCAGGACATACCGAGACCTGGACGGACACGCACGGCAACTACATATGCAAATGGTTCAAATGGCTCTGAGCACTATGGGACTCAACATCTTAGGTCATAAGTCCCCTAGAACTTAGAACTACTTAAACCTAACTAACCTAAGGACATCACACACACACACATGCCCGAGGCAGGATTCGAACCTGCGACCGTAGCAGTCCCGCGGTTCCGGACGGCAGCGCCAGAACCGCTAGACCACCGCGGCCGGCGACACATATGCAAATGTCAGGAAGGTGGATGACATGATTAAAGCGAACCGGCGATCGATGGAGTAGCGGCAGAATTTGGAATCGGAGATGAGTGAGCTCACAAGATATTCCACGACATTCTTCGATACAGGAAGGTGCCAGCACGATGGGTGCCCCGCTGACTCCGACACACATGGAACAACGCACGGCGTTCATCCTGGAACAACTCGTGCGCTACCATGAATCTGGAAATGAACTTCTGTTTTGGATTGTTACGGGGGATGAAATGTGGGTCCACCAGTACACGCCCGAATCTAAGGTAGTATCCATGGAGTGGAAACATCCGTCATCACCTGTCCGAAAGAATTTCAATAGCACTCCGTCTGCAGTTAAAGTTCTATTCACCGTCTTCTGGGACGCCAGAGGAGTTTTGCTGCTGGACTTTCTGGAGGATGCAACCACCAATGCTGCGCGGTAGTGTGCCACTCTGTCGAAATTGAAAGAGGTGATTCGGAAAAAGCGGCCTGGCCTTCTCAGATCTGGCGTTCTGCTGTTGGATGACAGTGAGAGACCACACATGGCAACGGCAACGCAAAACCATATTGCAACTCTTGGTTGGGAGCGCCTACACCATCCGCCTTACAGTCCCGATCTCGGACCATGTGACTTCTATCTGTTTCCTGCTTTGAAGAAGATTCTCGGCGGAAGGCGCTTTGGCAGCAATGCTGACGTCAAACAAGCTGTTCAACGCTTCTTCCGTATGCAACGCCCTAATTTTTTTCTGGAAGGCTTTTTGTAGCTTATAAAGTGGTATGACAAATGTCTCGATGTACTTGGAATTTATGTAGAAAAATAAAGATATATCTTATCTTTAATGTCTCATTGTTTTTTTTCCCTTTCACACACAACTCTGACCGCAGTCGACAGGGGAAACTTTTTTTCCAGCTCCCCTCGTATATTCAGTCCCATGAACCGTTTTGATTTTTAAGCGCTGCCTCCCTTATCAACAGCATCTCTGCTGCTGTTGCCGATCGTGATCTAACCCAGCCCCAATTTTATTTCCCAATATTCTGTAAAGTGTTCTTATCCGCACCATTGTCATCAAAAAACTAATAATATTTTAATAATCGTGAAGAAGGAAAAGCCAGTTCTCTCAGAGTTTTAAAAATTTACATGGTTTGCTCAATGGATGTACAGAATTTTCATGTTTCGGACCGCTTCTGTACTCCTTCGAGAGCAAGGGTTTACCTCCCCGGTGGACAGATCCCCTTCGGACCTCTACTTTCCAAACCCCTCATCTTTTTCCTCTTTTTGTGAAATAAAGGTATATTTACGTCAGTGCAGAGGGCGCGTCATTACGGGGGCGAGCTCTCGCCAGAGCTTTGTGCGGCGGTGGCAGGGGCAAGGAAGGGGGATGGGGGAGGGTGTGGGGGCGGCGGGACAGGGCGGCAGGGGCGGATGCGCCACTGTGACCGATGGCGTTTTGAATGCTCTATTTTTCATTCGCCCGCGCAGAAACAGATAATTACGGAGGAGCGGCGCGCAGGAACTAATGAAGCCCGGCGCTGCCCGGCCCTGGCAGCCGGAGTGATCTCCAAATCGCGCTGTCTTAATCTCCGTCGCGAGTGCGCGAGATTAATGATTCGTTTACTAGTTCATCAGCAGTGCTGCAAATCTGCACGCGTCCGGCTGACCCGCCAGATGGCTTCCTGAATTGTATTCGACAAGTCGGCAAAAGACTGTACGGCGCCTGAGACAATACCTCATTTTTAAAAGTTTTCTTTTTCATTGCTGTCACTGCCAATCAACATTCTATAGAATTCTCAACCGAGCGTTCTAAACACATGCATTTTCTGGTAGAGTCTTCATTCCGCCCAATGATCTACTACTAAAGTTTGTGTGTCCATCATCACACCGCCTTCGAATCTTCAACATTTTCCCTAAATGTTATCACTTCATTCCCTCGCTTGAATGATCTATCTCCATATTTCTTGTCATTGAATCGATACGTTGCGAGGATCGAAAGTCGGAAAATACTTTTCCTTATGGTTCAAATGGTTTAAATGGCTCTGAGGACTATGGTACTTAACTTCTGAGGTCATCAATCCCCTAGAACTTAGAACTAATTAACCCTAACTAACCCAAGGACATCACACACACCCATGTCAGAGGCACGATCCGTACCATAGGGTCATCTATAGCAGATGTTACAATACTCGCAAAATCACGCATCAGAACGTATAGGCTGCCTCCTGTTGACCTAGAATCTTAGAAGTTGACAAGATACAAGATTTGACGGTGCAAAAATTGGTTCAAATGGCTGTAAGCACTAAGGGACTAAACATCTTAGGTCATCAGTCCCCTAGACTTAGAACTAATTAAACCTAACTAACCCAAGGACATCACACACATCCAGACTGTAGCGCCTAGAACCGCTCGGCCACTAGGACCGGCTTTCCTTATGGGAGAAGATAAATATTCCCGCGCAATTTTCATTTAAGTAGAAACACTTTTTAGGGTTCCATACCTCAGTCGATAGAAACGAAACCCTTATGGATCATTTTATATTCTGTCTGATGTTTCTCTGTCTGTCTGCCCAGCATTTAAAGACACGTCATTCTCAGGTACGGGTAGAGATATCCATTTGAAATTTACGTCAGATGCTAAGCTCTTTGTTCCCTTGGAGATGTGAAAAATTTAAGCTTATTCATTGCAGTCGAAACATACGGTCATCTATAGCAGATCTTTCAATACTCGCAAAATGACGCATCAGAACCTATAGGCTGCTTCCTGTTGACCTAGAATCTTAGAAGTTGACAAGATACAAGATTTGACGGTGCAAATATTGGTTCAAATGGCTCTAAGCACTATGGGACTTAACATCTGAGGTCGTCAGTCCCCTAGACTTAGAACTAATTAAACCTAAGTAAACCGAGGACATCACGCACATCCATGCCTGAGGCAAGATTCGAAACTGCGACCGTAGCAGCAGCGCGGTTCCGGACTGAAGCGCTTAGAACCGCTCGGCCACAGCAGCCGATTTTCACGGTACAAATAAAGGAGAAAATACACAAATTATTAATTTGTAATTATATCACATAAAATATACATCTGTTTGCCTTCTATCTATCTGTCCATCCATTAAGATCCTTCTTCTCAGGAAATTAATGACAGGTACTAAGGTATACTGTTATTCGACGGCGTAAGAAATTTATGGTTCAAAAGATAAAGCCATTTACGCCACATGTTTTGATACTCGCAAACTCACTCATCAGAACCTATAGGTGAGCTGTGTACGTAGATATCGTGGCTGGTGGTCTCGCGGTAAGGCGCGTGCCAGGAAACCGAGAGGTCGAGGGATAGTACCTATGTCGGAGCATGGATTTTACAATCTTCCTTTTAAACTACCCTTCACTTCTCAACGACGTGAGGAGCCGACACAGACAACACGAGAATCGGATTACACTTTAAACTGTGGGCCTCTTTGCCCTGTTGTGTAAGGAGAGTAGGTTAGGGACACTCTTGTTGCGAAGTGGCGTCCCATAGAAACACTTGCACCAGGCCACTGACCCATACGAAGTTATTATTTATATACAAAGGGCGTTCAAATTGTTTTATAAAGTCGTCTCTAAGTTTTTTATTTTTTGCGGGAGGAGAGTGAAATTTTTTTTGAACATACTTGGAACATTTAGCTATACATTGAGCCTACTCATTGTAGCCTCCATCGGATGTGACGCATCAGGCCCAACATTATTTTCCGTAATGTAAATGCACTTCTGGGGATTGACTTTTACACCATCGTTGACGCATGAAATACGGTCTTTCTCACTATCCAATGTTTTATCACGCGGGTGCGCCTTCAGACAACCAAATATATAAAAATCAGACGGAGCCAAGAGCGGACTGTAGAGAGGATGAGGCACAATATTCCAACCCATTTTCCTGATATTCTCCTGCGTCATAAGGGCTGTATACGATTTGGCATTGTCATGGTGTAGTCTGATGAGATGACCTTGAAGCTGTGGTCTGTGGGTCTTGATGGCACGTCGCAGCTTGTCCAATGACAAGTAGTAACGGTCCCGGTCAATTGTAGAGCCAGGTTCCTAAAATTCAATGATTATGACGCCACACTGATCCCACAAGAAGGAGGCCATCATTTTTCGGCCAGCTGTTAGTGAAAGTCTTGGGTTCTTCTTGCCAGGGGAACCCGGATGACCCCACTCCATGGACTGGTTTTTGGTCTCAGGTTCGGATAAAAACAACCGTGTTTCATCCAGGGTAATGACGCCGCCAAAACACTGTTCCACTATTCAGTAAAGGTCTTCATGAGACCCTCGCACACATTCTTCCTCATCATTTTCATTTCTCTTGCCAATAATTTAGGCACCCAATGTGCAAAGATTTTTCTGTACCCTAGTGACTGTGCCAGTGATACCACACTACCCAATGACAAACGAGTCATTTCAGCAAGCTGTCGTGTCGTCACACGTATGTCATTTTGGATGATTTGATCAATGGTCACTTTATTCACAACAATTACTGCCGACGATGGTCTGCCGCATCGTGGATTGTCCAGTAGAGATAAATCACCTTCTTTAAACCTCTGCAACCAACGCTGGATACTGCTGCGATCCACTGTGTCCTCCCCATAAACGGGGAGCAACTTCCTGTGAATCGATGTGCAGAGTCATCGCGGGTCTTGAAGAGGAAGTCCATCACCGGACGTTGTGGCAACCTGATATCTACTTTACGTAACATTATGGCTCACCTGTAAATAAAAGAAAATACTTTGATATACCAACCGATAGCTAAATGTCCTAGGTATGTTCAGAAAAAATTTCATTCTCCTCCTGCAAAAATAAAAAAAATAGAGACGACTGTGCAAAACTTTTTGAACGACCTTTGTACATAAATTTACACGCAACCCCCAGAGCGCGAGTTCTACTCGCTTCTGTCCGGTTTTCTTTTTTCTAAGTCATCACTCCTTCGATTGTTTTCATGACCTTTCTCTCTTTTTACACCCTGTACTAATGTTTTGGTTCATATGTAACTATTACACGAAACATCATAAATAATCTGTTTCGCACATTCTTGTCTAGATCAACCTCTACTACAAAGTGGTTACGGAGAGGGAATTACAGTTTGTCACTACCTCTGGCTCCGCGCCGAAATATAAGTTGCCATCACGACCACTTTTAGCGTACCACTGTCAAAGGATATTTTATTGGGCCTGTTTTCAACTGACTATAATTTTCTATGTTCGTATTTTGTATTTGTGTCAATCACAAATTAAAAAATCTATGGCAGAATGACATACGTGAAGAAGTTTTAACAGAGAGGACAAAAAAGTGAAAGTAGGGGAAATGTTGAAGGAAAAAATTGAATACTAAGGTAAATTCAAACAGGAAAGGAAGCACAGCAAGGATAATTAGAACTAAAACTGATTTCGATTGACATTTAAGAGCAGACTGAAAGGATACCAAAACCTAAGTTGTGTATTTTATAAATGAAAATGGCGTACTTCGCTTAAGCAACACTGAAAATTGCGAAGTACTTATAAAATATTTTGATCTGATTCTTACTTTTTCAGGTGAATCCTTAAGTTCCAATCGTCACTCATGAAAACCTGGTAGATGACTTACCTCTGACTATTAAAGAAATTAAAGAAGCAGTTAAAATTTTAAATTAAAACTAGTGGAGAACACACTATTACAGCGGAACTTATGAAGTGATCTCTAACAAAAATAAAAAAAAATAGCTTCGGGGAAATATGCAGAACGGGAAAAATACTGGAGATCTGAAGATAGCCTCGATACATCCAGTACACGGTAAAGGTAATAAACAAGACGATAATAAATACAGCAGAATTTCTTACCTACGAGTTGCACATAAAAAATTTTCAAGATTGTAACCAAATAGAGTGTAAACGATACTGAACGACAGTTTAGGTTAATATCAAAGTAGCTTTAGGAAGAGCGGATAAAGTTCTGGACATACATTTAATCTAAAGTCAGTCATTCGCTACGGATTACGGAATTCAAAAGATATTGTAATAACGTTGGTTGACTCCAAAAGACCTTTCATTACCTAGACGGACAGACTATAGATAAAATAATCTGAGAATATGATGTAAAGTCTAAATTAGCAAATGTAATTGATGAAACACTTTCAGACCTGGTATCCAAAGAGAAACTTGTTGTTGTTGTTGTCGTGGTCTTCAGTCCTGAGACTGGTTTGATGCAGCTCTCCAGTGAAGCTGCATGCCCTCGGGAAAAATTACGGCTGTAGTTTCCCCTTGCTTTCAGCCGTTCGCAGTACCAAAACAGCAAGGCCGTTTTGGTTAGTGTTACAGGGCCAGATCAGTCAATCATCCAGACTGTTGCCCCTGCAACTACTGAAAAGGCTGCTGCCCCTCTGCAGGAACCACACGTTTGTCTGGCCTCTCAACAGATACCCCTCCGTTGGGTTGCACCTACGGTACGGGTATCTGTATCGTTGAGGCACGCAAGCCTCCCCACCAACGGCAAGGTCCATGGTTCAGGGGGGGGGGGGGCGTATAGGGAAACAAATGGGAGAAATATCTTAGGCTTTCGGAATAAACACAGGCTTACGGCAAGGTGATGGACTGTCTACAATTCCATTTAATTATATTCTAGAAAAGAACAGTGAGAATTAGAAACGAAAAATTGAATGAATGTTTGATTTCACCTATAAATTTGGGAAGCTGGGGCGAAGAAACAAAAATATTGGAATAAACTGACTTGCCTTTGGGGACGATCTTGCAACACTTTCTGAAAATGGGCCAATAACTGTAGCAGAAATTAATCTTCAGACGAAAAAAGCAGGACGACGAGCTTAAGAATGTCTACAAACAAAAACTAAACATTAAAACTGCACGGGAAATTTCTTGAAAATAAATATTGAGCAAATTAAAAAGCTTAACAAAGTTAAATACTTTGGGAAGATAATCCAAGAAGATGGTTTGTAAAATGATGCTATAAAGAAAGGATACCTAAGATGGAAAGGGCACATGATTTATCTAAAAAATTTTGTCTGTCTGAAGCCGGCAGCGGTGGCCGTGCGGTTCTAGGCGCTGCAGTCCGGAACGGCGGGACTGCTACGGTCGCAGGTTCGAATCCTGCCTCGGGCATGGATGTGTGTGAGGTCCTTAGGTTAGTTAGGTTTAAGTAGTTCTAAGTTCTAGGGGACTGATGACCTAAAATGTTAAGTCACATAGTGCTCAGAGCCATTTTTTGTCTGTCTGAAACTGCAAAAATAAGCTACTACTATCCGTTAGTGAAGCGAATATCTAGCATTAAACCACAACTTAGAGAAATTAGAAATACTAGAAAAGCCCAACATTAGGAAAGTATTACACGAACGAAAAATTATGTAAGGATTGAAATTACGTAGTAATGATGAAATTAATCGAAACCCAGAAAGCATATCAGAAAAAGAAGACTGTTATTTTTGGACATTTGTATTGAATGCAAAACAGCAGATAAATCAAAAAGGTCGTGAAGTGTTAGTTGTACAAGAAGTCAAGGAGAAGTTTTATCCACGCTTAGAAAAATAATATAAAAGCTAAAGATGTAACTGAGAGAAGTGTTTAGGGGAAAAGTATTGATTATGAAAAAATTCCAGGGAAAGTAGGTAAAAATATCTGGTCTGAAGCGGTCAGAATACAGAAAGGAAAAGCGTAGTGAACAAATGGAAAAATAATGGCAGAAAAGACGAGACCAGTGAATAAGGAATTGAAATTGGCACCTCGTCCTCAACTGGCCCATCCAAGAACAAAAAAATGTAAAAGATTGCAGCATTATAGTAACAGCAACAGTTTTCATCAGTGTTTTGTACACTGCTTAAGCGTAACTTCCAAGAAATAGCAGTTCATAGAAATGTACCATATGAAACCCATTCGTCTGCAAATTTGACAAGTATCCGTGTTATGCAGTTGATTTAAGAACTGTAATAGCAAATAATCTCACAACTTTTGCATCGTCATAATTTTGTGAGGTAAACTGAAGAGCTACTTGATTGAGAAGTAGCTGCTCCGGTCTCTGAAACTGACATAAGCCGGGGGAGCGGTGTGCTGACCAGATGCCCCTCCATTCCCGCATCCGGTGACGCCTCTGGGTTGAGGATGACACGGTGACCGGTCGGTACAGCTGAGTCCGCCAGGGCCTGTGGACGGAGTTTACGTTTTACGTCTACGAAATCCAAGTGTGCTTCCAACATAATCAGTATATCACTTAGCACAATAACTGTGAAAACAGATTTGCGGTCTGTAGCTATGCAAGCGTGTAAATGGGGGAGGGTGGAAATGCTGTCTCTTATAGTCATTCCGCCAAATTTTTCTTAGAGTAGTGTCTTTTGATACTTCGTCTTTGTCAACATTCTCTAGTTTTCTGGTTCTGCCTGTGGACTCACAAGCCACATGGGATTTGTTGTTAGCAACAGTGAATCGGCGTCATTTTCTCTATGGTATGTTTTCTGCAGCCGTTCTGGCCGCAAGTCCATCAACGTGTCATATGGGCAAGTAGTTTGGAAGAATCCTGTGTCAAATACAGATCGCTATTTCCTAACATTTGTTAACATTTACGAGACTCTTAGTTTGCATGCTATTTTATTTAGAAATATTTAAACTGATATACGAAAGAAGTAAACACATTTTTTAAGAAATTTCTTTGAGGAAGGAAGGAGTCTCTAATTGCTAATGATATCATCCTGGCCCTCTCACTCCATCCTTGTTGGTCCGCACATTACTGGATGCAGTAGAAGACGTCATTTGTTCTGTTACGCGAAGAATTCTGTTCTCACTAATTCGTTAAAGTACTCCATTTCGTATTTCTATCTGTTCACTTTAGTTTCCATATTCCTCGCTAACTCTCAATGCCACTTGATACCTGTGAGAACATTCTTTCAGAGAGTGCAGTGGGCCGTTTCTACATGCCCAAAATATTTTTGTGGGGGAGATGCATTTTCCTTGCAGACCACATTTTTTTACAATACAGGCCTCCTTCCATGTGCATTTTATGACCGGACCACTTGATTGTGTTTGTCAGTTACATTGTTACTCATGTTAGAATAACTAATAATAAACTTCTAAATCAACATCTACAACCATACTCCGCAAGCCACCTGACGGTATGTGGCGGAGGGTACTCTGAGTACCACTATCGGTTTTCCCTTCTATTCCAGTCTCGCATTGTTCGTGGAAAAAAAGATTGTCGGTTTGCCTCTGTGTCGGCTCTAATTTGATTTTATCCTCATGGTCTCTTCGCGATATATACGTAGGAGTGAGCAATATACTGCTTGAGTCGTCGGTGAAGGTATGTTCTCGAAACTTCAACAAAAGCCCGTACCGAGCTACTGAGCGTCTCTCTAGCAGACTCTTCCACAAGAGTTTATCTATCATCTGCGTAACGCTTTCGTGATTACTAAATGATCCTGTAACGAAGCGGGCTGCTCTCCATTGGATCTTCTCTATCAATCCTATCTGGTACGGATCCCACACCGGTGAGTAGTATTCAAGCTGTGGGCGAAGAAGCGTATTGTAACCTACTTCCTTTGTTTCCGGATTGCATTTTCTTCCTGTATTCCAGGGATCCCTGACCACAGTCTTATCCACTGACTAAATGTGCTTCGCTAGCTTTGATACAGGATTATTGAGGTAAATCCACTGCTTTGTTGGTTTTTCTAAGTGGCTCTGAGCACTATGGGACTTAACAGCTGAGGTCATCAGTCTCCTAGAACTTAGAACTATTTAAACCTAACTAACCTAAGGACATCACACACATCCATTTTTCGAAGTCTGCGGAAAGAGCTGTACCGACGTTTTAGCCACCACAATAACGTGGAGCATAAAATAAGTAGCAGGCTAAAATGTTTCAAGATGAAATGAAATTGTAGTAACATTAGACCATCATTCTCATTTATGGTTGGTCAGCATTCATTAAAAAATGGTTCAAATGGCTCAGAGCACTATGGGACACAACTTCTGAGGTCATTAGTCCCCTAGAACTTAGAACTAGTTAAACCTAACTAACCTAAGGACATCACACACACATCCATGCCCGAGGCACGATTCGAACCTGCGACCGTAGCGGTCTCGCGGTTCCAGACTGCAGTGCCTATAACCGCACGGCCACTTCGTCCGGCAGCATTCATTAAATGTGGTAACTGTGTAAGACGAAGCTTTCTTAATTAACTTAGTCAAATGAAGTATGTTGTATTCTTTGATCTTACATCGATAATTTGTGATAAAACAATAGCGCGTTGCGCATCTTCGAAATCTTTCTTTCTATGTTTAGTGCTTCAGAATGTACTTCATGTGAATCTAAAAGTTCTGTCACATCTGGAATAGTCACCCAGTTTTTAACAGTAGAAAATGAAGAATCAATCGATTCAGAACTACAGACGAATACTTGGTGATGACAAACGGTTCATATGAAACACCTTTAAGATGGAACTATATTCCAATTAAGCCACCTAAACAGAATTCGTACAATATGGTTTTTTGAATAGACGGAAACCAGAGTTATACCGCATATGAAGTTCACACGTGACTTACTTGGTTGTTCAAATCGTTTAAATGGCTCTGAGCACTAAGGGACTTAACATCTGATGTAATCAGTTCCCTAGAACTTAGAACTACTTAAACCTAACTAACCTAGGGACACCACACACATCCATGCCCGAGGCAGGATTCGAACCTGCTACCGCAGCGGTCGCGCGGATCCAGACTGAAGCGCCTAGAACCGCTCGGCCACACCGGCCGGCCGTGGTTGTTCAACATTTACAAATATTATAAAATAAAAGTTATTTGACATAACCACCACATCTGTACTAAGCAAAAACTTTTCACCTATCATTACATTATGGACAAAACGAAGAGTACGAGTGTGAGACCTTTTCTTCACTCAATTTTTTTTATTAATGATATGAGTTAGTGTGAGCAGTTTCAGCAGTGCTTTCCCTTTCCCGTTGTATTACGTGAACGCAGTCGATCAGTCTACACTTTTTTTTTTTTTTGAGTCAACAGTCTTGTGACTGATTTCATGCTGCCAGCTATGAGCTCCTCTCATGTGTCAACATTTTCATCTCAGAGTAGCAACTGCAGTATAAGTACTCAATTATTTGCTGGGAGTATTCCAATGCCTATCTTCCACTACAGTTTTAACTCTCCACAGCTCTCAGCAGTCCCATTAAAGTTATTTCCTGATGTCTTAACAGACGTCCTATCATTCCGTCCCTTCTTCTTGTCAACGTTCTCCGTATAATGCCTTCCTCGCCGATTCGGAGGAGAACCTCGTCATTCCCTGTCTTACCATTCCACCTAGGTTTCAGTGTATCACCAATCTCAGGTGCTCCGATTCTATTCTGTTCGGGTAATCCCACAGTCCATGTTTCACGGCTATTACATGCTCTGTTCCAAACGTATATTTTCAGATATTTCTTCCTCAAACTAAGGCCTATGTTTGATAATAGTAAACTACTCTCGGCTAGGAATTCCCCTTTTGCCAGTAGTAATCTGCTTAGGTAGCAGAATTCCTTAACAATCTACTTCGTGGTCACCACTTCTGATGTTAAATTTCTCGCTGTTCTGATTTCTGGTACATTCCACTACTTTCGTCTTTTTCGATCTACTTTGAATCCATAGGCAGACAGTTCATTCATTCATCTGGTCCTGTAAGTGTTCTTCACTTTCACTGAGGATAATAAAACTGTCAGTAGAGTTCCTCGCGCGTTGCATATTCCGGATAAGAAACGACTCGCTGATACACACTATGCAGTATAATGACAATACTTTATTTATCTAAGCGATACTAGACATGGCGTCTCGTTGGAGGGACTGAGCCATGCGTGGCTCGTGTTCGTGCCATCCTGTTTTTACTGTACTACCACTTCGTTATGTTAGGTAATTTCAATTACTGGTGTCACTGAGTTGCCGCCTTGCTTGCCCGTGAGCGGCAGCAGCGGCGCATATCGATGTAAGCCCTGGCGCATTATCTTTGTTGACTGCTATTACTTCCTGGTTGTCGTGTGTTCGGGGGTAGTTCGAATGAGCCAGTCAGTTGGAACGCGCCAGCCAATGTGCCGGCCGGTGTGGCCGAGCGGTTCTATGCGCTTCAGTCTGGAACCGCGTGACCGCTACGGTCGCAGGTTTGAATCCTGCCTCGGGCATGGATGTGTGTGATGTCCTTAGGTAAGTTAGGTTTAAGTACAGGGTTAGTACAAATGATTGAAGCGATTTCACAGCTCTACAATAACTTTATTATTTGAGATATTTTGTCAATGCTTTGCACACACATACAAAAACTCAAAAAGTTTTTTTAGGCATTCACAAATGTTCGATATGTGCCCCTTTAGTGATTCGGCAGGCGTCAAGCCGATAATCAAGTTCCTCCCACACTCGGCGCAGCATGTCCCCATCAATGAGTTCGAAAGCATCGTTGATGCGAGCTCGCAGTTCTGGCACGTTTCTTGGTAGAGGAGGTTTAAACACTGAATCTTTCACATAACCCCACAGAAAGAAATCGCATGGGGGAGAGCGTGTAGGCCATGACATGAATTGCTGATCATGATCTCCACCACGACCGATCCATCGGTTTTCCAATCTCCTGTTTAAGAAATGCCGAACATCATGATAGAAGTGCGGTGGAGCACCATCCTGTTGAAAGATGAAGTCAGCGCTGTCGGTCTCCAGTTCTGGCATGAGCCAATTTTCCGCGGGCTACGTGTGAAACTTGCGTTCAACCGTTTCTTCGCTCACTGCAGGCCGACCCGTTGATTTCCTCTTACAGAGGCATCCAGAAGCTTTAAACTGCGCATACCATCGCCGAATGGAGTTAGCAGTTCGTGGATCTTTGTTGAATTTCGTCCTGAAGTGTCCTTGCACTGTTATGACTGACTGATGTGAGTGCCTTTGCAAGCACGACATACGCTTTCTCGGCTCCTGTCGCCATTTTGTCTCACTGCGCTCTCGACCGCTCTGACGGCAGAAACCTGAAGTGCGGCTTCAGCCGAACAAAACTTTATGAGTTTTTCTACGTATCTGTAGTGTGTCGTGACCATATGTCAATGAATGGAGCTACAGTGAATTTATGAAATCGCTTCAATCATTTGTAATAGCCCTGTAATTCTAAGTTCTAGGGGACTGAGGATCTCAGATGTTAAGTCCCATACTGCTCAGAGCCATTTTTGAACATGGCAGTGTTGGGGTTGGCACGCCTCTCAAGTACAGTCGGGGCGCGGCATCGGTGAGGTACGGACCGCCATGACTCGCCCGACGGTTGCCGACACACATGATTGGAGTGGGGACGACTTTGGTTGGTCGTCGGACGGGATGACGTGTATTTGGCCGGCCATCGCTTATGGGTTGGCTGTGTGTTCCGACGCGTGATTCGTCCCTGTTATTGTACAGTCACTCCCGTTAGTGTTGTCTAGTTCGTCATGCCAGTGTTCGTGAAACTGTGTGTAGTTTGTATGCGAGGAATCGGTCGCTTGGTGTGGATTGGCCAGGAAATATCCACGCGGCGCAGTGGGCCGGGCCCGCTGGCCGTCTCTACACAGTGTCGGACTTTGTAGGAGCTGTTCTGATTGCTACGAGGTTCGTGTCTCACCGACCCAGGACATCTACGTTCAGTGGTGATTTTATTACCGAAGCCAGTCGGTTCACATTGTTCCGTTGGTTTTCATGGTTGGCTTTATGGGGTATTCCCGTGAGCAACAGCGAGTGTTCGAGTTGGTGAAAGTGTGACCACCATCCGGTGGAGTTTAACTGTATTTTGGTTATTTGAAGTCCAAGTGCACCAGCGAGATTTTCTGCCTTGTGGCCGTTAGCGTTCCGGCTACCTGCCCTGGCCGCTGACGTAAAATTCAGGCAGTGTCCTTTACTCACCGTGTTGTCGCTGTAGTTTTGTGTAGTTTTGATAGCTTGTGCATACTTGGTTGTGCCCGGCTACGCCTTTCACGTTTTGGCATGGGAGTTCCTTGTGTACTGGTCGGGTGGAAAGCAAGTCGTCTTGTCGGTGTGTTCGTTGACTGTCTCTTGGTTGAGTTGCCGGCGGATCAGATATAGTTGGACCGACTACCTGTCTCCACTAAGCGAACGTTAATATTTAAAGTGCAGACCGACCCCCGGAAACTTCTGTGCACCGCTGCCTGTACTGCCTTTTCTTATTGGTGTTTGATTGTGTAGTTGTGTTTTTTACATCATGGGCCTTCAGCCATTTTAAAATTAAAATTCCTTACTTGTCAAGTCTTAGATTGTTTGGGCCATCAGCCTCATTTGAAATATTATTTTTACATCTACATCTACATAATTACTCTGTAATTCACATTTAAGTGCTTGGCAGAGGGTTCATCGAACCACAATCAATTCCACTCCCGAACAGCACGCGGGAAAAACGAACACCTAAACCTTTCTGTTCGAGCTCTGATTTCTCTTATTTTATTTTGATGATCATTCCTACCGATCTAGGTTGGGCTCAACAAAATATTTTCGCATTCGGAAGAGAAAGTTGGTGACTGAAATTTCGTAAATAGATCTCGCCGCGACGAAAAACGTCTTTGCTTTAATGACTTCCATCCCAACTCGCGTATCATATCTGCCACACTCTCTCCCCTTTTACATGATAATACAAAACGAGCTGCCCTTTTTTGCACCCTTTCGATGTCCTCCGTCAATCCCACCTGGTAAGGATGCCACACCGTGCAGCAATATTCTAACAGAGGACGGACGAGTTTAAGGATACAACCTCGCGCTTTCTGGCTTTTGAAAATTTATTGTAGTTTTGTTTTAAATAATGGGCTTTCAGGCGTATTAAAAATTAAGGAGGTTGTGCCTTTAAGCCATAAGACTATGTGACATAGCCGGCCGGAGTGGCCGAGTGGTTCTAGGCGCTATATTCTGGAACCGCGCGACCGCTATAGTCGCAGGTTCAAATCCTGCCTCGGGCATGGATGTGTGTGATGTCCTTAGGTTGGTTAGGTTTAAGTAGTTCTAAGTTCTAGGGGACTGATGACCTCAGATGTTAAGTCCCATAGTGCTCAGAGCCATTTGAACCATTTGAACTGTGTGACATATTCTGTCGATAATTACGGTTGGAAATTCGGTCTGTAATGTTTGGGCAACTAAATAAAGTTTTATGTTCGAGTGTAACTGACAGCCCCTTATTTTGGCCCTTTTTCCCAATCCAACTACCTGTTATGTCCTGTGGATTCAACTAGGCGTTTCAGGGACTCAACCAAATACGTCAGTACACCGTAAAACGCTAGCATGATGCATAATATTCAGTACAGAAAAATTAACAATAAGTGGGCGGAGAACACTGCCATCTGAATCCCCTAAGAAAAGAAGAAATTGAATGAGGAGAAGACGTTCATGTCTTTTGGAGCGACGACCGGAGGATTCGAAGAAAGTGTGTCTGAATCCATGAACCAGCGGTGATTCATCAGCCTTTTTGTCATTCGACGGAGAGCAGGGATTAAGGTCCGGCAGGTGGTGGCAGCGGTGAGGGGTAGCCGGCCATATTAAAGTCCTGCGGCCGGAGGCGGGACGGCGCTGTTTGCCGGCCACTGCGCTGCAGCGCAAACAGCCCGACCGCCAATATTTGGCCACTCGCTGCCTCTGGCCCTCTCCCGGCCCGCCAGCCTCGGCGCTACAATCGCATATTTAGCACGGGCCCTCGGATCCCTTCAGGTCCACTCAGACTACTTGTTCTCCGATTACGGGCTGCCGTCGATCGGCCCCGCTGGTGGCTCGCAAGGGGATGGAGTGGGCGGAGGGTAACTTGGGCGCCGCCTTGCCGATACGGCGGTCAGCGGCGCTTGCCTTGCGGTTGCAGCGGTGGACGGCCGGCTGCCGGCGAATCATCCCCAGGGTCGACGAGGCTATTACTGCTGCGTCGGGAGGTTACACACAGGAGGAAACCTCCGGCCACACAACGATCAAGCGATCATCACTACAATCAAGAAACTCGTGATCCCCATATAAGAAGGAAATTACCAGTTTCTTTATATGTAAGCTATCGGGAAGGGAATTTCAGTTCTTCACATAGAGACACTACTGGGCAACAAAACTGCAGCACCATAAAGGAAAATTAATAACGAAATGTCACCTATTGTGTGTGTACAAAATAGTCGGAAGAATTGAGCCGTGGCGACTGGCGCTAGTTACGTTCCACTTGCGTCGCTGATATCGATACTCGTCTGATCTTGTATCTCTGACGGTTCCGCCTTTGGTATTCCGGCTTATCGTGTGGCCGGGGTCTCTCTCCGGTAGGCGTTCGACTAGGCAACATTATTCTGAAAGGAAGCCTTCGTCTCCATCCGTAGTGCCTGGGCCTCGCCTTGTCATTTGGCCGCGCGCCTGAGAAATCAGTACCTGTAACAACCACCTCTGGCCGTAATAAAGGCCTTGATACGCATGGACATTAAGTCAGACTGAGCTTGGATGGCGTGTACAGGTACAGCTACCCATGCAGCTTCAACACGATACCACAGTTCGCCAAGAATAATTACTAACGTATTGTGACGAGCCTGTTGCTCGGCCACCATTGACAGACGTTTTCAGTTGGTGAGACATCTGGAGAATGTGCTGGCGGAGGTTAGAGTCCTCTCTCGGGTATGGGTGTGTGTGTGTTTGTCCATAGGGTAATTTAGGTTAAGTAGTGGGTAAGCTTAGCGACTGATGACCTTAGCAATTAAGTCCCATAAGATTTCACACACATTTGAACATTTGAATGAGCTGTCCAGGGCAGCAGTCGAACATTTTCTGTATCCAGAAAGGCCCGTACGGGCCCTGTAACATGCGGTCGTGCATTATCCTGCTGAAGTGTAGGGTTTCGCAATGATCGAATGAAGGGTGGAGCCACGGGTCGTAACACATCTGAAATGTAACGTCCACTGTTCAAAGTGCCGTCAATGCGAACAAAAGGTGAACGAGACGTGCAACCAATGGCACCCCATACCATCACGCCGGGTGACGAATACACGCTTCCAATGTGCGTTCACCGCGATGTCGTCAAACACGGATGCGACCATCATGATGCTGTAAACAGAACGTGAATTCATCAAACAAAATGACGGTTTGCTATTCGTGCACCCAGATTCGTCGTTGAGTACACCATCGCAGGCGCTCCTGTCTGTGATGCAGCGTCAAGGGTAAACGCAGCCATGGTCTCCGAGATGATAGTCCATGCTGCTGCAAACGTCGTCTAACTGTTCGTGCAGATGGTTCTTGGCTTGCAAACGTCCCCATCTGTTGTCTCAGGGATCGAGACGTGGCTGCACGATCCATTACAGCCATGCGGGTAAGATTCCTGTCATCTCAACTGCTAGTGATACGAGGCCGTTAGGATCCAGCACGACGTTCCGTATTACCCGCCTGAACCAACCGATTCCATATTCTGCTAACAGTCATTGGATATCGACCAACGCGAGCAGCAATGTCGCGATACGATAAACCACAATCGCGATAGGCTACAATTTGACCTTTATCAAAGTCGGAAACGTGGTGGTACGCATTTCTCCTCCTTACACGAGGCATGACAACAACGTTTCACCAAGCAACGCCGGTCAACTGCTGTTTGTGTATGAGAAATCGGTTGGAAACTTTCCACATGTCAGCACGTTGTAGGTGTCGCCACCGGCGCCAACCCTGCGTGAATGCTCTGAAGAGCTAATCATTTACATATCACAGCATCTTCTTCCTGTCGGTTACATTTCGCGCCTGTAGCACGTCATCTTCGTGGTGTAGCAATTTTAATGTCCAGTAGTGTAATTGTTAAATTAAAATCTTAATTGTGTTTAATGTAATTCAGTCTGTGAAAAATAAATTTATATGTTGTACCAGAAAAAAAAGGGGACAAAGATTAGAATTAAATTTTGATATTGCCGTTTTTTTGATTCTGAGATTTTGTAATAAAGAAAGTTGTTCTCTAGCCAAAATTAAAATTATGTACCAACCACAAGTTTGTCCCTCAGCAAAGATCCCTAGCTTCCTATTTCCTTGAGTAGCTGTGTAATTTGAGAAGTAAACAGCTCAAGAATAGTTTAAAATTAGAGGTAGTTTAGGGTTGTACTACACAAAGGAGCCACCTGCACCAGAAATAACGTCGCTGCCCGCGCTGGGCTTCAGTTCGAACTGAGCTTAGGCGAAAGACACGGGTGCGTCATTTCATGCTGCCTGAACTCTGTGGTAAAGCGCAGAAATCAAAAATCGTAGTGGCTGGTGGGAGGTGACATGTGAGACTCTCGCTACCTATGCCCATTTGTTTTATTGGTTGGGAGACCTGGAGAATGTGCTATCACAGGAACAGTCGCACACTTCTTTATATCACAGCTGGTCAGGGCAGCACTGGATCATGGGGTCTTAATTCTCCTTGTTGAAATACAGTGTGAAGGTAGACACAGTCACAGCCATTAACACACTGACGGGAAAAATTAATTAATATAGAGTAATTAAATTTCGGGTAAACATTTGTCTAAGTAAAACATTTAAGTTATTAACATTGCAAGAGCATAGGTGAGCCATCGCAAAGGTCAAATGCTGATACATTAATGTAAATACGCAAACGTGCATGGATTGTGTTGTTTAGGTACCAGATGACACAGCGTGGTATAGTTCCATGCCTGTTGCACTAGGTCGCTCAATTCGTGGACGGTTATTGCTGTTTGTGGATGAAATTGGAGTTGTCGCACGATGATGGCCCATATGTGTTCGACTGGAGACGGATCTGGTGATAAAGAAGGCCAAGGCAACACGTCGACACTCTGCAGAGCATGATGGGTAACAACAGCGGTATGCGGAAGTGCGTAATCCTGTTGGAAAACGCCCCGTGGGATGCTGTTCATGAGTGGCAGCTCAACAGGTGGAATCACCAGACTGCTGTCCAATTTTGCAGTCAGGGTGCGTGGGATAACCACTAGACCGCTTCTTTTGTCATACGTAATAGCCCCCAAGACCATGAGTCCAGGTGAATCTCCAATGTGTGTAGTAAACACGCTGGTTGCAAGTCTCGAACTGGTCTAGTTAGATATATATAACTAAAAACCAGTCTTGATCGCAGATTTCTTTTAATCGGAGTGACCTGTTTCAATCCTTATGGATTTATTTAATAAAATTGTAGCCAAATAGCCATATAAAGTTACTTTGCTTAACATTTTACATTTCTGCATATTCATTTATCGACTTCACTCTTTTACTGCAGAGTTATATGTGATATCGTTCACAGGCTTCGTTACACAGTTCACATACACATGTTGTGGTTGGATCGTGATAAGTTTTGTCTTTGCAGATTGGATGATGAAAGCCTTGAATAGAAAGTCCAGTTACGACATGTCGCTGTTCGAAGTTTGGTGCTGTCCATGAGTGGTTCATCATTGCTTCGGTGCCATAGAACTCCAGCCATATTTTTTCTCGTTTGTCCTCCATGATCTTCAGTTGCTTTCTGGAAGCCCTGGTGTATGGCATCATATATCGAAGTCTGATGTCTTCAATTGGGAATGTCTCTCTCGCTAGGAGGTACACTAGTCTAGATCTTGTTGCCTTTGAGAGACCTAGTGCTCTTTTTAGGTAAATCGATTTTACCTTTTCTAGTGTTTCTAGATTATTTTCGGTCAGGTGGTCCCATATAACGTCCAACCCATAGGCCAGGATTGGCAAGATTTTTGCGTTGAATAATTTCATGGCTGTTTCTAGACTGAGTAGGCGGATATTTTTCATGTTCTGTATTGCTATTATTGCTTGGGCTGCACGTTCTGTTGTATGTTTTTGAAGCATTTGGCTCTTGGTTGCATTGTCACTCCTAGGCATTTAAAGTCTGATGAGATTTTTATTTTTGGTCCTCTGATGCTGATTTCAGCATTCTTGGGTGTTTTGCCTTCTTTTCAGAAAATTACCATTTCTGTCTATGTTATGTTTATTTGCAGTTTGTATTCACTGCACCATTTGTCTATTTTTTCAATGATTCTCTGCAGCTTCTGTATATCTGTTGAACCTACGGCTATGTCGTATATACATATACATCTTCTTCATTTTCTCCAATTCGGAAAGCAAGAATGTACAGCAAAGGGCTCATTGGCTCACCCGGTAAGAAAAACATGGTTTAAATAGCTCTGAGCACTATGGGACTTAACATCTGAGGTCATCAGTCCCCTGGAACTTAGAACTACTTAAACCTAACTAACCTAAGGACATCACACACCTCCATGCCCAAGTCAGGATTCGAACCTGCGACCGTAGCAGTCCCGCGGTTCCGGACTGAAGCGCCTAGAACCACATTTGCCCACACCGGCTAGCCACCCTGTAAGACTCCGTTCGATTGCAGAACGGGGTTTGAAAAAGAGAGGTTGTCTGGTATTGTGATTAAGTTGTATTTGAGGATAAACTTGACTATTCTTGCCCATACGCTATCTTCTCCCATTATGTTTTCCAGTTTTCGGACTATGAGATCTCTTTCCAGTAGGTCAAAGGCTTTGGTAAAGTCTATGAACACTGTGTAGAACATTTGTTTCTTTTTTAGCGCTTCGTCGATGTTGCTTAGAAGAAGCCTGACTGCCGTAATTGTTGATCTTCCAGATCTGAAACCCATTTGTCGTTCTGGGAGATGACTGTCCACAGAGGCTTGGATTTTTTGTGTTATTATCTTTGAAAACATCTTGAATTGATTATTTTACAGGGCTATGCCTCTGTACTTGTTTGGGTCCATTGGGTCTCCTCTACCTTTGTAGAAAACTTTTATTGTCGGGTGTCTCCATTGTGTCGGAATTCTTCCAAGTTCCAGGCGTTTGTTAAATAGTTTGGTCCATACGTGTTGGAGGGCCTCTTTTGCATCTTTTATATGTTCATTATATACAGGGTGGTCCATTGATAGTAACCGGGTCAAATATCTCAAGAAATAAGCATCAAACGAAAAAACTACAAAGAACGAAGCTCGTCTAGTTTGAAGGGGCAAACCAGATGGCGGTATGGTGGGCCCTCCAGATGGCGCTGCCATAGGTCAAACGGATATCAATTGGTTTTTTTTAAAATGGGAACCCCCATTTTTTATTACATATTCGTGTAGTACGTAAAGAAATATGAATGTTTTAGTTGGACCACTTTTTTCGCTTTGTGATAGACGGCGCTGTAATAGTCACAAACATATAAGTACGTGGTATCACGTAACATTCCCCGACAGTGCAGACGGTATTTGCTTCGTCATACATTACCCGTATTAAAATTGACCGTTTACCATTTGCGGGAAAGGCCAATATCGTGTTGATGTATGGCTAATGTGATAAAAATGCCCAACGGGCGTGTGCTATGTATGCTGCTCGGTATCCCGGACGACATCATCCAAATGTCGGGACCGTTCGCCGGAAACTTACGTTATTTGAGGAAACAGGAAGTGTTCAGCCACATGTGAAACGTCAAACACGACCTGCAACAAATGATAATGCCCAACTAGGTGTTTAAGCCGCTGTCGTGGCTAATCCGCACATCAGTAGCAGACGAATTGCGCGAGAATCGGGAATCTCAAAAACGTCGGCGTTGAGAATGCTACATCAACATCGATTGCACCCGTACCATATTTCTATGCACCAGTAATTGCATGGCGTCGACTTTGAACGTCGTGAACAGTTCTGCCACTGGGCACAAGAGAAATTACGGGACGATGACAGATTTTTTGCACGCTTTCTATTTAGCGACGGAGCGTCATTCACCAACAGCAGTAACGTAAACCGGCATAATATTCATTATTGGGCAAAGTAAAATCCACGATGGCTGCGACAAGTGGAACATCAGCGATCTTGGCGGGTTAATGTATGGTGCGGCATTATGGGAGGAAGGATAATTGGCCCCCATTTTATCGATTGCAATATAAATGGTGCAATGTATGCTGTTTTCGTACGTAATGTTCTACCGATGTTACTACAAGATGTTGCAGTGCATGACAAAATGGCGATGTACTTCCGACGTGATGGCTGTCCGGCACATAGCTCGCGTGCTGTTGAAGTGATATTGAATGGCATATTTCATGACAGGTGGATTGGCCCGCACGTTCACCGGATCTGACGTTCCCGGATTTCTTTCTGTGGGGAAAGTTGAAGGATATTTGCTATCGTGATCCACCGACAACGCCTGACAACATGCGTCAGAGCATTGTCAATGCATGTGCGAACATTACGGAAGGCGAACTACTCGCTGTTGAGAGGAATGTCTTTACAGGCATTGCCAAATGCATTCAGGTTGACGGACATCATTTTGAGCATTTATGGCATTAATGTGGTATTTACAGGTAATCACGATGTAACAGCATGCGTTCTCAGAAATGATAAGTTCACAAAGGTACATGTGTCACGTTGGAACAACGGAAATAAAATGTTCAAACGTACCTATGTTCTGTATTTTAAATTTAAAAAACCTACCTGTTACCAACTGTTCGTCTAAAATTGTGAGCCATATGTTTGAGACTATTATAGCACCATCTGTCACAAAGCGAAAAAAGTGGTCCAACTATTACATTCATATTTCTTTACGTACTACACGAATATGTAATAAAAAATGGGGGTTCCTATTTAAAAAAACGAAGTTGATATTCGTTTGACCTATGGCAGCACCATCTAGCGGGCCAACAATAGCGCCATCCGGTTTCCCCCTTAAAGCTAGACAAGTTTCGTTCTTTGTAGTTTTTTCGTTTGACGCTTATTTCGTGAGATATTTGGCCCGGTCACGATCAATGGACCACCCTGTATATTATCGGGTCCTGCTGCTTTCTTGTTCTTCAGTGCTTTTATTACTTCTTTCATATCTTCTTCATTTAGATGTTGCCATATATTGTCTTATTCCTTAGTTTGATGTTGTTTCTCTTTGTTTGGGGGTGTTTTGATTCCTCGTTTGTTCAGTATCTCACTGAAGTGGTCTTCCCATTCCTTCAAGTCTACATTTGGTGTAAGAGCCATTTTTCTTGGTCTTGCTGCTATGTGTGGGTCTTTATCCATCAGCTTCTCTTTTTGCCTCTCTTTCTATGTATTCTTTTTTTTCTTCCCTTCTGTTAGTTTTTTGTAGATTCTCCTCTCTTCTGCGTACAGTTTGTATGTTTCCTCGTAGTGCTGGTTTCTTAATCTGTGGAGCGTTCTTAGAACAGTGTTCCTTTTGCTGTAGCATTCAGCATCGAACCATCTTTTTGCCGTCCTTCTTTTCGGTTTGTTTGTATCACTGAGTTATTAGGAGGTCTTCTATTTGATCTGTTGCTTTTTCAGTGTTTCCTTCCTCTATTAAAGTTTCTGTTTGTGTTAATTGTTCTTGCTGATTTGTTAATTGTTCTATATCAATTTTTCTTTGTGTGATTTGCTGGGTCTTTCTTGCTGGCGGTGACGTGACGATATTTATCTTCATTGGAATGTGCTCTCGTATAGGAGTAATGGAGTCATGCCATATTGGCTGAATACTTCCTTCTATTTCTCCTCTTGTTAATGCGATATCAATGGTGCTTTTCCCATTGTGGCCTATGTATGTAGGTATCTGTATATCGTTAAGTAGGGTGAAACCATCTTCTTCTAGGGTTTCAATGACTAGTTTTGTTTTATAGTTTTCTGTGTCTATTCTGCAGTTGAGATCGCCTGCAACGATGGTGGGTTTGCTGTCGCATTGTTTGATGAGTGTGACTATTTCGTCAATTATCTCTACAGCATTTGTGTGCGGTTTAAAATAGGCTGCGATTATATTTATGTTTGCTGCTTCTACTAGCATACTATTTTCTTGTTTTATGATTTTTTTGGTGGGCGTCATCCAGGGTTTCAGTAGGATAGATATTCCTCCAATGGGTCGTCCTTTGTCTCCCTTCTTCGCCATTAGGTGATAATTGTAGAAATCTTTATGTTGCCAGCTGTCTACCAGGAAGGTTTCTGTTAGAATTGCAAGATCCGAGTTTTGCAGAATGTCTGTTGGAGTTAGGTTAAGAGCACTTTTTACTCCCTCTGTATTCCACAAGAGTGCTTTTATTTCTTGCTCTTCTGGTTTTCTTCTTAGTTTAGTTGAGCTCTGCTCCCTTTTCCGTTGATCGTCTTTGGAAACTAAATCGACGTACTTCTATGTTTTCTGGCCAGAATTCTGTTTCTTGTGTGATTTGTAGCTTTTCAAACAGAATGCCTACTTTGAAAGCTTTTTTGTCGCCCAGTGTGCGCAGTTCTTCACATTCGAGTTGTCCCTGTATTCCGTTCTTGTTAAGGTATTTCAATACTGTAGCAGTTGTGGTGGTTCTCTTTAAGTTACCGGTGTATAGCTACGCTGTTGGCGGTGGTTTGGGTTTAGCGGATTGCACGCTACAGGACATCTGGCTCTAAGAGGTCCTTGAACTAAATCATTTGCAACAGTTCGTTGTATCACTGTGACACCAACTGCTACTCAAATTGCTGCTGCAGATGTGGTACAATGCGCCAGAGTCATACGCCGAACGACATGGCCTTTCCTCTTGGTAGTGCCACGTGGGTGTCCCGAGCCCGTACATTCTTGTGACCAACGCTGCCAGCAAAAAGTACAGTTGCTACATTTCTACCAAGTCTCTTCTGCAGTATCGCCGTAGGAACTTCCTGCTTCTCGTAACCGTATTACAGGAACTCATTCAAACTTACTGAGGTATTCATAATCGTGGGTTTGTCGCTCTAAAGGCATTCTTGCCTAACATCAGCTCACCACGTCCCATCTCAAAGGTAACTATCGTTCACGATAAATACAGTGTGTATCTAAAGAAAACCTGATTTGTATCCTCACAATGGCTCTATTAGCGACACTCTTATGCAACTGGCGGGAAACTTGAGTGGACATGTTTCAGATGTAGAAACACGCCTACAAACTTTCATTTACGTTGAACGGCTCCTTCTTGGAGCTGAAATTTTTTTCCATCAGTGTACGTCGGAAACATAAAGGCAGTTGTAGCAATCACCGACCGTGCAAATCAGAGGCGATCGTGCTGTGTACCCACTGGCACCCCATATCAACGAAAAAGTTGCTGGGCGACCGTGACGCACGCGAACTGGCAACGTTCGGTAGCATTTGAGTCTTCTCACACGCTTAAGTCCATTGCGGTATAGCATACAGCGACGGAGTAACCTCAAAAGTCGACGTGGCGACACTCCTGCGTACTAACCTTGTCGTTTTTACTGTCAAAATGCTTTTTTTTGCTGCTGTGTCGAGGGAAGTCTCAGAAATTGTCATCGTAGTGGCCGTTCATGTTGTTCGAGGCGTCGTCACACTTTGGGTCCTTGTCTTGCTGCTGACTCAAGGCACGTGGCCTGTCTGTATAGCGCAGCACAGCCGAGTGAACATATTTACTTCCACTGGTACGCTAGTCTCGTCGGGAAGCTGCAATCCTGTGCGGTGTTAATTATGACCTTCCTGAGCCCACAGATTCCGTACTTACTTGACACTAGTGAGAGGTCGACCAGCGCGGGAAGCATCGAGGAACGATAAAGCGCAGTTTCGAAAGACTACGATCCTACTTTCGCATTCCAACAAGCGCTGTTAAACAATACTGCTTCTTCCAACATTCGTAACATGATCTTCTCACAAACAAGTAATATAAAAATCCGATTTCTGAAAACCCCGCTGCAAAATCGTTTGTTGTCGAGAGACCTTAGATGACGTTACACCTGCTGCTTTGTGCTGTAGGGCTCAAATTCTAATCATTCACTTTTCGTAATAAACTTATTAACAATTTGCCTTTTTTGATTTGCCAGTGACCAGAAACGTAAATTACTCGAATAATTTAAAAAAGTTTCTTGTATAAATTTTAATAATATGCAGAGAGGTGCCTATAGTTTTATTTGCGAATATACGTACGCCACTTCGGCTCTAGTTATCATCTGCTAACTCAACCAATGAGCCCTCTTTCGGATCAGACGCGTGGGGTAGAACTATGTAGGTTTCGTACATTTGGTGACAGCTAGCGTCAGAGGTGTCCAGCTAAGTATATGGACAGGTACTATTCGTCGGAGGCACACAGTCGCTTCCGAGGCTCGACTCGGACTGCATCAACTGCTGCCGCTGTGCCGACTACCCGCTGTAATAAGGTAAGGTGTACGTATTCTTCTGCGGACGTTATGATCTCTAATATTTACTAAGTTAATAGTACATCAGTGGGGAATAGAGCTATTAAAACTTTGCATTGGGTGATATGGAATATAATACTCGTCAGGACACTGCGAGGAGAATATTTCACAGTGTGATGCAGAATATAGTTGTATACGGTGCTCATAAATGACCCCAGGCAAAGAAATTTAGATAGAAACGTACATCAGGTGAAATTGACTATATGAGAAAATGTCTGGAGTTAACGAGGCTAGGTATGATACGAAATGAGGTGCTACGGAGGCGAATGGAGATACTGTGCTCTATAAAAATGCATTAGAGAATAGAGTGCTTCAGTGGTAGGGACATGTACACGGAATCTACCCATAGCTGGCCGAGGAAGATTTTAAACGAGGGGCAGCCCGGAAGAATGAGAGGAAGATCAGCACGAAGACGGGAGAAATACATACACGAAGCAACGGAAGACAGAAATTTAAGATCCGATAATTAGAAAAAGCCACACGGACCTCAAATTTAAGTTGGTTACGACTACTTTTTCCCGTAGCTTTCTTTCATGTGAGAAGTTGTCATGGTAATTATTATGTAGGGTCAAATTTTCATTACAAGCACGTAGTGAGATGGGTGTTGAAATAGTAGTCATATGGTGTGAACTTAACGTGATCTGAGTTAACTGATGGCCAGCGATTGCTTGTCATTCATGTAACCAAGAATTTGTTGTCAATTCCCATTCCTTCTGAGAATGTAAACGTTTCTCATGTAGATGTCTTTCCACACATATGTTTGATTTTGTATTAGCATGGTTTCTGTGCCGCATACTTGCCTTTATACGGACATGACTGACAAGTTTGTCTATAGATACGTGACTTAAAATGTAAATGGTGCCTTTCAGTCATGTATTTGTTTTCCTAATTTCAATACAGCTCCAAATATTTCGTTTACTATTTTATTATTTCATGTGCAGATCCAAACGACTCTATTTCAGGTACATTTGAAGAGCGGAACAGATCTCCCGTTGCAGGTAACATTTTTAATTTGAGAGCCATAAGGAACAGAACGTTTTGTACGTGACAAAACGCATCTTCATCTCTTCGTAAGTTCCAAAGTAGGATCACTAACTTTAAACGCAAGTTATGTCATCTCTATTTTCAATCACAATTTGTATTCGTAAAATTGTGGGACTTGAAATTGCAGCCACCCAGTGATCATATCTTGAAGCTCTTCGCCGACGTGCCACAAGGAATCGTAACAGAACGTGTAACGTTCTCAATATAAAAGATTTATCAGACGGGATCCACAGTACTATCATACAGTTCGCTGGTAATGCTGTTGTGTAGACCTACAGGAAAGTGTACAATATTTAGACGAAAACTGTTTTTGTTGAGATAAATGAAAGCTCGCTTTAAAGAAGAATAAATACAAGATAATCATAAAATATTCTCGGGTTTCCAGCCGCGTCCAGTGGTTTAAAATCCACGAGCTCTCGGCCGAAAGCTGTGGATTTTAAACCACTGGACGCGGCTGGAAGCCCGAGAAAATGTTATCACTATATGTCGCTGCGAAAATATGCATTCGTATAATACACGATAATGTCTGTAATAGACAGAAAGAAGTCTATAATATCTTATTACTAGATTATTTGTGAAGTTACTGAACACATCATATGGTGTATATCTGTAGGAGTAATTTTAATATGCGGTATGACATGGAACTCACATGCAAAATGAGTATTAAGGCTAATGGTTGGCTCTGAGCACTATGGGACTTAACTTCTGAGGTCATCAGTCCCCTAGAACTTAGAACTACTTAAACCTAACCAACCTAAAGACACCACACACATACATGCCCGAGGCAGGATTCGAACCTGCGACCGTAGCGGTCGCGCTGTTCCAGACTGTAGCGCCTAGAACCGCTCAGCCACTCTGGCCGGCTTAAGGCTAATGGGTGACTTACATTCGCTGGAAGAGTTTCGGGAAAGTACACGGTGTCCATAACGGACATAGCATAGAACACGATAGTGCGAACAGTTTGGCGTACTTACTAAGCGAGTAGGACACTATACATCTAAAGAATTCAGAGATATACTGCTAGGATACGAACAGATAGCTCATAGTCATTTTTCACTCGAACAATATGAGAACGAAATACAGAAGAAAATTACTAACACTGATATTAAGTACACTCTACCATGCGGTATACAATGGTCTACGGGGTATAAACACTCTTTCCCAGGAGGCAGGGTCATAATGATCTTCCTTTTCTCTAAGCCGCTTAACTGGTGGCCTTAAAGAGTCTCTCTCGTTCTGCGAATGAACTTCTCAAAGAGAGCGGAGGAGCGGACACAGGTATGGGACATCATCTTACCAGCAGAGTTGAAAATGCCCCATATGGGGGAGGAACCAGCAGTTACAAGGGCATTAGGATACAGTAAGTCATGAAAGCCACAACTCTGTAGATACATACGATGTATCATTAGACAAGTGACTAGTAACTGATAGTGTCAACGACGATATCTCCACTGGGAAAAGATTCCGGATTAGGCCCCGCTCGGATATCTGGAGGTGGGAACTGCAAAGGGGGAGGTAATCATAAGATAAAGACTGAATATCTAACGAATAGTTAACTCCACAAGTCGGGGCGTGGAATGTCACATCTTGATAGGAGTTATCGACCAAGAAAAAGTCCTGGACAATGTAAACTAGTGCCTTATGTTCGTAATCCTCAGGTAATTATTTGTAAGCTAGAGGGGAAGGCGGTTAATATACCATATGTCTAAGAATCAAGACGGAGCGATAAGGCAATTAATAATTAAAAATGTAAGGTAGGAATGCAATCTATACATGTAAGTAGCAATCACAGAAGCAAAACACCGATTTAGGAATGGGATTCAAATCCAGGGTGAAAAGATACCAATGACAAGATTTGTTCATAAAATTTCTATCCTCGGTGGAGGCGAGGATAGAGTGCAGCATCTGCTTAATGGAATGAACAGTAGAACAAACAGATAATAAATATTGAGAGCAAATAGAAGAAAGACGAAAGTAATGACGATGAACTGAAATGAGATGAGAGGTAAACTTTACAATAAAATTGTTGACCACAAGGTAACACTAGGGGCGTGAATCTTACTACCTTGGGAACGCATGATGACGAACCAAGAAGGATGTAAAGAAAATAACTAGCACGAGCTGTTAGGGGATTTCTGACCAAAAGAAGCCTGCTAGTACTAATCAAGCCTTAGTTTGAGGAATATCCTCCTGGGTGTATATTTAGAACACAGTATTATAAGTAGCCCGCCCAGTTAGACGTTCGGTCTAACGCACTGCTTTTTGGGCGGGAAGGCGTGCCAGCCCCACCACAAATCCGCCCGGCGAATTAGTGTCGAGGTCCGGTATGCCGGCCAGTATGTGGATGGTTTTTAAGGCGGTTTTCTATCTGCCTCGGCGAATGCGGGCTGGTTCCCCTTATTCCGCCTCAGTTACACTGTGTTGGCGATTGCTACGAAAACACTTTCTCCACGTACGCGTACACCACCATCACTTTACCAAACAAACATTGGAGTTACACCCGTCTGGTGTGTGACGTTCCCGGTGAAAGGGGGGGGGGGGGGGCGCTTGTCTACTGGGAGCGGAACCGCACAATAACTCTGGGTCCGGTGTGGGGCGGTGGTTGTGTGAGTGAACTGCGGTAGCCTGTTGTGGGGCTGTGAACCACTGAGGGCTGAGGAGGGGACGAAGCTTCTCCGTCGTTTCTAGGTCCCCAGTTCCATATAATACGATACCATACAAATATAAGGAAGTGAATCGTAGGCTGTATAGAGAAGTGTAATTGAATGAAATCACATCGTTTGAGATGTGATGCTGTAGAAGGATATTGAAAATTAGGGGGACTGACAGGACATTTGCAGAGTCGTGATGAGACGAACAAGTGGAAATAAGTGACAATAAGAAGGGATAGAGTGATGGGACTTGTATCACGACGTGAGGGAATGGCTTCCGTCGTTCTAGAGAGGGCTGCAGGGAGCAAAAACTGTAGGAAAAGGTAGAATACATCCGACAAATAATTGAGTATGTAGGGTGAAAATGGCACCTGTGGTGTTCAGTGATAGACTCGGTTCGGTCTGTGGCAGTCAGATTGACTCCAACGTCACAGAGACGTGGAGCAACGTCACAGGAATCAATAATTCTCGAGATTGACACCTCTCCAAATCTTGAATCAGGCTGTGGGAGCTATTGATTTGATTGTTGATGAACGGAAGGTCAAGGCTGCGCGGAGATATTGATCTGATTAGTGATGAACGGAAGGTCAATTCTCACCATCGAGTATCAAAATTGGTAACCGCTGTTGGTATACCTCCCGTTACCAGGATTGAAAACCAGCAGTGTAATGCCAGACTCTACAGTGCCGTTCACACCACAAACGACGTGAGGAATGAATGGATACTAGAGCTATTCATTCTCGTGATTTGTCACTCATGGAGCATTTCTGGGAGGCGATGACGGTACGTATACTTTTATAATAGCTCCAACCATAATTCTTCATTATCTGACACTTGCAAGGCACGAAATTTCTCAATATGACATTCGGAGGCTGTTTGCTTTTGCGTGCCCGTGGGGGGTCATGCTTCACACTGATGTCAACGATTTCAAGAAAGTATAATCACTTAAGGAACCATTATGGGATGAATATCTGCACGATTTCTAAAATTGTAGTCTTGTTGTTTCATGGTGTAACTTTTCTACTTCCGTCGGTTACATGTGGAAAGTTATTACTCTCCTCAAAACAGTCACAAATTTCCGATATCAGTACAATGGTATTATGAAATTACTGAATTTCTTATATCTTCACCAATACCATGTGTTGTGGAACAATTTTGTGGCTATTCATATCAGTAAAATGAAAGAAATGACATTATTGGAATAGCGGAATAAATTTGTGACGCTATGGACCTTCCAGATAGATGGGCATTACTGAAACAGTTTCATCACTTTTATTGTTGTACTTCGAATAAGGCCAGTAAGAGGCCTGCCGGTTCTCACTTCCATAATACGGCGTAACAGTTATGGCGCAATGTAATGGAACTTCATTAATCTGTCTAACAAGTTGCCTTAGATTCCAAAGAGCTTGCGTCGCTTTAGAAAAAGAAATGAAGCCTGAGCGCGAAAATCAGTGAGTAAGCCTTGCAGGCGACTTCGTTTTACGTCTTCTACGAGCTGTCGGAAATAAAGTTGGACGTTCACCCGGAGGCCGAAGCTGGCGAGCCAACGTGAGAAAGGGGTTAAAATAATTTCTCCCGACAATGATTCATGCGCAGGGGCAATGGCAATTTCGCGGAACTTTTTTTGTGAGCTCGCAGAGTGGGTGCGAAGTTTTAGTGAACGAGGGGCATAAATTACGGCGGCCCGCGGCAGAGGACGGCCGCCCGGCGCTGATAAACGTTATTCGCTGCTGAAGGCGGTGGGCGGTCTGCAGCGCCGCACCGCACCTAGGCGGCCGGAGTGGCTCTGCTACGCCGGCCCGAGTAAATCACGGCGGCAACCCAGCGTGTCCGAGGTGAAGTGAGTGGACGAGCCGCCGCACTGTAGCAGGGTTCGTCTGGGAGGTCCGCGGCTGCTGAACACCAACAGTTCAGGGAATATCTTCACCTACGTCTACTTGTACACTCAGTTGGCCACTGTACGCAGCATGTCATTCTCAATGGAGATAAGACTTCCGAAGTAAGAGTGATTTCAGGTGTGCCGCAGGGGAGTGTCGTAGGAACGTTGCTATTCACAATATACGTAAATGACCTTGCGGATGACATCGGAAGTTCTCTGAGGCTTTTTGCGGATTATGCTGTGGTATATCGAGAGGTTGTAACAGTGTAAAATTGTACTGAAATGCAGGAGGATCTGCAGCGAATTGACGCATGGTGCAAGGAATGGCAATTGAATCTCAATGTAGGCATGTGTAATGTGCTGCGAGTGCATAGAAAGAAAGATCCCTTATTATTTAGCTACATTATACCAGGTCAGCAACTGGAAGCAGTTAAGTCCATAAATTATCTGGGAGCAGGCATTAGGAGTGATTTAAAATGGAATGATTATATAAAGTTGATCGTCGGTAAAGCAGATGGCAGACTGAGATTCATTGGAAGAATCCTAAGGAAATGCAATCCGAAAACAAAGGAAGTAGGTTACAGTGAGCTTGTTCGCCCACTGCTTGAATACTGGTCAGCAGTGTGGGATCCGTACCAGATAGGGTTGATACAAGACATAGAGAAGATCCAACGGAGAGCAGCGCGCTTCCTTACAGGATCATTTAGTAATCGCGAAAGCGTTAAGGAGATGATAGATAAACTACAGTGGAAGACTCTGCAGGAGAGACGCTCAGTAGCTCGGTACGGGCTTTTGTTGAAGTTTCGAGAACATACCTTCACCGGGGAGTCAAGCACTGTACTGCTCCCTCCTACGTATATCTCGCGAAGAGACCATGAGGATAAAATCAGAGAGATTAGAGCCCACACAGAGGCATACCGACAATCCTTCTTTCCACGAACAATACGAGACTGGAATAGAAGAGAGAACCGATAGAGGTACTCAAGGTACTCTCCGCCACACACCGTCAGGTGTCTTGCGGAGTATGGATGTAGATGTAGATGTACAGTGTACAGCGAAGAGTACAGCGTACCAATATTCCCTATTTTCTCTTTTTATTAAATTCGGGTTTTGAGCGAGGTAAAATAGACGCTATGTGGCTTCACATGTGCCCTAATTTTTCTTATTCTAGTGATCTCTACACGAGATACACAGAAGTGCCAGTGTAGTAATCACAAAGACTTCGTCCAGTTCTGATTCTCCTGTGTTGATCAAAATGATTTCGTGAAAACTACATAGCCTTTCTGCCAAGTTTTAGGACGGTGCATGAGTTCGTAGTGTTTTTGTTTTGGATGTTCCTTTTGCGGTTGCTTTGGGTTTATTTATGGATTGTCATTTTTACCTGTGATTCATTGTTGCTTTCCGAATTAACATCTTGTCATTTTTATCATTTGGAGAGAGTGAGTGCAGCTTTGGACGCTAGAAAAAGGAGTTCCAGGCGCAGTAATCGGAACATTTCTGACATATCTCAATTCAATAGAGGGGTAAAAACATCGTAGGCAGCCAGAAACACTTGTGCCGTATGACACTCAACAGAGCACAGCAAGAAAATGGTTTTCTCGTTTCAAGCAGGATCCTTTTGGTATTAGTGACTGTCCACATTCAGGAAGACCTTCGGAGACTGACGAAGAGCGTTTAAGCGCATTAATCCACAGTGATCTAAGTCAGTGTACTTGAGAACTGGCAAATGTCACGAACTGTAGTCATTCCACCATCGTGCTACAGTTGCATGCAGTGAGGAAGATTCAAAAACCTGGTGTATAGGTACCACATGCTCTAAGCCAAAATCACAAAAATCTGCGGGTGGCCGGATGTGCACCTCATTTTGCTAGTCTTCAGTTAGCTAGTAAACTACAGCGACCATCCCTGCCCCGGGTCGTTACTGGTGGCGAGACATGGTGTCTTTATGCTAACATAAGTAAAAGGAAAGAATGATTGAGCCCAAACAAAGCAGCAACTTCCCGTACAAAGACGTGCGTGCATCCATGAAAGATAATGTTGTGCATCTATTGGAACGGCGACAGTGTTGTGTACCAAAATTGCTTCCCCTAGGTGTAACTACAATGGCTGACATTTATTGTCAACAAATGAGATGTCCCGCAGACGCAGTCCAAGAACAACTACCAGGAATACTGGGGGAAATGATGCCATTCCGCGGCAGTGCCCGCCCGCATTCTGCTAGACTGAAAGAAAACGTTATTCAGGAGTTGGGTTGGGAATTCATTCAGCGGCCACCTTTATCACGTGATCCTCAGTCCTCAGATTTTCGCGTTTCCCGCTCTCTATCGAGCAACCTTTAAAGAACTTTCTTTCCGGATAAAAATGCGCTCCAGAATGGCTCGACAAGCTCTTAGCCCCAAAACCACATGATTTCTACAGCTGCGAAATCGAAAAATTACCCCAGCGTTAGTAGACCGATGTAAGTAATGAACGAGAATGTATTACTGATGACCAAAGTCCCTGTTATGTGTATGTGTTGTGATTATTAAACTTATGAAAAAACGCTACAAGCTTTTGCACCAACCCAATATTTTCTTTTAAGTTCCCGGAGCAGTTCTGTTAAACTTCCTAAGGGCTATACTAACCTGAAATAGTCGTAGCAGTTTGAGTCTGAACTGCTTAGATGTCTGTTGTGATGTACTTGATAAGGATTCGCCGCGCAGGATTAGCCGAGCGGTCTAAGGCGCTGCAGTCATGGACTGTGCGGCTGGTCCTGGCGGAGGTTCGAGTCCTCCCTCGGGTATGGGTGTGCGTGTTTGTCCTTAGGATAATTTAGGTTAAATAGTGTGTAAGCTTAGGGACTGATGACCATAGCAGTTAAGTCCCATAAGATATCCCACACATTTGAACTTTTGAACTTTGATAAGGATTCCAATTACGTAGAAGCCTGCCACATCTTCCAAACTGAACCTGTTCCGGGGATGGAGAAAAATATGGAAACACCGCGATAATTGCATACATGAACACAAATAAAAATGCTAGCCGTGCCTAGAGGTTCCTCTGATTGACCACGAACGATAATTTGGTTATGTCATTTTTACATTACAAACGTCAGTCCCCGTACTTGTGGGTGCTTATTGTTATATGTAGCCAAAGTGTGTGATCAATCAAATGCATCAAGAGCGGGCGTATCAAAATATACATGGAAAAACATCATCCTCTAAGCACAACGAGAGTGAAACTGTGGGCTGAGTGATGGTCGTTGACAGTCACTAAAGACGGTTCAAATTGCTCTAAGCCCTATAGTACTTAACATCTGAGGTCATCAGTCCCCTAGACGTAGAACTACTTAAACCTAATAAACCTAAGGACATTACACACATCCATGCCCGAGGCAGGATTCGAACCTAAGACAGTGGCAACAGCGCGGTTCCGGACTGAACACTAAAGACGATTGTGGCGAAAAGTAGGACAGCTGCTGCAGAAATCACTGCAGAACTGAATGTCGGACTCGCGAACGCTGTCAACACCAAAACAACACGAGGAGTAATGGAGCAATGCTTGAAATTTATTTAGTCGGATGTTTCTTTTTGGAAAAAAATTGGAAATTTGTGATAAGTTCCTATGAGACCAAACTGCTGAGGTCATCGATCCCTTAGGCTTACACACTAATTAATCTGACTTAAACTAAATTACGCTACGGACAACACAAACACACGTACCCGAGAGAGAAATCGAACCTCCGACGGGAAGACCCACGCGAAACGTGGCAAGGCGCCTAGTCCGCGCGGCTACTCAGGGGCGCTCGAGTGTTTCTTGTTTCGTACTGTCACGTACAAGAAGCTGTAATTACATGAATGACGAACACTAACTTCACTTAACGATGGTTTACTCAGCACCTGCACACACAAGAGCGCGGAGCGAACTACCTCAGGCCAGAACACGTATAGTATATATATATATATATATATATATATATATATATATATATATATAGCTACAGAACATTCTAGTACAATGATGGTTGACATTTGTGGATACCATCGCCGAATGTACTCGAACCGAATATAGAAATTATAATTGTACAGTGTAGGTGAGTTTTGAACTCACGACCCTCCATGCAACAATTTACAGGGTTATTACAAATGATTGAAGCGATTTCACAGCTCTACAATAACTTTATTATTTGAGACATTTTCACAATGCTTTGCACACACATACAAAAACTCAAAAAGTTTTTTTAGGCATTCACAAATCGATATGTGCTCCTTTAGTGATTCGACAGACATCAAGCCGATAATCAAGTTCCTCCCACACTCAGCGCAGCATGTCCCCATCAATGAGTTCGAATGCATCGTTGATGCGAGCTCGCAGTTCTGGCACGTTTCTTGGTAGAGGAGGTTTAAACACTGAATCTTTCACATAACTCCACAGAAAGAAATCGCATGGGGTTAAGTCGGGAGAGCGTGGAGGCCATGACATGAATTGCTGATCATGATCTCCACCACGACCGATCCATCGCTTTTCCAATCTCCTGTTTAAGAAATGTCGAACATCATGATGGAAGTGCGGTGAAGCACCATCCTGTTGAAAGATGAAGTCGGCGCTGTCGGTCTGCAGTGGTGGCATGAGCCAATTTTCCGCGGGCTACGCGTGAAAGTTGCCTGCACGCGTTCAACCGTTTCTTCGATCACTGCAGGCCGACCCGTTGATTTCACCTTACAGAGGCATCCAGAAGCTTTAAACTGCGCATACCATCGCCGAATGGAGTTAGCAGTTGGTGGATCTTTGTTGAACTTCGTCTTGAAGTGTCGTTGCAGTGTTATGACTGACTGATGTGATTGCATTTCAAGCACGACATACGCTTTCTCGGCTCCTGTCGCCATTTTGTCTCACTGCGCTCTCGAGCGCTCTGGCAGCAGAAACCTGAAGTGCGGCTTCAGCCGAACAAAACTTTATGAGTTTTTCTACGTATCTGTTGTGTGTCGTGACCATATGTCAATGAATGGAGCTACAGTGAATTTATGAAATCGCTTCAATCATTTGTAATAGCCCTGTAGTATCATAACCACTACACCACAGTGCTACTCAACTTCTTCTGCGACAATACTGTTTCCAACTTCTCATCGAAGAAAGAAACATGGCTGCGGCTTTGTAGTGACTTGGACAGCCATATCGCGGAGTTCCATGGGCTCATGGTTACTGTGCAAGGTCGTATTACTGCCAAAGGATTATTTGACCATCTTGGTTGATGAGGTCAATTCGATGGTACAATATTTGTTTTCCAGTCGTGACGCTGTGTTTCAATACGAAAAGCCTCCTGTTCATAGAGTCCAAAATACCAGGATTGGTTTTCTGGTCATGAGGATGAACACTTGCATCTTCCCTGGCTACCAACGTCATAATGTCTCAAGATTACAGAGCATTTGTGGTGTAAGGACCAGTCTAAAGTGGCACCTTTGCCGGGTGGTGGGGAGGGGGGGGGGCGTTCGTGTGTGGTGATGCTGTAGGAGGTGGGGAACAGTGGAAACGCTGTGGACAGTGTAACTTTGTTACTTTATTGGATCTTCAGTGCTACATGAGGCAGGCACGAAACCCCTCGTGAGCTCTGGACGGTGCATCTGGCGTCGGCTGCTAGAACGGCGCCCGACGATGAGCGTCAGGACTGATCCGGCGACGGAGGTAAGGCCAAGGCCAGTTGCGACAGCGGCGCTTCCCGGCAGAGCGACACGCCAGGTGGCGCCCCACTGCTCTTCGCTCCGTGGTGGTGGTGGCAGCTGTGTGTGGGCCTCGATCCACGCCCCTCAGACAGGCGGAAAACGGTGGCTGGCATTGTGACGCCGAGTACCTCCCTGGGACTCAAGGTTGGCGGCACAGCAAGCACAGACAGCAGGCAGGTGGGGCTGTGACACCATGTCCAATGAAGGACTCATTATGGCGGCAGACGCAGCCTGGTCTCGAACCGGAGGCTGCTGCTGGCGCTCCCTAGTCGCCTCGCGGACCCGTGGAGTTCCAGCAACGTTGGCGATGAACATGTCCCCGAATCGAATCTACATCTACATCTACATAAATACTCCGCAATCCACCATACGGTGCGTGGCGGAGGGTACCTCGTACCACAACTAGCATCTTCTCTCCCTCTTCCACACCCAAATAAAACGAGGGAAAAATGACTGCCTATATGCCTCTGTACGAGCCCTAATCTCTCTTATCTTATCTTTGTGGTCTTTCCGCGAAATATAAGATGGCGGTAGCAAAACTGTACTGCAATCAGCCTCAAATGCTGGTTCTCTAAATTTCCTTAGTAGCGATTCACGAAAAGAACGCCTCCTTTCCTCCAGAGACTCCCACCCGAGTTCCTGAAGCATTTCCGTAACACTTGCGTGATGATCAAACCCACCAGTAACAAATCTAAGAGCCCGCCTCTGAATTGCTTCTATGTCCTCCCTCAATCCGACCTGATAGGGATCCCAAACGATCGAGCAGTACTCAAGAATAGGTCGAATTAGTGTTTTATAAGCGCTCTCCTTTACAGATGAACCTCATCTTCCCAAAATTCTACTAATGAACCAAAGACGACTATCCGCCTTCCCCACAACTGCCATCACATGCTTGTCCCACTTCACATCGCTCTGCAATGTTACGCCCAAATATTTAATCGACGTGGCTGTGTCAAGCGCTACACTACTAATGGTGTATTCGAACATTACGGGATTCTGTTTCCTATCCATTTACATTAATTTACATTCATCTATATTTGGAGTTAGCTGCCATTCTTTACACCAATCACAAATCCTGGACAAGTCAACTTGTATCCTGTTACAGTCACTCAACGACGACACTTTCCCGTACACCACAGCATCATCAGTAAACAGCCGCACATTGCTATCCACCCTATCCAAAAGATCACTTATGTAGATAGAAAACAACAGCGGACCTACCACACTTCCCTGGGGCACTCCAGATGATACCCTCACCTCCGATGAACACTCACCATCGAGGACAACGTATTGGGTTCTACTACTTAAGAAGTCTTCGAGCCACTCACATATTTGCGAACCAATCCCATATGCTCGTACCTTAGTTAGGAGTCTGCAGTGGGGCACCGAGTCAAACGCTTTCCGGAAGTCAAGGAATATGGCATCCGTCTGATACCCTTCATCCATGGTTCGCAAGATATCATGTGAAAAAAGGGTGAGTTGCGTTTCGCAGGAGCGATGCTTTCTAAATCTGTGCTGAAGCATGGACAGCAACTTCTCTGTCTCACGGAAATTCATTATATTCAAACTGAGAATATGTTCGAGAATCGTGCAGCAAACCGATGTTAAGGATATTGGTCTGTAATTTTGTGGATCCGTCCTTCTAACCTTTTTATATACAGGCGTCACCTGCGCTTTTTTCCAGTCGCTCGGAACTTTACGTTCGGCAAGAAATTTGTGATAAATGAAAGCTAAGTAAGGAGTCGACGCAGTAGAGTACTCTCTGTAAAACCGAATTGGAATCCCATCAGGACGTGGCGATTTGTTTATTTTCAACCCATTCAGCTGCTTCACAACCCCAGGGATGTCTATCACTATGTCCTCCATACGGCAATCTGTACGAGACTCAAACGTCAGTATGTTTGTACGATCCTCCTGCGTGAAAGATTTCTCAAATGCTAAATTTAAAATTTCAGTTTTCGTTTTGCTGTCTTCCGTTGCCAGGCCAGATTGATCAGTGAGTGACCTGATGGAAGCCTTCGACCCGCTTACCGATTTTACGTTTTTTGGATTTTCAGTAAGATCTTATGCTAAGGTATGACGGTGGTAGTGGCTGTATCCTTCGTGCATCACTCTTTTTACAGCAGCACGAATCTCTACTTTTGCCTCATTCTCCCGATCTTTCTTGTACCGCGTGTGCAACTGTCTTTGCTTCCTGAGCATTCTCCGAATTGCGCTATTAAACCACGGTGGGTCTTTTCCGTCCGTAACCCACTTTTTCGGCACATACTTCTCCAATGCGTGATTTACAATGTGTTTAAGATTTGCCCATAATTCTTCCACGTCCATCGTACCGGGAGTAAATGAATTCGATTCATTTACTAAGTGGGATGCTAACAACTGCTTATCTGCTCTTTCTAGTAGGAATACTCTCCTAGCCTTCTTGGCCGACTTTTTAACTTTCGTAACCATAGTCGTAATGACAACATCATGATCACTAATCCCTGTCTCAACAATGACACGGTCGATAAGGTTTGGTCTGTTCGTGACTACCAGATCTAAAATATTTCCATGACCTCCTGTCCTCAAATTCAGCCTCATTTACAGTTTGTTACTACCCATTGGTTTCTCTAGAGCCTGATGTTTAGTCACGTCACTCGTAACAAGGAGACTTGCTTCAGTGTGATCACTCTTTGCTGTTGGGGACAGTTCACCGCTGCGCTCAGCTACCCTCGCGCTGCAACTCACTTGATGACGCGCTGTTACCGCAATCCACCACGGCGGCCTCCATGCCACTTTCAGTTACTTAGACTAAAGATTTAAATATTACTGGGTAGTGCCACTACAATAATACTGTTGTGCCACTATAGTGATCCACTTCGGAGCGAAGAGTCTTAGTTCGCAATCCACCTCAATCATCATTACCTGAAATTGTCAATATTTTGCTGGACGAATGGTATCAGATTCCATTGAAAACCGTATAGGACCTTTATTTAGGAATTCAGAGACTCCTGGAACCTGTTTTGAATGTCAGTGGTTTGCCTAAACCGTATTACACATTATAATCCGTTGCGTAGGAAGTGTTTCCACAATTTTGTCAACTATTACGCTCATTTAAGATTGTGAACCTGTTTTCTGGCCTGAAATATACCCCCAGACAATTAATATGACCAATCAATTAAAGCACTCTGATTATTATGGTGAATTTTTTCTGATGGAAACACTTTCCCAAAGCGTAACAAAGAAGGAGGTCTTATTCGCATGCACTGAAGCTGAAATTTGAACTAGAGCACTGAGTGCAAATGTCATATCATACTGCTTCAAGCGATTCTCGGATAAATACAGAGTACATATCAATGCGATGAACATCCCCGCCGAACACCATAGAGCAAAGGAAGTTCAAAACAATGTTATAAGTTTCTAATACATGCTTTTACAAGTGAGAGAAACTGTTTGTAAATCACTATAACGTACAGATTCGTATATCAGAAGCGAATCCCGCTTACCACGTGTTCTGATGAGATTAAAAGAAAGAATAAAGGCATAACGTTCATTGTGGCAAATTAGAATGCTAAAAGAACACAATTCTATAATCTGAAAGAATGCATAAATTCCAACCGCGTGAATCCAACCCGAATGCACGTCGCCTGCTCTCATCATATTGCTGACAGTTGCCGGTTGAATGCGCCCATCTCGAAAACACAATGCATATAAATCACGTCAGTTCGATCTGCTGCCAGGAACAAGAGCGCTTCAAGCATAGCTGCACGAAGTGTGCACACTGAAATAAACGCACCCAGCACCCTGGCTGGCACCGGTCAAAGCATCCACTGGTACGTAAGAGACCAGGGCGGCAAATCTGCCGCTCCCCCCCTTTTTTTTATAGGTCAAACTCAACATTCATGCCCAAGAGGGAACCAAACCTCGGAGGGAGCTGTGGCATGGCGCCTCGACTACCTGCTGACCGCCCCTGTTGAACAAGGAGAGGGAGGAGGACTAATTTCTTCCTCGCCAAAACCATCATGTTTACGCCGGAGGAACAGAGAGGGAGAAGCAGTTTGGCGTACACGCCAGTATTCTTATGAATGGAGCGCTGCCAGCCTGTTACGCGCCGTGCGTTTACTCACAACCAATTTTGCAGGAGAAGAAATCTAATTTGGAAATTCGAATGCAATGTTCGATACTGCGGTTACATGGTAAGCCTGAAGCAATTTTCCTAAGCCCTTCAATGGCAGTTTCTGAGTGTTTTATTCTCCCCGCATGATGGAAAAAAATTGTTGAACATTACTACAGTCAAACGTGTCGAACACCTACAATGGCTAGAAGTTTTCCGAATGGGTAAACACGCTGCGAGTAACTTCAAGGGATTAATACATTGCTAATAAGCCTGGAATAAGTTGGGTTTCGACTTATTTTTGAAAATTTTTGCTATCCGTTTCTGAGTGATAGTCGGATGTTTTGGTTTTGGAGCGATGAAACATTTTTCTCCGCCTGCATGAACAACAATTAAACTCTGACCGGCACTTTTGTTTGACAATACTATTCGCACACTACCACTTTTCCAACATTTATATACTTATAATGCGTGTTTCATCTTAGTAAACTACTGGTAGCTTTGATTCTGATGAAAACCTGAGGAAGTATGGTCTTTTAACAACAATGTCCTCTCGTCTGCACAAAACAAAACGTTAATTTTGACACCTTTTAAAACGAAAATCCATAGACAGAACACTGCTTCTAAGGGTTTCCTTGCTATCTTTGAAGCTCATTTCTGTTTGACATAAGTTGTGCAGTTTTCTTTCTATTGTTCGTAATGCCATAGAAATTGCTGCCTGATAATACATTCATCCATATAATCGGTAACATACTTATTGTGAGCTTCTTGCTTCTTCTTCTTGGGCGCTAGTTTAACCGTAGCCTCTCTGTACCTCGTCACGTGACCTAGTTCCTGGCACTGCCGCGTCACCGATTCGCCTTTCCAGGCAATACGTATTGTTGCGTTCTCTACAACTAAAACTACAGAATTCGTTTCGGTAGTTGGTCGAGGGAGTCATAGCACTTTCACTGCGTTTCGTAAGAAAAATTGCGATTGATTGCTGATATTTTCTACAGATTTGTTTAAATAAAATTCCACAAACGTTTTGTAAAACAAAAAAAAGACGGGGGGGAGGGGGCGGCAACTTAGCAGCTCGCACGGGGCGGCACTTGGGCTTGCGCCGGCCCTATAAGAGACACCTGGAATTTCCTTCGCTAAGTTGCACCGCTCCAGCAGATGGAGTCCGCCAGCGTTGGATCGTCTTTGAGTTAAGGAAAGACTTAGCCATGGCGTGTGAATGCCCAGTTTGAGAGACGTTCGCGCGAGAGAACAATACTCTAGATACGGTCGCACTAACGACGCGATTTCCTTCACTGGTGCATTACATTTTCCCAGAACACTTCTAACCTTGTAGACATAGCGTTTTGGATTTCAAAATGTAGAGTAATTTTGATTTCACGTACGCTGTATGTTTTACCCCTGACGTGATAATACCAAGTTTTAGACCTTCTCCCCCTTTTGCCTTGTCCGCCATCTTGAAAAATAGCTAATAAAGGGTATTCTTTCAGTTTCTCCTCAGTGACTCGCATTTTAGGCAAAAATTAAAAAAATGGTTCAAATGGCTCTGAGCACTATGGGACTTAACTTCTGAGGTCATCAGTCCCCTAGAACTTAGAACTACTTAAACCTAACTAACCTAAGGACATCACACACAACCATGCCCGAGGCAGGATTCGAACCTGCAACCGTAGCGGTCGCACGGTTCCAGACTGTAGCACCTAGAACCGCTCGGCCACCCCGGCCGGCAGGCAAAACTAGGTTTTCATCAGTTTAAAAGAGCGCTAAATATGTTGCAAGTTTCGTCCATAACATGTTGGAAAATTCACAACACCTACTGAGATACGAGGCTGAGAAAATCTACAAAAATATCAGGACACCGCAGAAAATTATATGTCAATGGTTTCACCAGCTGCGACATAGTCACGTATTCAAACGGTGATCCAACACTATACAAATGTTTTTTTTTATTCCAGTCTTTGGTCACAATATCACTTCTTTTGACGATGACCGGTTTCAGTCCGTAACGACCATTCTCAGATCTTTTCTACACTATGTCCTAAAGTGATAAGGCCATAATGGCATCGTCAAAACTTATAAATGTAGTCGGCACAGCATCGTCACATAGATCTAAAATAAGGTGTAGAATAGGCCACATGGTTCACACAGTCATAATTGCTACAGGCTGCTCTGCTTGGTGACCACTTGTAACCGCTGAAGCTCCTTCTGAAGCAAAGACATCGAGCGAGAAGACAGCCCTACAGATGATAATATATTTACAAGATGTCGTGATCCTAATCTTTTGTATAAATAATTACTTACTCAAGTGAGAAGTGATGAGAAAATGATCATGGTACTTGCGCTGATGTCACTGAATGTGACAATACGTTCCATTAAATAAAGTAAAATGGTGGTATCGTAGATTTCACGCTCTGAAGGAAGTTAATTGAAACTTTATATGCACTATTGTCATACATATTAGAACGTATCTCTTCTACGGTGTTACCACCTACAGCCTTGAAGATTCGATACAGGCTTCTTCGAGGTTACTTTTTCTTTTGCTGCTACTTAGAAAATCATAATGAGCTGTAACTTCACGCTTTGCACTCTACTAACGTAGTCTGTTTGTACTACTTTCTTTCAATAACGACGTTTGACCTTCAGTCAGAGTTTCCACATAGATAAAGCAAATAGGCCAATGAGAATTCGACATTTACAACGAAGGAGCACGTACTGTAACACAACACGAATGCACACTCACAGTAGTAAAATAGTAACTGACGGAAACTTCGAAAAAAATCCGGCGTTTGTCCAGTGGAAGGAGAAAAGCTGCAGAGGTGAGTGGTGAGGGAAGAAGTGAAAGTCATGTCAATAATGAGCCAACAATGAAAATGAAAGTAGATCTGTTTTTAAACTATTTTTTTGAATTGTAAAAGCCGCGCGGGATTAGCCGAGCGGTTTACGGCGCCGCAGTGATGGACTGTGCGGCTGGTCCCGGCGGAGGTTCGAGTCCTCCCTCGGGCATGGGTGTGTGTGTTTGTCCTTAGGATAATTTAGGTTCAGTAGTGTGTAAGCTTAGGGACTGATGACCTTAGCAGTTAAGTCCGATAAGATTTCACACTTTTTTTAAATGTAAAAATTTGTAAAATGGTTAAAAATTTGCGTTTTTCTTTTTCAAAAATACTTATTCCTCAGAAATTACGTGATTTTCATGAACTACATGTACATATTGCGTACATAATGGTTCAGAAATGAAATTGCAATCAGGAATACAATTTTTGACTGAGGATGGAATTTTCATTAACGTTGTTAATGCAACATTTGTCTGCGTGTGTAGGGAGTAATTATAAATATGCTGTATGATTATTGAAGAAAATTAAATCCTCTTCAACAGTGTTTACTATGTATTCTGCACAAATCTGCAGTGAAAAAAGTTGTTAAGGTGAATCCACTGACGTATCTAATGTTTTGCAACGTCTTGATATTTTAGCAGGTTTCACAGCGCTTTGTTTAAGTAGCTTTTCCTAATTCTCCAACATGTTATGTATGACACTGACAGGCAATTTAACGCTCTTGAAAACTCGTAATATATTTTTTCCTGAAATGCACTGGTAGCGATTAACTGAGGAAAAACTGGAAAAAGTGCCACTTCTTAGTGTTCTTTTTTTAAGATGGCGCTTAATGAACAAGGGGGAGAAGGTCTTTACTTTGATTTTTTTACGAGAGGGGTACATGCATCACACCACAAAATCAAAATTACTCCACTTTTTGCAACCCAACCGTTTTTTTTTTCAGACATATCTTTACTGGGCTATTCCATACACGGATTACAATAACCCATTAGGATCACCTCAGCGGCTTTTCTGTCTGTTTCAGAGATGGATTCAGATTGTTGGATTTTGATGGGTTGCCCTTCTAGAGGTATTTCGTAAACACTGTTTCCGTTTGTGGGAATGTTGTAACTGGTTATACGTACGTGTCCTTAGTAAGTGTACACAGCCGGCCGTTGTGGCCGAGCGGTTGTAGGCGCTTCAGTCTGGAACCGCGTGACCTCTACGGTCGCGGGTTGGAATCCTGCCTCGGGCATGGATGTGTGTGATGTCCTTAGGTTAATTAGGTTTAAGTAGTTCTAAGTTCTAGAGGACTATATCTTCCACTCGCCTTCCCAAAAACTGATTTTACGTGATCGTCCCATTTCATAGAGTTTCTTAGTACTGCCTCTAAATACTCATACGATGAGACGTGCCCAATAAATTGACCAACAGTCATGTGGTCATCTCCTTTACTGTTCTTTCTCTTTGTCATAGGAATTATCCAACAGTTATCCACATTTAAAGAGAGCTGCTATTCATTATACGAAACGAAAATTTTGTCAGTGTTTCTGTAATGTCTTGCGACCGTACAACGGCTGTACTTACATGTGGTCAGCAGTAGCATCAGCCTGCGTAGTGCTGCTGATTCAGTCTGAAAAAAAAAAACGTGTATTTATCTTCAAGACAATAAGGATGAACTACGCTCGCAACGCTGCTTCCGTTCCTGTGGGTCATTTGGCGTTTATTATACATACTGTGTGCTATTAGTGAGACATTTCTCTAGCTAATCACATACTTGCGAATATGCTCTATATGATGATATCTTAATTAACTGTCGGTGATACGGTACAGCATCGAAAGTCTGGGGTCTACGTGTTCACCTGCGTCCATTATTTGCAGGAAACCACGTGTGAACGAAAATGGTTCAAATAGCTCTGAGCACTATGGGACTTAACATCTGAGATCATCAGTCCCCTAGAACTTAGAACTATTTAAACCTAACTAACCTAAAGACATCACACACATCCATGCCCGAGGCAGGATTCGAACATGTGACCGTAGCTGTCGCGCGGTTCCAGACTGAAGCGCTTAGAACCGCTCAGCCACACCGACCTGCTCCACGTGTGACCGAATCAAGCTGTTTCCCACACGAGTGGCTTTCCTCAAACGATACTGATTCTTTGAGAGAAACTTGTTTTATACAGAACATTCTCTAGGATCCTGTAACGGATAGACGTCAGCAATAATAGTCTGTAATTCTCTGGCAAGTAGTAGTGACCTGCGTTCTTCTCTAATCATACCGAAATATTTGTTGAGCTACACATTCTCGATAAACATAAGGTGGGAAGGGAGCTATAGCATCGTCAGGGACGCTATCTTCAGACTCGGATTCAACATGAAAATCACATAACGCACTTTCGTTCTCACGACTGACTTCGTCTAGTAATGCAACCAAAGCTTCAATTTCTGTAGTTAAAATGCGATTGCCACCCGCCATATTCACACCAAAACAAACATACGCACTCCAAGACAAATAAAACACGGCCACATATAAGTAAGTTACAAAATAAATAAAGAATTGTCACAATCCTTCAGCAGCTGCTGCATTTATAATGTCGAAAGGTCACCTCCTCTAGATCTCGCTCAGTGCTGAATTTACGCTAGCAGGAACTGCAACTGTGCGTTTCGTAGTCCATGTTCATTTGGAAATTAAACTGATAGTGAGGCTGGTGATTAATTGTAGGTTTAACAGCTATATTAATACCACACCTAGTCTACAAAATACAGGGTGTTTCGGCATGAACAGCGTGATAGTATAGTTTGATTCAAATAAAGCATTCCACATAACGTGTGTCCAAGTTTTATTGCTTAAAGAGTTACAGCGGTTTACAGAGATATATTTTCACCTAGAGTGTTGGTACTCCATTTGCCATGCAGTTATTTTTCAAATGTCACTTTTGCTTTCAAGCTTGTGAAGTTTTGATTGAGTTTACATAATTGGTTTCTACAACTGTGATTGTGTGTATTAGCTAGATCTATCGTTTCGGCTAAGCATGCCACACGTATTTACAAATGCTGACTATCTCGTTAACATGTGTACGGGTTTTTTAATGGAAATGCTGCTACTGATTAAAGACAGTACGGTAAGCGATATTCTAACAAAAGTGTACCAAAATCAAGAATGTTTACATTTAAATAAACTGCGTAAGGCGTCTGCACTGCCTAGCAATAGTATAAGAGGCAGTCACATGAAAATGTGACACAGTAAAAATTTAAGTTAACTGTTCGTTATTTCAAGAGTAATCACCATAACACATTTAACCAACAGTGCGGCAAGGTAGTCAATCGTTCAAGGAAACATTTGCGGTTGCCTACGAAACCATGACTACACCCAGGCGTTCTGGTCTTCGTCCAGAGCAAATCGACGGCCACCAATGTCTTTCTTCAGACCTCCAAAAATTTGTAAATCTCACGATGCCAAGGTTAGCTCGACTACCCTGCAGAAGTTTCGCAGCCCTTACACTTCCTCCATAGAGCCCCAGTCTCTCACCAGGTGACTTGTTTCCTGAAGAAAGACAGTCATGGCCGTCGCACATAGGGGTATTTCATGCAAAAAGTTGGCCATATTTGGAGTTTGGTATTTTCTGTACTATGAGACCCTAGAGACTATATTTGTAGGAATATAATGTATGTATATGCTTTGTAACATGAAATAAAATTATGGCATTTTATAAAATTATTTATGTCTTAGGTACAATACTACCTATTATTCCAATGATGCCTCCTACCTAGTCTTCTTCATCTGAGCAGTCTGTTTTTACTGGGGACTCCTCTTCATCATCATTTTCAGCTTGAGGGCACTTGCCTACGAAATGCAAAGGTCCCGAATTCAAGCCTCGGTCCGGCACACAGTTTTAATCTGCCAGGAAGTTTCAAGTGGCGTCAGTATGCTGCACACAGAAAAGAAGCGATTCAGACTTGATACACCCTTGAAGAATTAGGAATTTTCTAGCGCCTTTCTCTTAATGATAGTAGTATCCTGAATGAACAGTTGCAGATATGTAACAAAAATTTATTCAAAAATATAAATCCCTTACTTAGAAACGCCTAAACGTTACTCCACAATTCCTAAGTGTAGTTTTAAAATAGCGTCTTCCTCTCTTCTGTTTTTTATTGTACTCTAATCGTTTTCCTTCAAAATGTATGGAATAATTTCAATTGTATTGTCCTGTATAAATTTCAGTTGCCATAATACTGTCTGTGGACTTGTGAAGTGCACACTTACATGCTATTTAAAATATTTTTCTGTCGTAAGCAGCGGATTTCTTCGATTTTTGACAGATGGCGCGACTTGCTTCCTGTCAACAGTGTGGCACCTTCGGCCTGTGAGCCTCTTCGATGCCACTTCCAGTGCCAGTCCTCTTACAGTCCTTAGCGGTGTGCAGTGTGCTACGTCGAGCATTTGTAGACTTAGAGAAAGCTTTTGACAATGTTGACTGGAATACCCTCTTTCAAATTCTGGAGAGGTAGCAGGGGTCAAATACAGGGAGCGAAATACTATTTACAGTTTGTACAGAAACCAGATGGCAACTATAAACGTCGAAGGGTATGAAAGAGAAGTAGTGGTTGGGAAGGGAGTAAGGCAGGGTTGTAGCGTTTCCCCGATGTTACTCAATCTGTATATTGAGCAAGCTGTAAAGGAAACAAAGAAAAATTCAGAGTAGGTATTAAAATCCATGGAGAAGAAATAAAAACTTTGCGATTTGCCGATAGTATTGTAATTCTGTCAGAGACAGCAAAGGACCTAAAAGAGCAGTTGAAGACAATGGGTAGTGTCTTGAAAGGAGGATATAAGATGAACATCAACAAAAACAAAACTAGGATAATGGAATTTAGTCGAATTAAAGTGGGTGATGCTGAGGGAATTAGTTTAGGAAATGAGACACTGAAAGTAGTAGATGAGTTTTGCTACTTGGGGATCAAAATAATTGATGATGGTCGAGGTAGAGAGGATATAAAATACAGACTGAATGGCAAGGAAAGCACTTCTGAAGAAGAGAAATTTGTTAATATCGAATATAGAGTTAAGTGTAAGGAAGTCGTTCCTGAAAGAGAATGGAAGCTTTCGAAATGTGATGGTACAGAAGAATGCTGAAGGTTAGGTGGATGGATCACATAACTAAGGAGGAGGTACTGGACAGAATAGGTGAGAAGAGAAATTTGTGGTAGAACTTGACTAGATGAAGGGTTCGGTTGGTAGGACATGTTCTGAGGTATCACGGTATCACCAATTTAGTATCGGAGGGCACCGTGAAGGGTAAAAGTTGTAGAGGGAGACCAAAACATGAATACACTAAGCAGATTGAGAAGGATGTAGGTTGCAGAAGGTAGTGGGAGATGAAGAAGCTTGCACAGGATATTGTAGCATGTAGAGCTACATCAAACCAGTCTCTGGATTGAAGACCACAATAACAACAGTCTTTTTGTGCAATTTTATGGATTTTGTGATGAAGAAACCAATAGCCAGTCTCGAAAACATGTAAAAGTAAAATCTTGTTGCAACCTGCTGGTTGTATTACATAAATTATTATCATAAAACTACAAATTACAAGAGGATTTAAATGTAAGGATTCAATGCATAAAATTTATGGAGACTTTAGACACTTCAACCATCCTCCCATTTGATGTAGAGAACAAGTATTCTAAAATAACAGTAACAAAAACGGTAAACACCACGAAAGGAAATCTTAAAAGGCACAGTGCTCATCCACTTGAATATGTAAAAGAAAAAGTCTAATAACTGAACAGGACTGTTTATAGTTCAATAATGAAGCCCATTTACAAAGCGTAGGATTATCGATGGTATCCCAGTGAACCCCATATAACAAGTCACATTTAACAAAATTGTGACACATAGGTACAATATGTTAGATACTGGATCGCATCCTGTCCCTGATTAATGAGCTAAGCAGTGACTTGGCTACTTACATGCAGAGATACATTTACAATAAAAATGAACAAAGCAGACTGTATACTTCTTACACATTACCATAAACATTTAGAACAATCAACATACATGCAATATAAACTGAAAACCCACAAAAACAGAATGATACAATAATACGCCAGGCATCAGATCACGAAATTCAAAAAGCAGCACTTAGATACGTACTCCCCAGGTAAAACACAGTACCATTAGTCACAAACAACTATTATAAAGTAATTAATACAATAATACGAATTACCTAAACAATGGATACAAAAAGGAGATAGTAAGAAAGCTCAACAATAAAATCAAGAAACTGAAAAGAACAAATAGCCAGCATTCACCAACACAAAGAGAGAGTCACACAGAAACAAAAATACAGAACACAAGAACAGCAGCAAAACAAAGTGAGAAAGAAAGAAGAAATGAATGGTGGTACACAATGATACATAATTACAATACGTACATAAAATATCAATACATACATAAAATATCTCACACTTTCGGAAGACAAGGCTTAAAAATAGACATCAGATGTATAACTTAAATCAAAATTTCTTTCGAAAAGCAATGGAGAAGATGCATCGGTATCAGAAATCAAGGATATGCCAATTAAAGTGTAATGTATGGGATGAAAATATACCGGTCAAATCAGGAGTACATTTGACACCAGATACAAAGAGCATGTAGGTGCATGGAAACACTGAAGAAATCATTCAAATTTTGATGACCAGTTATTCGAAAACCACTACAGACACAGACATGGCAATCTTAAGGTCGTGGAACAAAATACACCTTCTCAATCCACAAATGAACTACAACATTCATAAAATCATAACAGAAAAGAAATATCAGATCAACCTGGCCAACCACTCACCTTTTAAATTAATAGACAACTTAATATAATATTTAATACATACATATGACCACAGGTCCATATACGCTGTCCATTCAGTACCTCTTCACTCACACAGACAATCACTTACTATTCACCAGTATGATTTTCTTCCAGCTTTTAGCCCTCTAATCACGCGCTCCTCCTTCCCCCCTGGTTCCCTCCTGGTCATATTCACCCTGAACATCTACTTAAGCTTACTCATATCCCCCTAAACACAAACACACACACGCACACACACACACACACACACACACACACACACACACATGCAAGCGTGACATCGAAGAAAATTGCATCCACTGGTTGGCAACATTCACAACATGCAGACAAAAGATATCACTAAACACTGTGCTGAGTTTGGAACATTTATGAACACAGAATTATTTCTCTTATGCTCACAATAGTAACAAAAAATGCTGTACCAATAAAAGGGAAAAGCTTCTGCTGAAAAGACCCTTTAATTGCAAAGACCAATAATAACTGATTTGAACAGTTGCGTCCGAAAATGGCTATGCAAATAAATCCGATAAAAATATTAGTAAGTAGCACGTTTTATGTATGAATTAGTACTCACTATTGTCACATTTAAATCATAATCATTGTTTCCAGTCATGAACAGCCTTACAGTCTTTGCATTAACTATGCTTTTCTATTGTCGAACGTGCTTAAGGAGGGAAATCATGAATACATATACGTTACGTAAAGTGAAAGAATACGGCATATGTGGAATAATTTAGTTGTGTCGTATACCAACAATACAGCTGTGGAACGGCACATACTTGAGAAGAGACACTCCTCTGTTACCATAATAATTAATGAAATGGTAGTACGGCATTATTTACCGGGAGACACCATCCGGAGCTGTTAGGTGGCTTGGTGCAATTCATTGTATTTGACGCCCCTTCGGAGACATGAGATGATGACGGCATAAAAACACGTCTAGTCCCCGAGTGAAGAAAATCTCCGACCCGGCCGCGAACCGAACGTAGGACTCCGCAATTTATCCGTAGTGGCGCCAACCATTATTCTAAAAAAATTTCTAACTTTTAGTTCTCTGGTCTGTCAATTACCTACTTTTTCCATGTAATTAAAATGGCTCTGAGCACTATGGGACTCAACTGCTGTGGTCATCAGTCCCCTAGAACTTAGAACTACTTAAACCTAACTAACCTAAGGACATCACACACACCCATGCCCGAGGCAGGATTCGAACCTCTGACCGCAGCAGCAGCGCGGCTCCGGACTGGAGCGCCTAGAACCGCACGGCCACCGCGGCCGGCTCCATGTAATTATTTATTCAGCACAGTGAAGGACAAAAATGTGTTTTTTAATTTTTTTTACTGTCATAAGTATTTATCTGTTTAAGTATATTTAAACATTATAAGCAATCTTTTAAATGTTGCGAGGAATAAAATCAAACAAAAAATTATGGGATCAGTGGGAATCGAACTTACATCACCGGATCGCATGTTTTCGCATCCATGCTCTTAAACTTTTTCTTCCAACCTTTCGGTTTTCAGCGAAACGCCGTACGACTTTTTCCAGTTAACAAAACTAGAATCTCTTCTTTCAGTGAATTAAGACTCTAAAGCCTCACAAAGAAAACTTTTACAGTGATCTTTATAATTCTTTTTCATTACGAAATACATTATACATATTAAAGCAAATTCTCCATAAACACTCAGGTGAACAGTTATGACCACAAGAAGCAGGAAAGAAGTGTGGGAAGGGCTCCTGAAATTTCGCAGTGCCGTAAATCTCAATTTCCAATTCCCTGTCAGTTAAAACCAATAGACGGCATATTGTCAAATAAAGTGCGATAACTTGATATCCGCTGCCAATTCCAGTGAGCAGTAACTACGTACTGCTGAAAGGTAAGAGCGTCGGAATCGTTCTCGACTGCCACTGTATAGTGAACATAATGGCCTAAGAGCCATATAATCGTATTGGTTTTCGTCCGTGGGAAAAAGGAAGAGTCTGAACGTAGAAAGCTGTCAGCCATAAATGCAGTTTCGGTCGATCGAGTGAGGAAAACCAGTTGCCCTTGAATCTAGATCCAGTGCTCTCATTCGCAAGAAACAAGCCTATGTCATAACTTACCAGTTAGGACACAATTGCTGCACTGGTCCGTAGCACTTACACCAATATGAAAAATATGTTCACTGTTTGATACCAGATTGCGTACGACCTTATGCCATGACGATGCCACCTACATGTGTAGAACGGGAAGGCTAATATCGAACCACAGCACCTGCCAAGACGACGTAGGTGACGCGGGAGAAGCAAACGAGACCTCCACAGCGACGGGACACGAGTCTGGTAGTAACATACGTCATTGAGATGCTATCTACATCTACATCTACATTTATACTCCGCAAGCCACCTAACGGTGTGTGGCGGAGGGCACTTTACGTGCCACTGTCATTATCTCCCTTTCCTGTTCCAGTCGCGTATGGTTCGCGGGAAGAACGACTGTCTGAAAGCCTCTGTGCGCGCTCTAATCTCTCTAATTTTACATTCGTGATCTCCTCGGGAGGTATAAGTAGGGGGAAGCAATATATTCGATACCTCATCCAGAAACGCACCCTCTCGAAACCTGGCGAGCAAGCTACACCGCGATGCAGAGCGCCTCTCTTGCAGAGTCTGCCACTTGAGTTTGTTAAACATCTCCGTAACGCTATCACGGTTACCAAATAACCCTGTGACGAAACGCGCCGCTCTTCTTTGGATCTTCTCTATCTCCTCCGTCAACCCGATCTGGTACGGATCCCACACTGATGAGCAATACTCAAGTATAGGTCGAACGAGAGTTTTGTAAGCCACCTCCTTTGTTGATGGACTACATTTTCTAAGGACTCTCCCAATGAATCTCAACCTGGTACCCGCCTTACCAACAATTAATTTTATATGATCATTCCACTTCAAATCGTTCCGCACGCATACTCCCAGATATTTTACAGAAGTAACTGCTACCAGTGTTTGTTCCGCTATCATATAATCATACAATAAAGGATCCTTCTTTCTATGTATTCGCAATACATTACATTTGTCTATGTTAAGGGTCAGTTGCCACTCCCTGCACCAAGTGCCTATCCGCTGCAGATCTTCCTGCATTTCGCTACAATTTTCTAATGCTGCAACTTCTCTGTATACTACAGCATCATCCGCGAAAAGCCGCATGGAACTTCCGACACTATCTACTAGGTCATTTATATATATTGTGAAAAGCAATGGTCCCATAACACTCCCCTGTGGCACGCCAGAGGTTACTTTAACGTCTGTAGATGTCTCTCCATTGAGAACAACATGCTGTGTTCTGTTTGCTAAAAACTCTTCAGCCCCCAAATAACTTACAGCGATGTAAAATTTCCAAATATGTTTCAATTTGGAGTTTATCCCGTCATTATCACCAAGAAGTTAAAGTGAGCTGCCAGAGACAGGTAAACAGGCGAGACATGATTGAATGAACGGCGTGAGTTGCTAATATACTGCTCCAGATGAATAAAACCGAAGCTGTCCCTGTATATCAGGACGCCCCAACCCTACAAGGGGAAGGAGCTCAGTCATTACTTCATATCGCTCGAGAAACGTGTTGTTTCCATAGGAAAAGTCAAGATAATCGCTTTAGTTTACGCGATATAGTGGTGGGAAGTGAAATAAATTATGCGACGTAATACACTTTCCACAAGACATAGGTACCTAAGGTCGGGACTTCCTGAAATTATCTAAGAGAGCGGCGCTATTGCCCGAGAATAGCCCCACGTATTTTATCCGTAACCGATCTCCAGCTGTGCGCAACCATTTTCATCGGTCAACGATCCAAGATGACACGTAATGATTTCTGGCGATTAACCACGCCTCATGGGATCACAGAATCGCTAAAGCCCCGTAAATTCAACATGTTGCATTTTCGTTCGTTACTGCGGGCGCCAGAGGTGACAAGAGTAACCACGGTTTACTGGAGCAAGGGAATTCCATCCGAATTGCGAAGTAAGAACATGTAAAACCTGCTCTTGTAATAAAGTGCAGCCACGTAGCTGAGCAGCGATACGGCGAAGTAAGGGCTCCATAAAAATACAGTGACATGTCCATTGGTGGAGACCCCGGGGAATCATGATTTTCTTTTCTTTTGTGGGGGCGGTGGTGAAACGGCCATTCATGCCCACAGTCTCTTTAATTCAAGTAAAAAGACTGACTAACACTCGACGCCCTTCATCATTAAACACGACAGCTTCTAGTATGCCCAAAAAACTATGTGACTTACTCGGTCAAACGCCTTACTAAAATCAATTAAAAGTAAGGCCCTAGGAACAGAAGTCAGTGGTGGCAGCCACCGGCACGATATCTCGGCATTCAGCGACAGCGATCAGGATCGTGCGACAAAGAACACAACTTCGGTGAACCCCGAGGACCTTCGAAAGCAACACCGACATGCGGCTATTTATTGTCTTCGCAATAATTTCGTAATCAAAGTTATAGAGCGCTATTGGGCGGAAATTGTAAATGTCTTTTGAGCTTTTTCAGCACTAAGACGATTTTGCCAACCTTGGAATGGGTGGGTATCAAACTCCCCTCCCCACCCCACCCCACCCCACCCCCATAAGAACTTATTTACCAGTAGCGTTATTCTGTCACCTACAAGTGGCCAAAAGGCCACTTAAAATTCTTTATGGAGGCCGTCTAATCCCGGTGATTTACGAAAGGATGAATGAACAACAAAATCAAAGCTGTAAACTCGGTGGAAGCAATGGAAAAATTCAATGTTTAAAGCAGCAATGACTTCATAATCCAGAGAAGAGGTAAAATCATCAGAGGACACAGTATCAGAGGCAAGCGCTGCATAAAGCTCAGAGAAGTATTGGTGTATCGTGCGCGATATGTCTTGTTGTGACGTCGTCATGCACCCATCTTTCTTTGTAAGAATCGTTACTCACGAGAGTGTACAGCGCTCTCGAAACAGAGAAGGAGGTTAACTCAACAAGTAAGGAGCGTGAGTTTGACCTCACCCGAAACCCTTCCATTTGCTGTCGTTTAAGCTGAAGCAGTTTCGCTTCCAACGGCCGAAGATGTGTAATCCGCAGGGAAGCGTCCAGCGCATTATCATAAAGGTTTCGTAAAATGAGGTAGTAAAATTCGTGGGTATTCCTGATTTCCCTCGCCCTTGCAGCGCTGATTCGTAATAACACCGTTCGGAGCCGTGGTTTACGTTCACTTTCCACTACTCAATACCTGAGGGATGTTATCCTTTGGAACGAATACTGCAATCCCACACTTCGCAAATAAAATCATAGAGAGAAGGTCCTCTACCTGCGACGTATTTACAAACCAGGAAGAACGACAGAGGGGCATGGTTGTCGCTCTTGTCTGAAAGCCACAGCTACGACACAGTGACCGGGGAAGTTTTCAGGTACAATATCTATCGCCAATAGTTGTTCATATAATGAATCAGAAATATAAAACGGTAAAGCCTGCTGCTGCAGATAGCTGTAAGGTATATATACTTCACAAGGGTAACAGATTTGCAGACCGATGAATCGCTTAATCGCAGTGGGATCACCAAATCGCGAGTCCCAAATTGAAACTGGAGGTCTGGACCACAGGACTCAAGAAACAGCTAAAATCAGCGCCAAGCAGAAGTCTCTGCAACTTTTTACGAATTAATAATACAATTTTTTCGTTGTAAAAAAGCGAGTGATACAAAGGAAGGCCACATCCGGTTGGAGTATAAAGATGATTTCAAGCAAGATCCTAAAAGGTATGCCCTATGCCCCTTCGTTTTTAGCTACCTTCATATTAGTTAATGGCAAAACCTGCATATAAAACTATGCAATTCCAGTAGAATGTTCATAAGTCACATTAAAAAAGCGTAGAAAACCCAGTAAGAGAAAACTGACCAAACAACACTTCTTGGAAATAGTACATCGGCACTTCAATGATTTATAAAGTGGCGCAACGCTGCGAAACGGAGTTCAGAATCGATTCGGTTTACATTCATAGTAATAAAGACATATTACTACATCCGTTACCTACGGAAACAATTAGAAGTCACGAACAAAAGGTGACACTAATCTCGCACCTTGTAATCCATATAGGAATCCACGGGTGAATGGGAATCGCAAGGGTCTTGTGGACCACACCTCCAGATTCCTTAGATCCTTTTGCGTGTGTTTACCGTGACTTCGCAGGAAGACAGCCCTTGCATGCGGTAACGTAGGGGGGATCATGTCTGCCACGGAGGAGGGAAGCTACGCGTCACACCCGAATGGATGTGGGCATTGTGAACATGATTGCCTAACTAAAGATGTAGCAGACAGAATAACATTAGAGCTACCAGCTAGTGTATCCTGCACTGCTGTCACCAGTTAAATTATCATCAGGGCCCTGATAGTTTCATCAACAAGGTTGGGGTGGGGGGGGGGGAGAAGGAGCACGTAAACTATGTGTGGTCTCAGGTATGGTTGCTGAGTCCGTCGAGACGGTATGTGGATCTACAGCATTCCTATCCCTAGGCGGTCCTGTGGGAACGATCTCGATTCCAGTGGAATCGCGAGAGGGTGGATACCAGTGTCAGTCTGATCCTGTACAGTAACTCCAGGTCTATCAGAAGACGGAGACTGGAATAGCGGAAGGAGCGGGGGGAGAATTCATCTGAGTCTTCACCATCCTGCGTCCGTCGACGCTTGTGTTAAATTAGCACTTGCCGGCGGTGTGGTGACTACAGCTGCTATGTCACGACGCTATTGTAACGATGGAAAATCTCAAGAGTTGTCAGGTAATCGCTCCCGTTGTTTCGTAGTGTCTAGGAAAGACAGGACTTGCGCCTGTTGTGGAACAAGGTCTGATAATGTCAGCTGGGCACGTGGTCCTTCGTAATGTCATGACCACATGACAAGGGCAATTTGATCGAAAGTGGTCACTTTCATTACAGAGAAAGTAGGTGCCTACTTGTCCATATATGTAATACGAACATGGTACCCACACAACACTAAGAGAACGGGGATAGCCCGTTTTACACACTTTTCACCGAACGAATGCCGCCATAGTACTTCATTCAATGTTTGGGGGGGGGGGGGGGGGGGGCAGCGTTCTCGTCATATACTCAGTATTTCCCCTTATATGAAGAACATTTCCTTAAGGAATGTCAACACCTGCAGGTGGAAGATAAAAATCCTGATAGTAAATTCGGCTTCCACATTAATAAGAAGCATCATACTAGCAGTTCCGTCGCAATGAGTGAAGGAAACTTCGGAATCATTCCACTAAATTAACCTGTCTGCTTGAAGTGCATCCAGAAAACTGAAAAAAAATATTAAGCTGAATCAAAGTAATTCTTATGAACGTGTTCTGCAGTGACCCGAATCTAGCCAATGTGCGAGTCGTGAATCTCAGGGTGCCAGCCTGAATGTGGAATCGTCGAAACTGAAACTTACAGTGCATTTACGTGGAATATCCTTGGGAAGTATGGTAGACGCGACCAGAAGACACACAGTAACAACAAACGCTGCTATATATCCACCTATGTGACGTGCACCGAGACACAATAACGGAACTAAATGAAAACAGAGGAAGCACTCGCAGTGCTACGGCAGAGGCGGGAGGAGGAAGCAATGGCCGGCCGGGATAGCCGAGCGGTTCTAGGCGCTACAGGGTCTGGAACTGCGCGACCGCTACGGTCGCAGGTTCGAATCTTGCCTCGGGCAAGGATGTGTGTAATGTCCTTAGGTTAGTTATCCTTCCTCCCTAAGTGCCGCATCATACATTAACCTGCCAAGGTCGCTGATGTTCCACTTTTCGCAGCCATCGTGGATTTTCCGTTGCTCAATAGTGCATATTATGCCGGTTTACGTTACCGCTGTTGGTGAATCACGCTTCGTCGCTAAATAGAACACGTGCAAAATATCTGTCATCGTCCCGTAATTTCTCTTGTGCCCAGTGGCAGAACTGTACACGACGTTCAAACTCGTCGCCATGCAATTCCTGGTGCATAAAAATATGGTACGGGTGCAATCGATGTTGATGTAGCATTCTCAACACCGACGATTCTGATATTCCCGATTCTCGCGCAATTTGTCTGCTACTGATGTGCGGATTAGCCGCGATAGCAGCTGAAACACCTACTTGGGCATCATCATTTGTTGTAGGCCGTGGTTGACGTTTCACATGTGGCTGAACGCTTCCTGTTTCCTTAAGTAACGTAACTATCCGGCGAACGGTCCGGACAGTTGGATGATGTCGTCCAGGATACCTAGCAGCATACATAGCACACGCCCGTTGGGCTTTTTATCACAATAACCATACATAAACACGATATCGACTTTTTCCGCAATTGGTATACGGTCCATTTTCACACCGGTAGTGTATCACGAACCAAATACCGTCCGCACTGGCCGAATATTGCGTAATACCACGTACTTATAGGTTTGCGACTATTACAGCGCCATCTATCACAAAGCGAAAACTGTGGTCCAACTAAAACATTCGTATTTTTTACGTACTACACGAATATGTGATAAAAATTGGGGGTTCCTATTTTAGAAAAACGCTGATGATATCCGTTTGACCTATGACAGCGCCATCTAGCGGGCCAACCATAGCGCCATCTGGTTTCCCCCTTCAAGCTAGACACGTTTCGTTCGTTGTAAGTTTTTCGTTTGACGCTTATTTCGTGAGATATTTGGCCCGATCACTATCAATGGACCATCCTGAATAAGCAGAAGTCGACAACGCATGCACTCCTTTCCGTTTTCCACGACAGGTTTTATATACCCTCCACGGCTAGTGCTGCCGCCTGTGAGTGGTAGTAGCACGTTAACATCGAATATAGGTGGTGGGCACACTAACGTGTCTGGACCGTGTATAAGCGGAAGTACAGTCACTAAATATTTTGAGCCGTGTCTGTTTCCCTCGCCTCCAAGAGAGTAATTCTGAACAGAGTGTCGCACTTGACCAGCAGGAGGATGGATGGTGGGGGAATGGGACTGCCGTGAGCGCTGCTGCGGTCGGGATGGTGGCAAGCACGGACGGCGGAGCAGTCAGTCACCAGCAGCAATTTTGGAACCAGCAACGTGTTCGGGAGGCCAGCGCCGTAGCCATGGTGAAAGTGGTGTCAAAAGCCTGCGGTGCTCTGCCAGTGGCCGGACTGTTGTGGAAGCCGAGATGTCCGTAATGGCGGACTGGGACTGAATGTGTTGATGTAATTAGCCGCTGCACGGACACGAGCGAGCAGGTACTGAGCAAACCCAAGAGCGAAAACTGGTGTGGTGAGGTGCTGACAGCCAGGCGTCACTATGTTGACCTCTGTGTGGACACAACAGCCCGGTGGAGATGTTGGTGTCCTTCCCAGCTAGACAGACGGCGACCTCAGTCGAGGCGGTGAAAGGGGCTTCTGCATATCAAGAGGAGCGCTATCTAAGTGGTTTTGCAAAAAAAATGGTTCAAATGGCTCTGAGCACTATGGGACTTAGCATCTTACGTCATCAGTCCCCTAGAACTTAGAACTACTTAAACCTAACTAACCTAAGGACATCACACACATCCATGCCCGAGGCAGGATTCGAACCTGCGACCGTAGCAGTCCCACGGTTCCGGACTCCAGCGACTAGAACCCACGGCCACCACGGCCGGCGTGCTTTTGCAGCTCGATGGTGGTTTTCTGGTTGATACAACGTACCACGTGGTAATGAAAGGAGCTTTGGCTGTATTTTCTAAAGATAACAGTCTGCACGAAAGTGTGTGATTGTTGTGTGTCAAGACGTGGTTGTTTATTGGTGGTATGTGTGAGTACGGGTGTGTGCGCTGTGAGAAAGAGCAGTACTATTTGTTAACTACTAGCTCTGAGCATGATTAGTTGTAATAATGCTAAAATATTTGTTTGAACCACCTCGTGAGCGTCATTCAGTTCTGCTGAGGATTTATTTTGTTACTTAATCTACGTGAACAACCAAGTGTTTGTTTTACTGTATACGACTGATTAAGATATATGCATAGGTAGCTTGGTATAGAGTTGTGCTAGGTTAGTTGTGGACCAATCTGGTGACGGTAGCAGTAGCAGACCAGTGCGTATTTATATGTTATGATCTTAGATTAAAAGTGGTTTTTCCGTATGATGTTGGCTGAAGGCCAGGCATTGAGGCATTGTAAATTGTTGGGTTGTGTCTGTTAGGGCAAAGATTAGACTTTAATTCTTAAGTGTGACTGAAGACATTTTATTGTACAGATTATGTGGAAATCTGTTTAAGGATCTCTATGAGTTACAGAGCATGCGTTTATTGAACGTGTATGTCTGTTAAGTTATCACAGTATATTCATCTTTAATAAAATAATTGCTAAATTCAGCCCCATGATTGCACAACCCCCATCCCAAACACTACACCACATGAATCGTACCATACAATTTATAAAAAGTAAATGCCAGCGTATCAGCCTTCGGAAATTCATTAACCTCAGAAAATTTAACACAGCATCGCTTATAGTTTACTATCGACAACATATCAGCTTCATCAACGTAATTCAGCAAAATTATTGTTATACACTTCTATGGTAAACAGCCAGAAAGATAATGTCTGTTTCGAACATAATCCGTTTGCAAATCGTGAATGAAATTGTAGAATGGACCAATAATCACCCCTCTGTTGGCGCGGATGCAGGTAAATACTTTCTTCAATACATAACAATTTCATCAATTCAGTAACAAGATACCAATACAACATAAACAGCAGATCGTCAGTATAACGGAGTGGACCACAGTTCCTTCAGACTTAAAGGTTTCGACCAAATTTATTTGGATAAACTTAAATCAGGCAATTGGAAAACGGATTAAACAGTACAATAACCATTTAATGTTAACATAAAGTAGAGATTTTATTTCTTAGAGTTGCTTCTCTTATTTTAATGCGCATCTGGACTCGTTCTTCATCCCTGAAAGGTCTCTTTCTTGATGAAATCTATGGACTATTGTGTGTAATGAACGAAATATGAATAACTACAATTCTCGGTTGCTTGGGAATCTTAGTAGGTGATAAAATCAACATTGTTGAAAACCAGTTACTATAAGAGCATGTAATAAACAAGGCATTACGTCAAATTATGTTAGCACTCAGCTAAATTTGTACATAAATGCTATGGCTTCCATTATTGAGAAATTAAGACGTGGAAGAAAATGACTTCTGAATGGTAATCCATCACTAATTTTACTAACCCTGTATTCAGATACTTAAATTTAAAAAAATTAAGGAAGACCACCTTTAAATTTAATATTATTTTGTTACCTGTCCTGTGAAAATAACAAACATGCAATGGCATAAGTCAATCAAGAATGTGTGAAAATATGCTGGAAAGACATTTGTGGAGTGCAGGCCTAGTGCAAGAAAAAATAGTGAACAATTGTTTCTCCGAGCTGATGATTATTATCAGAATCTTCTCACTAGGAGTGTGTTGTACGTTGTTTATAAACAGCCGCCTGTAAATTTTTCTTCACTTACCATAGTGTAATTTCACTGTATAGCGAAATCGCTTGAACTGCGACTCCACTGGAACACATGCACGATGGTAGCTGTCATTACAAGAGTAATTTTTGTTGAACAAGAGATGATGGAACGTTTCAGAGAACTGTTCAACTTAAAGTATTGTTTGTTGTAAAAATTTAGTAAGACTTAAATTTTCAAAATGTTTTATGTTTCCCTGGAAAACAATGTAGTGGAACATGTAGGTGTACGAAACATTTTCCAAAAGTACAAGCCGTTCAGTCATTAAAGAAGCATATGCCAGACGTTTTGTTATTCGTGGTTTTTGTTTCTTAGTAACCAACTTCAAAAATAATGTTTTGGCCTGTTAAATAAATGTATTTATTTACCATGACGGCGATTTTCGGTATTTCACCATTCTCAAATAGCAGCTGATTATGAATTTCGTTAAGAAGTCTTTGTCGACGTATCAACCTTGTTTACATTCCATATGAATAATAACGAAGAATTCTACGTTATTTATGTAGAAGAACATAGTAATTCATGAAATGATATCGGATACATGTCGTCCGGGTCTATAAGTACCACTGAGCATCCAACAAAATACATCTATTGGACGTACGCGGAAATTATGTGTGCAGATGACGTGATTAACTCGAAGACAATGTAATGTTGAAGCACTTAAATGTGACCTATCGTCTGAGAATGACAATATTAGTCAAAATCGCGATTGTGGCGAATACACATAATAACAGTCCTAGCTTTCTCCTGTCCTTTCTAAGACAATACCGTTACGCACTCTGAGCGTCATGAACTCATATGAAATACGTCAATAAATTACACTTCATGTCCTCACATCTTAAAAGAGAGTGAAATCGAAATATTGCCCCGTGCAATTTATACAGTGATAATGGAGGAGAAGATTACGAGAAATGGATGGAAGAAGGAGGAAAACTAAGGCCGTATTTGGGATGTCACAGGTTTCATCTGCCATTTACTTTGATGTTTCTTTTCTGCATACATCCAACATTACTTGAAGTGTTCATTTTTAACTGTTGTGGCTGTTCATTTGAACGCTGTTCTTTTTATACAGAAGCGGCAAAGAAACTGGTATAGGCATGGGTATTGAAATACAGATATGTAAACAGGTAGACTACTGCGCTGCCTTAAGTGAGTTTCAACGTGGTGTTATAGTCGGCGCACAAGCTGTGGAACACAGCATCTCCCAGGTAGCGATGAAGTGGGAAAATTGCCGCAGGATCATTTCACGAGTGTACCGTGAATATCAGGAATCTGGTAAACCATCAAATCTCCTACATCGCTGGGACGGAAAAAGATCCTGTATGAACGGGACCATCGACGACTTTTAATCGTTCAACGTGACATAAGTGAAACGCTTCCGCAAATTGCTGCAAATTTCAATTCTGGGCCATCAACTAGTGTCAGCATGCGAATCATCCAACAAACATCATCGATATGGGCTTTCGGAACCAAAGGCTCACTCGTGTACCCTTTATGACTGCACAGCGCAAAGCTTTACGCCTCGTTCGGACCCGTCAGCACCGACATTGAACTGTTGCTGACTGGAAACATGTTGCCTGGTCGGACGAGTCTCGTTTCAGATTATATCGAGCGGATAGACATGTATGGTTATGGAGACCATGAATTCATGGAACCTGCATTTCAGCAAAGAACTGTTCAAGTTGGTGGAGGCTCTGTTAATGGCTTGGGGAATGCGGAGCGATGTGGGACTCCTGATACGTCTAGATACGACCCTGACAGACGACTCGTACGCAAGCATCCTGTCTGATGAACTGCATCCATTCATGTCCATTGTACATTCCGACGAACTTGGGCAATTTCAGCTGGACAATACGACACCCCACACCTACAGAATTGCTACAGAGTGGCTCCAGAAGCACTATTCTGAGTTTAAACACTTCCGCTGGCCACCAAACTCCCAAGTCAGGAACATTATTGAGCATATCTGGGATGCCTTTCGGAGGCCATTTTACTACAAGGCATATCACACAAGTGACTGCAATTAACAGCAGCACAGGGTGTAGCATGTGACTTAGCGAGCGTTTCGCTCTAAGTATATGGCCGAAAGAGTCAGCCTTCAGGAACTGTCGCCCAGGACCGCGTGCCACAAAGGGCGCAGATTCACCACGAGACGGGGAAACCCACAGGCGTCTATTGTCTGCTGAGGTCTAAGCGCTGTAGTGTGCGAGTGAAACAGACGAGAACATACGTCATAGGGAAACCCAGTAGAAGGCTTTTGTGGCTGAGGAGACGTAGCAGTGTTAAATATGGTGAACCTAAGATCGGCCATAAAACGAAACATTTATGAAAACTATTTAGTTCTGTAGTAGTGCAGGGAATTAAGCCACAGTTATTTTAATCTACCATCCTTTATAAATTTTCATGGTTATCCCAATAAAACTTGAATATTCATCATATGTATAATATTTTAGGATTTACTGATAAAGTGAAATTAGCAAGTTTTGTAACAAAGACATGAATACTAAAATCTGAACGCTTTCGTCGATCTTAATGAACGACACTTCACATAGAAGCACATCATTAAAATGATAAACGTTGTAAATATCAATTCTGTATCTTTATCTCTTTAAAATGTATAGTAAATTTAAATTATTATCACTTTCAGTTAAGCATCAGATCATCACTCCCTCCACACAAAACACATTGAACAATGACAGCATGAGATCTTATTGAATCATTAAGCAATAGAATATTTGTTGTAAAGTTTAGTGCATAATAGTTACTGGTGTTCTTTATTTATTTATCAGAAAGCATATTGGTGTAAGGCTACTGGCTGTGCCATTCAAAGTTAAGAAGGAAATTGTTTTGGTTTTGTGCAAAAGAATTTAACGTATATTATGTAATGTATACTATTGTTACTTTATTTAGAACATGAAAGTGGTCAAGCTCTGATTATTGAAATATGTTAAAATGTAAAATAATGGAGAATAAGCCGTAGCCAATCAGATGGACGGCTTCAGGAAAGAGAACAGCCCTAGCCAGTGGAGCGAGGAGATTCGGCGGTTGGGAAACGCGGCCGGGGACGGGCAGAGGGAGTGCTGGTGTAGACGCGAAGGCGGACAGTTCTGGTCGAAACACCAAAGAGTACAGTTTGGATGGAGACGTGAAAACGGACAGTGGGTCTTTGGGCGGCTAGGAAGTGATACGCCTTAGAAACTTTCGCGGTCTGTGGTATGGCGGGACAGTCTCAGAGCAGTGAGCAGCTGCGCACCTGGCGTGAACTCTAACTTTTCGCATAGTTAACGAGGTGGGGTGCTGAATGAGCGAACTGTGTCAAATCGGTATGCCCTCGAATGTAACAGTAAATCTAAATACGACCACTTTCGCTTTTACTTTTCTTTCTAACCAGATCGCAACTGTGTAGCTTACATCATTTATGGGTCGTTAATTTAGTTCGCGATATTATTATTACTGTTATTATATGTTATATTAACTTCGTATTTCGCAAACATGCCATCAGTCAGACAATTTAAACAAAGGGTCACCAGTGTCTAATTTAGGGCGCGTAATGCGACACGTGCGGTTCAACCCCGAGATGAGTTTAAGCCAAGACATTTGGACGAAGAGGAACCGCATGTGAGCCCGAACATCTATGAGGTGTTAGCTCGCAGGCGTTAAAGTCTTATATTAGCTAAGTGCTAAACTCGCGTCACGCCAATAGTAACTTTACTTTATTTCAATCCTATATTTATTATCAAATGGTAAAAAGCATAATTATCTAGTAACAATAACGTCTTTTATATTTTATTTCCGGATGTATAAAAAGACGTTAAATACGTTACGGTCAAACGAAAAAAAATCGTTAAATGTTTAATACTGTTTAGTCTCTATAACTAAAATAGAATTTTAAGCTTGTACGTCGACGGCACGAGGAAAGAAGAAGTTAATGACCTAGTAGATAGTGTCGGAACTTCCATGCGGCTTTTCGCGGACGATGCTGTAGTCTACAGAGAAGTTGCAGCATTAGAAAATTGCAGCGAAATGCAGGAAGATCTGCAGCGGAGAGGCACTTGGTGCAGGGAATGGCAACTGACCCTTAACATAGACAAATGTAATGTATTGCGAATACATAGAAAGAAGGATCCTTTATTGCATGATTATATGATAGCGGAACAAACACTGTTAGCAGTTACTTCTGTAAAATGTCTGGGAGTATGCGTACGGAACGATCTGAATTGGAATGATCATATAAAATTAATTGTTGGTAAGGCGGTTGCCTGGTTGAGATTCATTGGGAGAGTCCTTAGAAAATGTAGTCCTTCAACAAAGGAGGTGGTTTACAAAACACTCGTTCGACCTATACTTGAGTATTGCTCATCAGTGTGGATCGGTACCAGGTCGGGTTGACAGAGGAGATAGAGAAGATCCAAAGAAGAGCGGCGCGTTTCGTCACAGCGTTGTTTGGTAAGCGTGATAGCGCTACGGAGATGTTTAGCAAACTCAAGTGGCATACTCTGCAAGAGAGGCGCTCTGTATCGCGGTGTAGCTTACTGTCCAGGTTTCGAGAGGGTGCGTTTCTGGATGAGGCATCGAATATATTGCTTCCCCCTACTTATACATCCCGAGGAGGTCACGAATGTAAAATTAGAGAGATTCGAGCGCGCACGGAGGCTTTCCGGCAGTCATTCTTTCCGCGAACCATACGCGACTGGAACCGGAAAGGGAGGTAATGACAGTGTCACGTGAAGTGCCCTCCGCCACACACCGTTGGGTGGCTTGCGGAGTATAAATGTAGATGTAGATGTAGATTTACAGTAAACAGATGCGATAGACTCGTAGATCACACAGAAAAAATAGACTTGTAGTTGAGTAATAGATCTTTCTGTACACACTGCCCTGCCCTTTGAAGCTCTTTTACACATGAAGAATTTGTTAGACAACTCCTATGAGGGGCACGCCTGTCACATTAATTGTTTACATTTTAACTTTACTCACGGTGACTGTCAAAGTTTCATGCGAATGTTTAGTTTTTTCCTCCAGATATCATTCGCTCCACCAAGTTTGTTGATGTATTTATTTTTTACGAACTATAATTCCTTACAATTCGTGTATACGCTCGTCAGGATTTATATAGCCTGTGTCTGCCAATCTTTCCTGGTAACGATATGATTCAGCATTTGTTTTTATTACTGTACAGAAGACTAGGCTTTGTCACGTGAAAGCTTAAGTGCAAGCAAAAGACTCTTAGTCTTCCGATAGGCATCGTGTACGTGTATGTGTGTATGTGTGTGTGTGTGTGTGGGAGTGTGTGTGTTTGTGTGTGTGTGTGCGTGCGCGCGCGAGCTCGCGCGTATGTCCACATACGCCTCGAGCGATGCCAAACACGGAAGGCTCCTCGCGCTGGTAGTTTGCTCCAAGTTGGGAGAACAGAGGACACCGCCCAGAGGCTTGTCACCCGCGGCTGCCTGCTGCCTGCTGCCTGCTGCCGCTCCTGTTCCAACACCAAAGGGCGGCTGGCGGCACCGCCCGGGGCCCCGGCGCAGCTAATAACTTCTTGGCCCGCTCGCGCTCCGGTGGATCGTGGGTAACGCCGTGCTGCCTCTGCGATGGAGGCCTAGAAAGAACAGCCGAGCCGTAAGTCACAAAACTGTGCTCTTCCTTTTGTTTTCACAGTAGTATGTACTACTTCGACGCATAATCATCTTTCTAAAAAAAAACACGTCCTTGATTATAAGAGCCCTGGACTGTGAGTCAGTCACAGTCAAAAAACATGACACTAATAGCGAGTAACACGGCCTGTAGCCCTTGTTAGCGGTGCACCTTCAGCGACAAAGAGACACCGTGGGACCCTTCAGAATAATGTCATCCACACAATCCCCAACACAGGGAAATTAGTAGGCGGTTTGGAATCCTCGGGGCAGCAGGACGCAGGAGATGACAGCTGCTGGCCGTCAATCAAAGCTACAGGACACAAGATGAGATCGACACTTCATACCGACATTACATCAGCAACAAACGCCAGCAAGTCAAGTGGTGACCCAGTGCCTCCATAGTGGACAATAGCTACGGTAATCCATTTAGCACCATGACTAAATTTAATCATCCTTCACAAGCGGAAGGTTCAGAATATCGCCCGTAAAACACAAGGACCACCAAGGACAGCATCCGAAGCAATACTCTTCACCGTTATTTAGGCAACGCACACAACCACATTAGCCATAAAGCTCGGTTTGGGTTCGCAATCAAACTGTGACTCACAGAGATGCACGGGGGTGCCTCACACAGAGAGCACCCTTGTGTACCCCTGAACGCTGCAACACTAAGAATCATTTCTCAGATTTTGGCAGGATAAATGTATATTTTATTGTATACAGGTTCTTTATTTATGATAATATACACTCAAGTCATCAAGAAGTTATACATCTTCACAAACACCAGAGCCATTACATCACACATAAATAGCTTTACCTAATCCACCTTATGACATTCATGGATCCTCAATAAAAAAGACGTTGTACAATAAAAGTAAGAGGTAAAAGGTATGGTATGCACTGATGTCATGGTTACTAAAACTTTCAGTGCCACCAATACTCTCAGTGCCTCCACAGCAGACAAAAGCCATGGTTGAGAGGTGGCACGTCACTCTGTCGGCCGGCGGCGGTGACCGAGCTGTTCTAGGGGCTTCAATCTGGAACTGCGCGATTGCTACAGTCGCTGGTTCGAATCCTGCCTCGGGCATGAATGTGTGTGATGTCCTTAGGTTAGTTAGGTTTAAGTAGTTCTAGGGGACGTATGACCTCAGATCAGTCCCGTAGTGCTCAGAGCCATTTGAACCAAACCACTCTGTCACTTTAACAACACTGCTGGTCAGATTAACAATCGTATTTTAGGTCATGATCTCGGTGTTCCCCAGTACTACATTTAGTCTGTGTGGCTTATGACTTTTTTTTTTACATGGGGAAATTGTGAGCAGAGTGTTTTCATAACTCATGTGTAATCTGTAGAGAACTTGTGCCGAAGGGGCTGTAGTGGAGGCGATGTAAATGACGGATAGAATTCAACTGGGGGCCATAAATGCTGAGTGTGGCGACCTGATTTTGTGATTAGTGTTTCTATGAAGCAGCGCGCAGTGGATCTTACCCGCAGAAGGACTTCTGGCTGATGCCCTTCAGTCCTTCGACTTATGGCCTTACAGAAGGGTGCCAGTTAGCAAAACATTTTACCTGGGTCAGGCTGCAGTCGATCCTGAAGGCATGTCGATGGCGCGAAGTGGATGGAGGCAGCTATTTAAGAGAACCTGTAAAGTCATCTTTTGTGCAAACTTGAGGGAAGGTCATAAAACTCTGTGCATTCTTATGTTAGAAGTTGGGACGTTACAGACAGAGCGGCTGGTACACATGTTCGATGGAGTCAAGAAGCCCCTATGAAGCCAGGAAGCTTCCAGGTTCTTTTATCGAGAAACAAAAACATATATTTCATGTGCACGTCTGTCTGGGAAGCTTAACAGCCTTCTTACAGAAATTGTAATTGGCCAACCTGGAAAGATTAGATTTATCTGTCAATGAGGGATATTGGTCCCATCTAGGTAGATGCAGATATTTTTGCCACAACATGGCCAAGCTTTCCATGAGAACGACGCCTTCGTGTATAAAACTTTGTTATTTCAGACAAGAAAGATTTGGATTCGCATGATTGTCTCCTCTCAGGACATGCAATGTGGAGGTTTGCTCGCCCAGCGTGGGAACCCCAGTGCAGTGTCTGTATCGGATACCCCGCCAACAGAACAGTCAAGATGGGAGATTCAATGAGTAGAGGACCGTTCCATTTTTTCATTGTGGAATTTGGGGTCAGTTTTTTTTTTCAATTCAGCTCCCATAACGAGGCTTGGTGGAGGGTGGCTGTGATTCGTACTTTGCTTCGTCTTCTGGTCCTCCCCTGTTGAAGGACTTCAGGTCATTTCCCAGTGGGGAGACTTGTGGTCTGGTGGTGTGGTGGACTAAGAACCAGTGGTGGTTACCAACTGTACCGACATTGGAACTGCATATCACTTCGGACATATCATGCAGCACGAGCGTGAACTTATTCTTCCTGAGTCGGCCATCTGACGTTTGATAATTTCAGCATGCACCGTTGTGCCTGTGAGTGAAAATGATTTGGTCAGACCAGTAAACGGTTCAGCTGTGAGAATTCTTCCAGGTTGTTGTATGGCCGTGGTCCATGGAACTCTTCTATCCCTGACATTTCGTCCAAGGCTACGTTGGACACCTTCGGAGGTGCTCCTGGTTGTGCTGAGTCTTGCCGACTGACTCAGCACAACCCGGAGCACCCCCGAAGATGTCCAAAGTAGCCTTGGACGAAACGTCAGGGATAGAAGAGTTCCATGGACCACGACCATACAATCCGGAAGAATTCTCAGCAACTGATACATCTGATCGTGAAAGCCTTCATTGTATGATCAGTTAACTGTTGCATCTCACACTGAAATCTGCTGTGATTTCAGGGGACGGATAGGGAAGTTTCCTGTGTTCTGATAATGAGAATGTCAGACAGCGTAGTTTGCAAATTTTCGTGGACACGTCAGGAGTACAGCATTGTATGGTAGTGAAACATGGACTGTGGGAAGACCGGAACAGAAGAGAATCGAAGCATTTGAGATGTGGTGCTATAGGCGAATGTTGAAAATTAGGTGGACTGATAAGGTAAGGAATGAGGAGGTTCTACGCAGAATCGGAGAGGAAAGGAATATGTGGAAAACACTGATAAGGAGAAGGGACAGGATGATAGGTCATTTGCTAAGACATGAGGGAATGTCTTCCATGGTACTAGAGGGAGCTGTAGAGGGCAAAAACTGTAGAGGAAGACAGAGTTTGGAATACGTCAAGCAAATAATTGAGGACGTAGGTTGCAAGTGGTACTCTGAGATGAAGAGGTTAGCTCAGGAAAGGATGTTCGTGACGGGCCGCATCAAACCAGTCAGTAGACTGATGACAAAAAAAAAAAAAGTCAGATCATTTCGGCTGCCACAGTCCACCCTCCTCGCCGACAGCGCGCCGTTTTCTGCTGCCGCCTGAATCGAGGTGAAAGGGGGAAATACTGTTGCACTTGCATAGGGTTTTTAACAGATTTTCTCAGCTCCCTGTTCTCAGGTGAACCAAAGTTTGTACTATATTTGGTCACAGTTGATTCCATTTGAATAAAGCTGGGCCTCACACTGGATTCATGTAAACAAAGTCACATTGCATTGTAAAAGGAGTTAATTCAGGGGAGAATCTGTATAGCATCCACCCCAATGTATGCTTTACCAATCAAATAACATTTCTTGTCTGATCTGTGTTTGGCAGTTTTGTGTATCAGTTAGTTGTAGTTACAAAAGGATTAAATTGAGCTTTTCATTATTTTGTAAACTTAAATATGCCAATGTTCTCATTCATACTCCCTATTCACTGTTTCCATTTCATTGTGGTGGTATGTGGGGAAACCAGCAATTTAAGGTTCAGTCTTATTAAATTAGTTAATTTGATTATTAATTTGAGTTCTGAAAGTGACCACAGATATAGGCAACAAATGAGCAATAAGCAAATTCACTAATTCATACTTAAAAATTAAGGGTGTAGCTCTTGATTTGAAGGTTATCGAGAGACCATATTTTCATTTATGTTAAGATAATGACATATAGCATCGGTCAGAAATGTATTTGTTATTAAAGCAAGTGATGGCTTGCACAATAAGTCATCTAATACAATGACTAAATTTATCATCCTTCGCACACGAAAAACTCAGAATACGTATGCAATGACGGCACGGTCATTAAAGCTTTCAAGGCCACAAGTACATCCACAGTGGACAATAGCAATGATAAGCCATTCAATACCATGACTAAATTTATCTCCCGCACAAACGAAAAATTTAAAATACTGTTGTTTGCAAAAACAGAAAGATCATCGAGGCCAGTATGCAAAGCCATACTCTTCACCATTACTTTATTTTTCTCCTTAGCTCCCGTTATGATTTCTATATTATCAATGGCCTTGTGAACCGTAATGTATGAGAATACCAAATCTTTAGTGATGGTGAAGTTTATGAAAAGGATATTGGTACGTTTTACTTTTATTGTATAATGTCATATTGAGGACCTGTGGGCATTGTAAGGTAGAAAAAGATGAAGCTATTTGTGCGTGGTGTAAAGCATCTGGTGTTTGTGAAGCTGTAAAACTGTTGGTGATTTGGCTGTATGTTAACTAAATAAATAATCCTGATTAACTATACACTGATCTTGGCAAAAGCCGAGGAGCGATTCTTGATGTTGGAGCTCTCACGGGCACCCTGGGATGCTCTCCCTTTCTCTAACTGCTCAATTTCCTCAAACACGTCTTCGCCCAGTCAAATAATGTATTTGTATGGTTGATTTTTGAAAGATAATCGTAATAATCGTAAATGTTTCCATGTATTTATCCATTTCTAATTCACTTTTGCTATATTTTGGCGCCTAAAATGCGGAGATCGTAATTGTAAATGAGTCCCTTAACCACTCGAATTCATTATATGTTGCACACAGCCAGAGGCCATTTCCGTATCAGTTAGTTTACTTTATTCCATTGTCGTTTTGGCGTCCATACGACGGTCGAAAGGAGGAATAGTGTTAACATCTGTCACAGACTAACCGTTTCGGATAATATTATAAAACCACATAAAATCAATAAAGTAATGTGCTAACCAAAGCTGTCAGACTTCTTTATGAACTACAAGGAACGGAAATCATATATGAAATTATCGGCCATGTCGCTGTAGGTGGTGTAAATTCACATTATTTTGTTGACTTTTTGATGGCTCCGGGGGCGATACAAATCGCACATGAAGACAACTATCGGAATGTACACGAGCACTTAGAAAAAGTTCATTTATTAACACATTTAAATAAGTAGATACAATTCAGTCCTTCACAGACACAGGTAAGGAAAAGACTCAACTGAGCGTTGTGTACAAACAGGTACAGTTTCTGCTGTGACCTGCACTCGCCCTAGCAGCTGCAGAACCATTAATCTTCAGCTGTCCTCTGTAGCACCATATTTGCAAAGCTTCTCGTCTTAACGTTAATTCCCCACGCTTCACTTCCGTAGAGCTCCATGTCCTAGATAAAAAAAGTCTTCCGAATTCCGTGATTCATATTCCATTAACAAATTTCCCTTTTGCAGACAGTATTTCACGCCTGGTGCCAGTTTTCATTTTATGGCCTCTTTACATTTCCAATGTCACTTACTTCACTGTCCAAATAACTTGTCCTGGCTTCGGCTTTCGGTGGCTCATTTCCTCAGTTAATTTCTGATTTATTTTACTGTACTTCATTACACACATGTTGTTTATGGTGATGTCCATCCTAAAAAACCTTTTGAAGACTATGTCCATTCTTTTTAACGGATCTGAGAAGTCCTTTGCCACCTTTGGTGGAATTACATTACGGTCAGAAAAACCTTCCAGCTTGTCGTTCTTATCCCTAATAATTCTTTTTTTTTTCAAAGATCTTGCTTTTCTTTATGTGCTCTGCTCGCTAATTGAATAAATAAGGGTATTAAGAAGTCGTCTATCTCATTCTCTCTTAAAAACTGCCTCCCTTTCATGTTCTCCGACTCTTACAACTGCATTCTTGGTCCTACGCAAGTTATAGATAACCATCAACTTCCTGTTAAGTTCACAAGTTATTGTAATTTATTCCAGTGAACACTGTCAAAAGGTTTTCTCAATATACGGAGGTAGTATGTTAAATTCAGCTTGTTGTTAAGTCATCGAATAAAATAGCTTTGGACGTGTCAGGAACAGATGTTGGTGCGAGGAAAAAACCAAGTGTAACCCCATACCTTGTAGTGCACTAATCATTTGGTGTGAATATAAATATGTTTTCTAACATTTAGGGCCGGCAGATTCAATTTTGTTATGTGCAAAGGTATGCAAGCGAATGCGTTTCACCGTGGCCATATTACAAGCAAATTGTTTCCATTAAGTGGTTAAGAATACCGACCCGCAATATATCGTGTATCGGATCAGTGATCTGCATCATAATGGCAGCTTTCGACCGTGCTGCGTTATCCGCATGGGTTGCCGTACACACAACGCGTCATAATGCATTACTGTACTCGGATCATTGGAGATGGAGCTAACTGTGTGTCTGATTCGTTCTCCTGTACGCATATGCAGATGTAACCAGTATCACATAACTCGCCATGGCCCGAGAGGTGACGTTGCTGCTGCAATAGAATAGATTCTTCTCTAGGTCGTGTTACTTAATAGTTCTCCCGGTATTACTTCCACCTGCATGCGATATTACGAGTAGGTATAAAATTTACAAAAAATGAAATGAGAATGTATGAAACATTGTTGGCTGAAACGAGTAAGGGATAAGATAGACAAATGTTAAGTAGGACACATCCTTCCAAATACTGTTACTATATATTTTGTCTTGGTCCAGTAAAGACAACAGAGGTTGATTTAGAAACATGACATTGATGTATTAGATAATCATCCGCTGTCATGATAGACATGTCAGTCTCCCCAGGAACTGCCAGCATTAAGAACTCATTAAGTTTTGTAAGATATGAAAGCAAATCTGAGCGATATGGTACGCAATATAAACCACAAGACTAAAGTAATTCCCAATTCAAGACCTGGTCGTTATATCATTTTTGTATTACTCGTTGTGATGTTGAGTAATATATGGTAAATACACACATCTCCAGTCATTACATGTTTTCCAAGTTATAAATCGCAATTTCTTTCTCAAGCAGCTCCGGAACGGGCCTCGTAATGCTTAATGCATACAGATGAAATTCCACCACCAATGAAAAATCACTGCCTATATCGGAAAATGAATCCACTTTTCCCGCAGGGCAATCAGACACGTTGACCTCTCATCTACAGAAGCGGGGAGAGCGATAAATATCTGGACTACTGAAACCCAAGAGTTTAGGTATAGATAACGGCGACACTTGGCAGGCTGGTTTAGGCGCTACGTTGTTTCTTCACACATGTAGTGTAGATTTGTGGTATGGTGCACAGTATAATATGTCATTGATTATGACCTTCAGCTAAACGGTAAGAATGTGACGGTGATTCCCGTAGAGTAATAGCTGTGGATTCAAGCAAGGAACTCACTAAGCCTATCTACCATCCAGTCCTAAAGCTAGTTGTATCGACCAACTCGTCTTCAGTTTCATTGAAATCGTTAATACGTCTTCCACACTCTTCCCAAACCAATTATTTTGAATTGTCTGACCTTCCTACTGATTACTTCCATGTATCTTGTAATTGGTTACTGATCAATTCTCAGATTTAATGGTTTTTACAGCTTACCTTCATGCAATAGAGACACGAATACCCACTATAGGGATTGACGAATAATAGTACGTCTAAAGTACTGAGGCGACACTATGTGGTAAACTTCTTTCAGAGTGCGTGGCGACTCATGGAGCACAAACTGCAAAACATCGCGAAGAGCTGCCAGAATCAGTGGTGGCGACAACATGCCAAAAATTGAGAGCAAAACTTTGAATCTATGAACATGATTCCTCAGGCGAATGAGATGTTGTGGCGTTACCGGCCGGTAACTAACAAACCATGTCAGCACTCGAATGTGGGCAGTTGGCCTGTACAACATCTCAGACCGATAATCATACAATATTAAAGGACAACGTTGCAATTTTTGCGCTGTCCATGGTGGGACAGGATTGGCTCGATTAAACAAAGGCGTCAAAGGCCAATGATCTGTCAGCAAATAGAACTTCCGACTATACAAATACTGGTGGAATTTCGTAATACTGTAGGTAATGGCGAGTGCCTATTTTTCTAATCTGGCTATAGTTACACTGCGCTTTGTTAAGAGTTTTGAAGCCAAAGCAATAGGTCAGTCAGAAGAAGCAATCTTGTTGCAGAGCACAGTCCTGATTCCATACGAAGATGAAGAGTTTTGAAGCCAAAGCAATAGGTCAGTCAGAAGAAGCAATCTTGTTGGAGAGCACAGTCCTGATTCCATTCGAAGATGCACCCGCAGCTAACATGACAGCTAGATGGGAATGAATCGAATATTTACGACTTAATAATGTGTCTGAGTTGCTGAAATACATTGTGGCCTTCTTGGGACCATACGAGAGAAACATTTTTCTGGTACAGCCCATTAAGCGGTTCAGCAGTTCGCACAGTGTCACGAATAAATTCAAAATAATAGGTGAGGTCGATAAGCTGAGTTCGATAATGAGTCGATAATGTTACGGACCGCCAGCAGGTCGCTAATAGCAGCCAAGTGTGATGTAGTGAGATGTATACCCCGTGCATTTATTTCTTGACCTAAATAGCTCAGTTATTCCTGAAAGAAGAATCAGATTTGCTTGTTGTGCTTGAACCCAGGTGCCAAAAGAACTTGGAAAAGTACAGTCAAAATTTGTTAAAAGTTCAGCATGCATACGATCCCATAACAGCTGTTGAGAATCCGTAACAGTTCATAAGTCTACTGTTGCCTTAAAGTCAGCAAACAAACGTAAACCACCCGAAGGCTTCTTCAGAATGACCAAGAGTGATGTCCATTGCCTTGCAGAATCGGTTTGGATAAGTCCATTGTCTTGCCACCTAAGCAAACCCTGACCAGCATCTCAACGTGATGGATAGGGAATCCAGCGTGCATGAAAAATTCGTGGCCGTGCATTGTCTTAAACAGTTAGATGTGCTTCAAAGTCTTCAGCCCTTCGTATACCTGGTTCAAATTCCTCCTTATTTTTGTTACGCAAGTCAGAAACATTAGCGTCAGGCAGAGAAACCTAAATTGTAGCACTTAAACACAGGTTGAAAAAGTCAACCAAATCTATTCCAAAACTGTTTATGCTGTTTTTAGAATAGAGAACATAAAATGAAATTTATTTTGTCACACCCTAAAAAGTTGCTGGCAAACTACACACGATAAGGACTGGAATTTTATACCCATTGTAAGAAGACATAATACACTACCGGCCATTAAAATTACTACACCATGAAGATGACGTGCTACAGACGCGAAATTTAACCGACACGAAGAAGATGCTGTGATATGCAAATGATTAGCTTTTCAGGACATTCACACAAGGTTGGCGCCGGTGACGACACCTACAACGTGCTGACATGTGGAAAGTTTCCAACCGATTTCTCAGACACAAACAGCAGTTGAGCAGCGTTGCCTGATGAAACGTTGTTGTGATGCCTCGTGTAAGGAGGAGAAATGCGTACCATCAGGTTTCCGACTTTGCTAAAGGTCGGATTGTAGCCTATCGCGATTGCGGTATATCGTATCGCGACATTTCTGCTCGCATTGGTCGCGATCCAATGACTGTTAGCAGAATATGGAATCGGTTGGTTCAGGCGGGTAATACGGAACGCCGTGCTGGTTCCCAACGGCCTCGTATATGTAGCAGTCGAGATGACAGGCATCTTATCCGCATGGCTGTAACGGATCGTGCAGCCACGTCTCAATCCTTGAGTGAACAGATAGGGACGTTTCCAAGACAACAACCATCTGCACGAACAGTTCGACGACGTTTGCAGCAGCATGGACTATCAGCTCGAAGACCACGGCTGCGTTTACCCTTGACGCTGCATCACAGACAGGAGCGCCTGTGATAGTGTACTCAACGACGAACCTGGGTGCACAAATGGCAAAACGTCATTTTTCCGGACGAATCCAGGTTCTGTTTACAGCATCATGATGGTCGCATCCGTGTTTGGCGACATCGCGGTGAACTCACATTGGAAGCGTGTATTCGTCATCGCCATACTGGCATGTCACCCGGCGTGATGGTATGGGGTGCCATTGGTTACACGTCTCGGTCATCTCTTGTTCGCATGGACGGCACTTTGAACAGTGAACGTTACATTTCAGATGTGTTACGACTCGTGGATCTACCCTTGATTCGATCCCTGCGAAACACTACATTTCAGCAGGATAATGCACGACCGCATGTTGCAGGTCCTGTACGGACCTTTCTGGATACAGGAAATGTTTTTGACTGCTGCCCTCGCTAGCACATTCTCCGGATCTCTCACCAATTGAAAACGTCTGCTCAATGGTGGCCGAGCAACTGGCTCGTCACAATATGCCAGTCACTACACTTGATGAACTGTGATATCGTGTTGAAGCTGCATGGGCAGCTGTACCTTCACATGCCATCCAAGCTCTGTTTCATTCAATGCCCAGGCGTATCAAGACCGTTATTACGTCCAGAGTTGGTTGTTCTGGGTACCGATTTCTCAGGAAATAAGCACCCAAATTGCGTGAAAACGTAATCACATGTCAGTTCTAGTATAATATATTTGTCCAATGAATACCCGTTTATCATCTGCATTTCTTCTTGGTGTAGCAATTTTAAAAGCCAGTAGTTTAGATGTAGGCAGCTGTAGTGGTGGTCTACTGATTCTGTCACATTTGTATTTATTTGTCAGGGAAACAGGAGTACCAATGTCCAACTGTAACTTGATTGCCTTTAGTTCCACTTGTAACGGAACAAAACGTTTGTTCGCCTGCTTGCATATCGCAGCGGAAGGTTTCCGCAATGCCGAAGTGTGAGGTTCGGCTTGCGCGTCACTGTGCATGCACAGAACGGCAGAGTCATTGTGCACTCACAAGACGGTAGCTGTTGTCGTGGCGTTGCTTTCTGCGTTAAACACACCAACTGATTATGACCTTCAAGTTCACATTCGAAATCATTTGGCATTACTACAAGGATAATCTTTCGGATAATATCTCGAAAAGCACTGAGGACATGATTTTGTAACAGAGTTTTGTAGCACAAGCTTCATATAATGAGACTGAAAGTTTCCACTTCTACTGTTATTGCTCTTACTGGGTGTCTGACCATTATTTTTAAATAATTTGACACCGTTGTGTACTAGAGATAGAGCATCTGGCGTTTTATGAACAACTGAAATACATGCTGCCTCAAAATCAACCCGTGTTGAGCCTACACAACAGAATTTCCTAACATAATTGTTTTTAAATCAGTGTCTGGCAGTTTTAGAATTTCAGCGCGAATGTGTGTATCTGATGCATCCTTCTCCATCTGATGCAACACGCATATTGACATCTCTATAGTTAATTCCACAGGAACACATAAATAAATCTGCAATGCATGCTGAGACCTCTGCGTTCTGTTTGGCTGCCTGACCAGGCTGCAGTTTCAGACGAAAAAATTTAAATGATATTTAAATCAAGACCCTATGCTGCCGACAAGCGTTGATGTACACCAACGGGGACAGTTGAAAATGTGTGCCCCGACTAGGACTCAAACCCGGGATGTCCTGCTTAGAGGCCGGCCGCAGTGGCCGAGCAGTTCTAGGCGCTACAATCTGGAACCGCGCGACTGCTACGGTCGCAGGTTCGAATCTTGCATCGGGCATGGAAGTCTGTGATGTCCTTAGGTTAGTTAGGTTTCAGTAGTTCTACGTCCTCGGTGACTGATGACCTCAGAAGTTAAGTCCCATAGTGCTCAGAGCCATTTGAACCATTTCTTTTTATCCTGCTTACATGGCAGACGCTCCACCCATCTGAGCCACCGAGGGCACAGAGGTTACTGTGACTGCAGGGATTGATCCTTTGCACGCTCCCCGTGAGACTCACAATCCCAACTCAATGCCCACACACTACTCGCGGCAGACAATCTTACCGACTCCCGTAAGAATTCGGGCAATGTTTGTGCATCCAGCACAGAAGAAGAAGGTCAATGGCCGGTTAGCCTTAACTATATGAAAATGGGATCAGTTCTTTCGGGCATGTCCGAAAGAACAGATACGATCTTCATATAGAATAAATTTAAACCGTGCAGCTTCTGAATGGATTTGACAATGAAAATGTTCATCCAGTAACTTAATATGATCGTCATACATGACTTTCTCTGGAAAAGTTCCTTCATAAATAATTATTTCGCTCCATATCTGTTATTTTGTAGGCACCAAAGTGGACCTCCAGTAGCTCTCTATAGTCCAACCATTCTTTTCGCTGGCTGTCGTATAGCCAAAATTTTGGAGCTGCTTCAGGCAGCGGCGTTGATTGCGTATTCATTAATGACATCGACTAGTCAACGGTGAGCAGTAAGCGTTCAATCTGTGTGCCTGACACTGTGTAATTTCGGCTCATGTGGCGGCTCAGAAACTGTGAAATGTTGCAGGACACACTCTAATGCAAAAGAAAGAATGCAGATCAACAGCGATGAGGAAAATTGGGGGTTGAGCTATTAGGAACAACATACGTGCAAGCTGCCCACGTGAGAGGTGACAGACTAAAATGACTATCAGGTTAGGCACAACTTCTCGCCGCCATTTGTTATGACCGGACGAAACTACAATCATCTGGTGTGAATTGTGGGTTCTTTGATTGCTATGAGCTGTGGTCGATCCGAACCACAACACATGAAACATTAGTACACTTTGTTGCAACAATGATAAAAATGTATGTAACTTCATGCAGTCCGTTTGCCACGGATTCAAATAACTCTAAGCACTATGAGACTTAAGATCTGAGGTCATCAGTCTCCTAGACTTAGAACTTTTTAAGCCGAAGTAACCTAGATACATCACAAACATCCATGCCCGCGGCAGATTCGAATCTGTGACCGTAGCAGCCGCGTGATTCCGGAATGAAGCGCCTAGAACCGCTCGACCACAGCGGCCGGCTGGGTTGCCAGAGGAATGAGTAGAATATTCACAACTGCATTTGAACAGAAAAGTATCACTTGCTGCACACAATTACAAACTCTTCTCTCTTAAAGCATGTGTTCAACATTTACCAAAGGTCATTTCTGTCTGCCACTCGAATACCACTAGTGTCCTAACCATATGACGCTGACTGTTCCATCGGAGGTCACGAACTGGAGAAGGGTGTGCCCATGCTCTGTCCTATGTCATCCTCCGTGAAAGGGCTCCGCTGTGCTACACGAGAGGGTGTGTCTTCCCAGAAGTATCTCCCTTTGCCATTCTGGTCTGCACGCAGACATTGTTAACGTCTGTGGTATCGATGCACATTGCTGACTTTTGTGTAGCACCGCGATTTTTTGATGATACAACAGAAATTATGCCCAGACTTATTAACACATGATGGAAGTCAGAACAATCTATTATTCGCAGTGATATCATACGTACACAAACGGAAAAAATTCGCAGCGCCAAAAGTGATTAATGTAGAGTACTGAAATTTTGGGAATGCTATTTTATTGATACACTAGTGATTAACATACAGGTTAATGTAAGTGCGATATAAGCCATTGCAAACGAGAAATGCTGTAACTTTAATAACTGGTGTAGCCGTACGTGGATTAGGCTGGAGCTGTCGTTGAGTAATGCCCGGTATGTGCTCTATTGGTGACAGATCTGGCGATTGAGCAGGCGAAGGCAACATGTCAGTATCGTGTAGAGCATGTTGAGTTGCAACAGCGTTATGTGGGCGAGCGTTATCCTGCAGGAAAACATCTCTTAGAAGGCTGTTGATGACTGATTCCTGGATGCCAGCATAGCAGATCGAATCACCAGACTGACGTATGAATTTTCAGTCAGGATGCTTGGGATAACCGCGACTGTACTCCTGCTGTCATACGAAATCGCAGCCCAGACCACAAATCCAGGTGTAGGTCCAGTGTTTCTAGCACTCAGACAGGTCGGTTGCAGACCCTGAACTGGTCTCCTTCTAACCAATATACGACCGACACTGTCATCGAAGTAGAACCAACTTTCATCGTAAAATACAACACACCTCTGCCCTGCCCTCCAATAAGCTCTCGCATAACAACACTGAAATCGCAAAAGTGAGTGGTCTGGAGCCAGTGGAATGCACGCTACGGGTCGTCTGGCATGGAGCTATCCTTGACGTAACCTATTTATAACACTTCGTTGTGTCACTGTGGTACCAACTCCTACTAAAATTGCTGCTTTAGATTCAGTACGATGCGCCAGATCCAAAAACAACGGTCTTCTCTGTCCGTGGTACCAAGTGGCCGTCTGGAGCCCAGTCTTCTTGAGACTATCCATTCTCGTGACTACCGCTGTCAGCAATTATCCACGGCGGCTATATTCCTGCCAAGGCTTTCTCCATCATCACAGAAGGAACATCTAGCTTTCGTAGCCCTGTTATATGAACTCTTTGAACCTCAGTAAAGTGTTCCAGAATGAGATTTTCACTCTGCAGCGGAGTGTGTTCAGATATGAAACTTCCTGGCAGATTAATACTGTGTACCGGACCGAGACTCGAACTCGGGTCCAGAGTTCGAGTCTCGATCCGGCACACAGTTTTAATCTGCCAGGAAGTTTCAATAAGGTGTTGTTAATGGAGTCGTTGTCGCCTTAAAGATATTTGACATCAACTCACCATGTCGAGTCTCAAAGGTAACTAACGCTCACGAGGCTATAGTGTTTATTTAAAGCAAAGCTGATTTGTTGTTGTTGTTGTTGTTGTGGTCTTCAGTCCTGAGACTGGTTTGATGCAGCTCTCCATGCTACTCTATCCTGTGCAAGCTTCTTCATCTCCCAGTACCTACTGCAACCTACATCCTTCTGAATCTGCTTAGTGTATTCATCTCTTGGTCTCCCCCTACGATTTTTACCCTCCACGCTGCCCTCCAATACTAAATTGGTGATCCCTCGATGCCTCAGAAAATGTCCTACCAAACGATCCCTTCTTCTGGTCAAGTTGTGCCACAAACTCCTCTTCTCCCCAATCCTATTCAGTACCTCCTCATTAGTTATGTGATCTACCCATCTAATCTTCAGCATTCTTCTGTAGCACCACATTTCGAAAGCTTCTATTCTCTCCTTGTCCAAACTATTTATCGTCCATGTTTCACTTCCATACATGGCTACACTCCATACAAATACTTTCAGAAATGACTTCCTAACACTTCAATCTATACTCGATGTTAACAAATTTCTCTTCTTCAGAAACGCTTTCCTTGCCATTGCCAGTCTACATTTTATATCCTCTCTACTGCGACCATCATCAGTTATTTTGCTCCCCAAATAGCAAAACTCCTTTACTACTTTAAGTGTCTCATTTCCTAATCTAATACCCTCAACATCACCCGACTTAATTCGACTACATTCCATTATCCTCGTTTTTCTTTTGTTGATGTTCATCTTATATCCTCCCTTCAAGACACCATCCATTCCGTTCAACTGCTCTTCCAAGTCGTTTGCTGTCTCTGACAGAATTACAATGTCATCGGCGAACCTCAAAGTTTTTATTTCTTCTCCATGGATTTTAATACCTACTCCGAATTTTTCTTTTGTTTCCTTTGCTGCTTGCTCAATATACAGATTGAATAACATCGGGGAGAGGCTACAACCCTGTCTTACTCCCTTCCCAACCACTGCTTCCCTTTCATGTCCTTCAACTCTTATAACTGCCATCTGCTTTCTGTACAAATTGTAAATAGCCTTTCGCTCCCTGTATTTTACCCCTGCCACCTTTAGAATTTGAAAGAGAGTATTCCAGTCAACATTGTCAAAAGCTTTCTCTAAGTCTACAAATGCTATAAACGTAGGTTTGCCTTTCCTTAATCTTTCTTCTAAGATAAGTCGTAAGGTCAGTATTGCCTCACGTGTTCCAGTATTTCTACGGAATCCAAACTGATCTTCCCCGAGGTCGGCTTCTACTAGTTTTTCCATTCGTCTGTAAAGAATTCGCTGATTTAAATCCTTCTAACGTCGTACCAGCGCCACTCTTATGCGACTCACCCAAAATTTCAATAGACACCACATTTCAGATGTAGAAACATGAGGTGTAACTTACATGAACTAACCGAGCAAAGCGATGTGGTAAACTTCAAAATTGTGAAATGCCAGGCATGAATGAAACGCTGCGCATAAAACTGTATGATGGCACTGGCAGAAATATTTTCATTCAAATGAAACAGCCAATCACAAGGAAGCCTCAAAGCAGTCATTTTATCCTTGCTTACATGTATTCCAATGCTGTGAAACTTTCTTTATTTTTTGCATAGTGTTCAGAATTATTTATGCACAAAATTAAGAACAGGGTGTAATTTGCATCATTTCTCACATCCAAAAGTACTTTAGAGAGCATTAAAATGATACAGCCAATAACAGTATAGACGTCTTGACCATGCTCAAATGTGTCCGAACGATCAAAATTTTGTGTCATGTTCAAAAGCGTTTATTCAAGAAAATGTAAAATGTATCTTGTATAAGTGCAAAGTTCAATTTCTGTAATGTTGATGGTGGGAGGTATTATGGAGCCTCAAACTAACTGTTTTCGACGTCTTAATAGTTCTATTTTGCTTGTAAAGTATCATAAGGCAGGCAGGCAGTCATCAGAAAGATTAAACTTGCTGACTCAGCATTTTTGTTGTTCATGTAGGATTTGTCTTGCTTACATCGAATGCGCTTTTCTCGGTTTAGTGTAACATGACACGCATGTCGCATTGCAAAACGCGCTACTGATGATCTGACTTACAGTTTAAAGTGGACTTGTCGATGAGAAACACTGAAGTAAACGTTACGATATCCACTTCTAAATTCGTCAGAAACTCGTCTCCAAAACCGATATCAGAGTGAGTGAAACATTATAGTGGTTATAGGCTATAGCGTTAGTTTCGTCTTACAATTCAAAACGTTTCTCGTCTGCTGTAATAGAATGAAAACAACACGGCACTTCGATGGAACAGCATACTTAATATTAGTGAGACACATTCGCGTAGGTAAGAAATGGGGATTACTATGCTTTCAGCTACCCACTCTAAGAGTCCGTCGGACATTACAGAGACCTCATGATACGGTATTAACTTTACTTTTTTATCATATACTGCTGTCACACATTGAAAAATATTGTCTTTAACAGCATATTGTCCAGAAATTTCATGCATCAGAATTTCTATGGAAATTTTGTACGATTTGCTAGCATCTGCTGTGGTGAGCAGGGGGGGGGGGGGGGGGGGGCAGGGGTCTGCAACTGGTGGCATCGGGCTTCTGGGCCATTTTACAGTGCAACCAGGAAACAGGTAATGTTTAATAGGTAACAGTAAATGGTAAATCGTTAATGGGTAACAGGCTTGCCAATACCTGCCTGCCTTGTGGCACTCGACAAGCGTCAAAGAATAATTGATATGAGGAAAATAATTTAGGTTCCTTTGTGCCTTACTCCATGGTTCAAATGGCTCTGAGCACTATGGGAGTTAACTACTGAGGTCATCAGTCCCCTAGAACTTAGAACTACTTAAACCTAACTAACCTAAGGACATCACACACATCCATGCCCGAGGCAGGATTCGAACCTGCGACCGTAGCGGTCAGGCGGTTCCTTTCTGAAGCGCTTAGAACCGCACGGCCACACCGGCCGGCCCTTACTCCATGATTGGGTATATAAATAGAATTTTGCACGTACACAAGGACTGCTTCACGTAATTTTTTAGATAAATGCGTTTTGACAGGGCGCAAAGATAGAGACTTCGGATACTTGCGAGCTCAGTCAACATAGCTTAACTACAATTGGCTAATTCATTTTAACACGTGGGAATACTGCAAGCTACACACTTTACGTAATTTTTTCGAGAAATACCTCTCAAAATCGGTAAAAAAGGCCTTGCTTTTTCTTCTTCGTTTCCCCATAACTGTAAAATCTCTGTCGCTTCTTAGGAGCTGAGCACACTCGTCAAAAACTTGTGTGTTATCTCTTCAAAGCATCGCAGATTAAACGGAAGCGACATTGATGCGTGGCACTTGGAACACCAGGAAGGAGCACTGCTTGGCACAAACACCATGCACCATCTAGTAATGAATTTTTGAAACTTTTTAGCCGTGATTTCACGCTTGGGACAAGTCTACGGACACGCAAAGGAGTACCGAAAACACAAAAGCACTGAAAATGCATTTTGAGAAAAATGCTATTTAGTACGTTTGGCATTTCCATTCTTCCTCATCTGTCTCACCGGGAATGTATCATATCTTCGCGCCACTGAATCAGTTCACATGTAAACAGTGTATATGAACAGTAGTCTATTGCGATTTGTGTTAAGGGTTTTGGGGTTGTTTAAAGCCGCACATATGACAATGACATGTGCACATATAGGAGGGTTTTCCTAATCTGGCAAGTTTTGAAGCACAGTCTTTTGCTGTGTATCAATTGGAAATTAGCTTAAGCCCGAAACTGCAATAGCCAAAGTTCCACTATGGCAGTAGTAGGTGTAATCAACACGTGTATCGCCTGGCGTACTAAGTCAAGCTGACAAAGCATGACGTGCGGTATGTTCGCGGATTATAGCTACTGCAGTCACTGTAGGAAATCTGAATATATATTTTTAATAAACTGGTTACACTCGATGCCCGCAAGGAATTCGTATTTGCCTAACTGTCAAGTAATAAATATTATATAGAAAAAAGGTGCAGTGACAACATTCTGGTCAGTACAATATCTTTTTGCATGAGTTACATCAAATTAAAGAGGCTGAAAAAAAATCATAGGCTACAGCAACTGCATTACATTGGCCATAGCGTCAACTTGTAACCTAAGGCCTCATGTGAACTCGCAGACCTCTCCCACATTCCCTTCACACTGCAGCTCCCAGTCCTTTCTTCAAATTGCGGATATAACGAACAGTTGTTACGTCAGGTCTGTTAAGGTGATAAAAGCACATGCAAATTCTTCTTGTTCTCCTTCTTTCCTGGCCTGTGTTCCGTACCTTAGTTACTAGGTTTGAAAATATTTGGCGGGATAGCCACCTCTCCCACCCCCTCCCTCCAGCATGGAGTTCGTGTATCCCAGCTGCTGCGTCTAGTGGTATCTCAGGTGAAAGTGTGCTAACGTTTCTGTTTGCGAATTGTGTAAATGAGCCGGGTCGTGGGGATCAGCCCGCTATTCGCATAGTCAGATGTAGGAAACTGAAAGGCACAAGAAAATTGTGTAAAAGAAATTACGAGACAAAGGTATTTTATTTGTTTTGGTCACTTGAAGCAATAGTGTCAGTATTTCACCGTTTCTTTTGAACAGAGACGAGTTCGTAGTCCTGTGATTTCTTTTTCAGATGATTCAGATGTATTATAAGAGGCGATCAGACAGTCTCGGTCCGTAAGCCGTATCGCTCAGAATTGGTACGAAAATCATGCAAAGTCGCGTGAGCCTTCAAGCAGTTATTTTTCGACGCATCATTTTGAAGAGACGCGTTTGGTAGAACATCCTGCGTAAAGGAGTCGGCAACTGCCTGCTGCACATCACAGTCCAACAGAAATGGTCGACCCCTCAGGGCAATTTTTAAAGGACAAAGGCGTGATAACTGCATGGAGAGAGAACTAAAGGGCGGGTGCCCGAGTGTCTCCTGCTTGAGGTGGCGTAACGCCTGCGTTACGACATTGGCGATATGGGGACCGGCGTTATCATGAAGTAGCAGAATACATTGATGCTGTTTCCCCGTACTTTTCATCTTAACTGCATACCGCAATTTCCACAGCACTGTGCATTGTCATCCTCAGTGATACAGACCACCAAAATCCTTGAAATCTATGAGCAACTGGCCTGCCAGATAGATCGGCGGTTTGTGTCAAAACGCGAGCAGCGCGGAACCCGGCGCACCGTTTCACAACGTTGGTTTTCGAGAAACATGCTGCCCCAAACAAATTCGATATTGTTAACAGAAAAGATGGCATGCTCCTTTAGACCTGCGTGCTTGTTTGAAGGATTAGGCACTGTAGCGACTACAGCCGTTATGACATACGTGAAATGTATTCGCAGTTGTCAATACGAACTACCATCAGTTGTATAAGGGAATTCTCATATACAGCTGCCTGTAGTTCGTATTCGCAATTGCGAATGAATTTCGTGTATTTCATAGCGTCTGTAGTTCGCAGTCCTGTTCTTTCGAACATGAATGTGTGTCCGATGGAACATTGCATCGTTCATCTTGGCAACACAGGTACTGCAGTATCGTATTAATTCCATTATACCAGACAGCGACTTTCAGTTAGTGTGTCCTCCCCTGTACGGGAATTACATAAAGCGTGTAGCAGTTCAGGTTGTCACGCAAGAAAGACGATGTATGAAAGTTTGAGAGCTGGTCGTAAGTCGTGGACGGATAGCCAAAGCGGTTAAGGCGAATGCGTGCGTAAATTAGGAAATCCGGTTTCGAGCCCCGGTCTGACGTAAACTTTCACTGTCACCATCCCCTTATACAGCTTCTTGACTCTCCGATGAGTGTCCATAGGTGGTTGTCCTCCGGCAGTCAAGAGAAGAATAACAGCACGTTGGTCCTGTTTAGACACATTTGGTAATAACGACGCCATATTTCACATTTCTGCTACGGTACGTACATCGGAGAAATATAATTGCCGCATTAACCTCTTATCTACGTATACCAGCATCGGAGTCGCACAGCGTCGCATATACTCTGAAGTAATGCCGTCAAACGAAAACCTTTTTGATCGCCACTTATATTTCTGTGGAGTCAGCAGAACATTTCATGGATTACATCCACATTCACCTCTACACACATATTGCACAAGTCACCGTTTGCTTTTCTGTTCCACTAGCAAATAGAGTTAGGGGAAAACGGCTGTCTTCATGCCTCCTTATGAGCCCTAATTTCTCGTACCTTATCTTCGTAATCTTTACGCGAAATGTATGTTGGCGACAGTAAGATCGTTCTGCCGTGAGCTTCAAATGCCCGTTCTCTAAATTTTCTCAGAAATGTTCTCCGAAAACAGCTTCGCCTTCCCTCCACGTGTCCCCATTTTACTTCTCGAAGCATCTCCGTACCAGATGCCTTTTGTTCGAACCTAACGGTAACAGTCTAACAGTCTACCTTTGAACTGCTTCAATGTCGTCCTTTGATCCGACCTGGTACAGTCCCAAACACTCGGGCAGTACTCAACAACAGGTTGCACTAGCGTCCTTTGCAGATGAACAACACTTTACTAAAATATTTCCAATAAACCGAAGTCGACGATTCGCCTTCCCTACGGCAGTCCTCACATGGTCGCTCAATTTCATATCGCTTTACAACGCTATGCCACGACTGTGTCATGCAGGACATTAGTAATACTGTATCCGAACATTAGGGGTTCTTTTTCCTTCTTATCGATATTAATTTAAATTTTTCACATTTAGAGCCATCATGTCACCAACTAGAAATTTTTTTCTGTATCATCCTTCAGTCACCCATCTTCGACACCTTCCCGTGCACCGCAACATCAGCAGCAAACAACCGAAAACTGCTGCCCACCCTCTCCGAAAGATCAGATGGTTCAAATGGCTCTGAGCACTATGGGACTTAACTTGTGAGGTCATCAGTCCCCTAGAACTTAGAACTACTTAAACCTAACTAACTTAAGGACATCACACACATCCATGCCCGAGGCAGGATTCGGACCTGCGACCGTAGCGGTCGCGCGGTTCCAGACTGAAGCGCCTACAACCGCTGGACCACCCCGGCCGGCTCCGGCAGACCATTTCCGTATACAGAAAATAACAGCGGTCCTACCGCGCTTTCATGGGGCACTCCTGACGATATAATTGTCTTTTCTGAAGGCTCCCCGTCGAATTTTTGTTACTTAAGACGTCTTCGAACCATTCACATATCTGGGAACCCATTTCTTATGCTCGTACCTTCATTAAAAGTCTCCTATGGAGTACCGAATCTAATACTTTTCCGAAATTTAGAAGTATGGAATCTGCCTGTTGCCCTTCACGCGTAGTTCGCAGTATATCATATGAGAAAAGGGCAAGCTGAGTTTCAAACAAGCGATGTTTTCAAGGCAGTGCTTATTCGAGGACATACGATTTTCGGTCTCTAGAACTTTTATGATATTCGAACTCAAAATATGTTTCAGAATCTGCAGCAAACCGATTTTAGGGATATTATTCTGTAATTTTGAAGGTCCATTCGTTTACCCTTGTTATAATACAACAGAGTGAAGCCTGTACCTTGGCCTGCAGGCTCACCTGACATCAGTCGTCTGGATTTTTCAGTTTGTAGTCATCTGAAAAACGCTCGACAATCTCTCTAATAAGGCTGAAGAACTGTAACAGCGAATTTTACAGTCTTGTCGAACTTCATGAGATAATCCGGGGAATGTGAACGAATTCTTAACCTACTGCAGAGGCAAGCGCAATGTTGCACTTGAATGCGAGGACGACGTGTGGAACACTTCCTTTATCGGGTACGAGCGTACAATAAAGTTCAACGTATTTCAGTAGTATTAATTCATTTCTTGGTAATACAGACCGTGGGTTAAATTTGAGCGCAATTAGAAGGGAATTTGTTCGGAAAGTCTACGTTCCAAATACGCTTGTGTTAACCAGGACAATGTTTGACACTGAAGTGAGTGGCAGCTTGTAACCACAGATCCGCAGTTATCTTCCTAGCGTTCGCCGGCTCTTGTTTACTGGAACATTTTTGTTTCTTCTGCCTTATACTTTCATGTGCCTCAGATGTCGCAACTAATTGTGACACACCCCATATATTCCATTTACTTTTGTGTGTGAGTTCTGATCTCTAAGGATCTTCCACTGCTTTGTATACGTTCCGCGCACACTGGAATACACACACAGCCTCGAGTCAGACTCCGCGTTGCGCAGTCATATCCGAAGGCTTTGGTCACGCCACCTATCTCTGTATCACACATGGGCAAACACAGAGAACGAGGATCAGAACAAGGATCCTGTGAATGGTGTGTTGCGTGCTGTTCGGTAGACGGCCGCTCATATTTTTAATGGCGTCCGCTGCGCCCCTAATTACGGAGAGTGGCGACGGTGGGGGGCCAATAAAGGCGCAGCGTGCAGCAAAGCGAAGCTCGGCAAAGCAGCCGCTGAACCGCCCCTGGTGCGGAACGGACGTGCCCGCAACTACGGCCGCTGACTGGCCGCTGGCCGACGGGAGAGCAACGGCCTCCGCGTCCGTTCGTCACAGGAGCAGTGCGCACACTCGGGACGGACAGTCCAGGGGCTGTAGTTCTTCAACTGGCAATTATCTCAGGCCTCTCACGTAGCGTTAAGTGAAAATTAAAAACTGCATGCTGAACATGCGAAGCCGTGTACCATTACGTATATTGTTACAGGTAGTGAGACCTTGTTCGCTTTGTTGTTTCAGGAAATCCAAAAGGCAAGCAATACGCGCGATCAGACTGACGTTGTTTTCATTAGCTTTCGGGACGTGTTGGCATCTGGTATTAAATAGAATTTATTCCTATACATAAAATCTTCTGTCGAATTCCCCAGACAAGAAAAGGTTTCATATTAACACACAAGTCCAGTAAAAAGTGACAACGCACAGACTGGCATGGGGTTTGTTATTACAAATCATATTCACAAGTTGTGATACTTTTCCGACTTGATGGACCACAAGTGACCTGTATCAATGTTGGTGTAGACTTACTCCACACCACCTTCGTAGGTTGTATACTACACTACTGGCCATTAAAATTGTTACACCAAGAAGAAATGCAGATGAAAAACGGGTAATCATTGGACAAATACAGGGTGTTTCAAAAATGACCGGTATATTTGAAACGGCAATAAAAACTAAACGAGCAGCGATAGAAATACACCGTTTGTTGCAATATGCTTGGGACAACAGTACATTTTCAGGCGGACAAACTTTCGAAATTACAGTAGTTACAATTTTCAACAACAGATGGCGCTGCAAGTGATGTGAAAGATATAGAAGACAACGCAGTCTGTGGGTGCGCCATTCTGTACGTCGTCTTTCTGCTGTAAGCGTGTGCTGTTCACAACGTGCAAGTGTGCTGTAGACAACATGGTTTATTCCTTAGAAGAGGATTTTTCTGGTGTTGGAATTCCACCGCCTAGAACACAGTGTTGTTGCAACAAGACGAAGTTTTCAACGGAGGTTTAATGTAACCAAAGGACCGAAAGGCGATACAATAAAGGATCTGTTTGAAAAATTTCAACGGACTGGGAACGTGACGGATGAACGTGCTGGAAAGGTAGGGCGACCGCGTACGGCAACCACAGAGGGCAACGCGCAGCTAGTGCAGCAGGTGATCCAACAGCGGCCTCGGGTTTCCGTTCGCCGTGTTGCAGCTGCGGTCCAAACGACGCCAACGTCCACGTATCGTCTCATGCGCCAGAGTTTACATCTCTATCCATACAAAATTCAAACGCGGCAACCCCTCAGCGCCGCTACCATTGCTGCACGAGAGACATTCGCTAACGATATAGTGCACAGGATTGATGACGACGATATGCATGTGGGCAGCATTTGGTTTACTGACGAAGCTTATTTTTACCTGAACGGCTTCGTCAATAAACAGAACTGGCGCATATGGGGAACCGAAAAGCCCCATGTTGCAGTCCCATCGTCCCTGCATCCTCAAGAAGTACTGGTCTGGGCCGCCATTTCTTCCAAAGGAATCATTGGCCCATTTTTCAGATCCGAAACGATTACTGCATCACGCTATCTGTACATTCTTCGTGAATTTGTGGCGGTACAAACTGCCTTAGACGACATTGCGAACACCTCGTGGTTGATGCAAGATGGTGCCCGGCCACATCGCACGGCCGACGTCTTTAATTTACTGAATGAATATTTCGATGATCATGTGATTGCTTTGGGCTATCCGAAACATACAGGAGGCGGCGTGGATTGGCATCCCTATTCGCCAGATATGAACCCCTGTGACTTCTTTCTGTGGGGACACTTGAAAGACCAGGTGTACCGCCAGAATCCAGAAACAATTGAACAGCTGAAGCAGTACATCTGATCTGCATGTGAAGCCATTCCGCCAGACACGTTGTCAAAGGTTTCGGGTAATTTCATTCAGAGACTACGCCATATTATTGCTACGCATGGTCGATATGTGGAAAATATCGTACTATAGGGTTTCCCAGACCTCAGCGTCATCTGTTGTTGAAAATTGTAACAACTGTAATTTCGAAAGTTTGTCTGCCTGAAAATGTACTGTTGTCCCAAGCATATAGCAACAAACGGTGTATTTCTATCGCTGCTCGTTTAGTTTTTATTGCCGTTTCAAATATACCGGTCATTTTTGAAACACCCTGTATATTATACTACAACTCACATGTGATTACAATTTTCACGCAATTTGGGTGCATTGATCCTGAGAAATCAGTACCCATAACAGCCACTTCTGGCCGTAATTACGGACTTGATACGCCTGGGCATTGAGTCAAACAGAGCGTAAACAGACGTATTGTGACGAGCCAGTTGCTCGGCCACCATTGACGAGACGTCTTCAGTTCGTGTGAGATCTGGGGAATGTGCTGGCCAGTGCAGCAGTCGAACATTTTCTGTATCCAGAAAGGCCCGTACAAGACCTGCAACATGCCATCGTGCATTATCCTGCTGAAGTGTAGAGTTTCGCATGGATCGGATGAAGGGTACGGCCATGGGTCGTAGTACATCTGAAATGTAACGTCCACTGTTGAAAGTGCCGTCAATGCCAACAAGAGGTGACCGAGACGTGTAACCAATGGCACCCCATACCATCACGCCGGCTGATACGCCAGTATGGTGATGACGAATACACGCTTCCAATGTGCGTTCACCGCGATGTCGCCAAACACGGATGCGACCATCGTGATGCTGTAAACAGAACCTGGATTCATCCGAAAAAATGAAGTTTTGCCATTCCTGGACCCAGGTTCGTCGTTGAGTACACCATCGCAGGCGCTCTTGTCTGTGATGCAGCGTCAAGGGTAAACGCAGCCATGGTCTTCGAGCTGATAGTCCATGCTGCTGCAAACGTCGTCGAACTGTTCGTGCAGATGGTTGTTGTCTTGGAAACGTCCCCATCTGTTGACTCAGGGATCGAGACGTGGCTGCACGATCCGTTCCAGCCATGCGGATTAGATGCCTGTCATCTCCACTGCTAGGGATACGAGGCCGTTGGGATCCAGCACGGCGTTCCCTATTACCCGCCTGAATCCACGGAGTCTATATTCAGCTAACAGTCATTGGATCTCGACCAACGCGAGCGGCAATGTCGCGATACGATAAACCGCAATCGCGATAGGCTACAATCCGACCTTTATCAAAGTCGGAAACGTGATGGTACGCATTTCTCCTCCTTACACAAGGCATCACAATAACGTTTCACCAGGCAACGCTGGTCAACTGCTGTTTGAATATGAGAATTCGGTTGGAAACTGTCCTCATGTCAGCACGATGTAGGTGTCGCCACCGGTGCCAACCTTGTGTGAATGCTCTGAAAAGCTAATCATTTGCATATCACAGCATCTTCTTCCTGTCGGTTTAATTTCGCTTCTGTAGCACGTCATCTTCGTGGTGTAGCAATTCTAATGGCCAGAAGTTTATTATCGTTTATGGCCTGTATAGAGATGGAAGAAGTATTTGTTGCCGGTTACAGGCCGTTCATGCAAGACGCTTTTAGTTTCAAGCACAAACATATCCGATGTGGCCAAACTTTTATAGTACAATGATTTCCTTTGCAGGTGATTAAGTGGAAAGCAACGAAAATTAAAGTCACAGTCATTATACGTGATGATTTACATCCTCCCTTGCATAAACATCGAAGTACGAGAGCTGCTTGGAAAATATAGTCCAATCGGAAGCGAAATGGGAACCGTATTGAAAATACGATGGAACTTTGCACAGATGTATTCGGTGGTGTCTCTAGTATGCCTGACGATCACGTCACGTCGGTCTTTCCAGTTCTGAGCGCTCAGTGAGCATGTAAAAATATCTAGAACAATAGTGTCTTCCGCCAAGCACGAGGGCCTGGTGGGAATTTCGCCCGATGTCATGCAGCCCACATAACTGTCATACGTTCCCTTTTCCATTATTCTGAGCCGCACTCTGCAAGGTCAGTTATTACGCTCCTGCACCGTTTTCGATGGGAAGTATGGATCACTCCTAATACAGCCAGTAACTGACTCTCTCTGAGTTTCATCTCCGCTCACATGAATCGCTGGCTATGAGAACAACATTTAGCCACAGACAACGAGCTATTGACAAGCATAGAGAATTGTTGGAAAGCAGGGGCGACTTCCTTCTACGTCGAGGGTACTGGAATATTGGCAGAAAGCTACGACAAATATCTAAGTCGGAGCGGCGACTACGTAGGGAGGTAGCTGGAAGATGTAACCATCTGTTGCAAATAAATCATTTTGATTTTCACAATGGTTTCAACATCGGGAGCGACCAGACCTTATTTTCCGAATAGCCCTCGTATTTTCTTGCACCGTGCTTACTCTCTTAATAGTATTCCTACAACCAAAATTAAAACAAACATTATTCCATTATAAAAATACTCTTCGTGATATTAGAAAATAGCAGTGAATTTGAGGTCAGCATAAAAAGGCGATTTCAAACACATATGTAGCACTGACATCTGGTATTAATCCCACTGATGTTATGGGCTGTTGTTCCACTACTAATTTGGCCATTCAGCGCCAGTGAAGTAGCTTCATCACTGGTCTTCAAAAGCGCCATTCTTTGGTAAATTTTCATAACTAAACTGTGAACGAGCCACCTCGTCCACAGTGACGTGATACTGCAAGGCACCAGTGTGACACATATGGTTCCTGGGAGCCATGAAACGGCCGTCCAAAGCCGTAGACCCTGCGTTCGGCCGTCACAGCTGTGGTAACGGCTGGCTTGGATGGCTCTAGAGAGCGGCGGTCAGCGCCGCATATCCCATAGAGCCGAGAACTACGAGGGTAGGGACGGTGTGCATGGGCCATCACGTCAGCTGGTGTAGCGCTGGACCGTGGCGATGCCTGCGAAATGACGCGAGGGACCTCGGCGAATTAATCGAGGGTGAAGGGTCACAGGCAACGATAAGGCTCTTTATGGCGTGCCGGGGGCGTGATTCACGGCGTCCGTCCTGTCCTCGTGCTGTAGGTTGACTTTCACCTCCAGCGTCAGCGCGCGATTCGCCATCCTCTCTCGCTGCTAGCTTCAGTCCACAAAATCTACCCCGTATGGCATCACAACGCAACAAGCTCTCGATAACGATTAAGCGTATCTACTGTGAAGCAGTAGTTCAACTGTATCACGGTGGCATTAAGGATGTTATTACGGATGTCTGCCCAGTTGCGTCATTTATTTAACTTAAATCACACAATTTGTTTGGAGAAGATATTATACCATTATCAAGTGCTTGAACAAGGAAAACATGATTCATTATTTCACATACTGACAGCTGTGTTGGATATCTGTCTATGTTGAATATGTAATACACGGATCTTAAAAGTATTATGCCATTATTCACACCCAAAAATGTTTGACCTACAAAAATAGTTTTTCAGACCTACACAAGGGTCTCACTTAGAAACGTCACGTGGTATAACGAACGAAATTATTGTTATCAGTTAACATTCCCACCAGGCTCTGTCGCCTGACTAACTGACAATCACTGTCACTCACCTGCAAACGATTGTAACACATTACTTCGAATACATATGACTGCCAACCAACAACACAGTTATGGACTGACAGAGCACAATTTGGTGCATCGTAGATGGAGATTTAATCACAGTTATTGAATTAGTTACCGAGGTTTAAGTATTTGTGGCGATATACTATATTTTCTTACAAAAATGTCAGTAAAGGCAGAGCACTGCAATATAGTAGTATGAATTCTTTTAGGTTTTGCTGTAAGGCATAAAATGTTCAAAGTACTTTGAGTCGACAGCCATATCGTTCTTTGGCACTGATACGAGTATTTACGAAACAGTGCGTTACTATCTTTCGCGGCGGCCTGCGGCATTATCAATTTCCGGGCGCAAATAAAATCGCGCGCGAGTCTATGTGAAACTAGAGGTCTTAGGTGTGGCGCTGGTGCGGCTCACTAGTTTTACAGAGTCCCGTGCTATTTTATTTGTGACCAGAAGTTAAGGCCGAACGCCTGCGCGGGGCCATATGAGTAATGGATCTGGACAGACGGCGTCAGTGCAACAGCACTGGATGGCGAACGGAGATGCCACGTTATAGGAGGAGATGTAGGCGTTCTCGGCCGACGTTGTATAACGCCATTGATGACTACGAGTAGTAAAGTAGGAGCGCAAGTGATTGAGCAGGGGCCGTCCGTGTTTTGCGGATGTGTTCTGAATTTTACACGTACGAAGAATGATAATTAAGTACATACTTAGCCTTCACTTTATTAATGTACTCCTCTTCTTCAAGTCTAATAAATGCATGAACATGTTTACTTCAGCAACACAAAAAGCGATGCGATTTGTTGTTAGTACCAAGGATAATCGTAAATGCTTCTTCGTTCAGTGACTCCGGTAATTCCGATAATTATACTGTGTTACATGTCAAACTGAAGGTCTTGTGTACAGCTCGGAAATTTTTGATTTTACGCAAAGGTACTTGTGCAACATAGTCAACATAGGTATCAAACATGTGAATGCAGTAAGTGAAATAATGATTGATGTTTCCATTTTTCATAATGCTTGATAACGGTAACATGTCTTCCCAAAACTTGTTGCATTTTTCAAATTAAATGATTCAAATATTTGGACAACTGCTGAGTCATGATCGTCATATTGCACTATAACGTTCTGCCCAGCAGCCATTGTCACTTCAGTTTCAATCTTCTCCTCTTTCATTATCCCTTCCATTTCTTCTAATAGCAAACAAGGCTTTATAGTTAGTAAGTCTAATCAATGCCTGCATTGTTTTGTCATTATTGTTAGTGGTAATATTACTATTACTTTTTATTAATAAGGCAAATTATTATCATTGAGTTCGTTCATCATTCTTAATCCATCCATTATTTTATCATCTTTATTAGTGATTTTGCTATTATTATTATTATTATTGCCAACAATTGTTTTAATAATAATGCAAATTATTAGTAGTATGATTGTTATGTAACATTTTTGTGTCTTGTTCCTGTCAGATGTAAGAGAGCGCCTTAACGCACTAATCTGTTCAGAATAAATAAGCAATAAATAAGTAAAAATAAATACAATAAATAACTCAGTTTCGCTCACTTTTTTAAGACGTTTTCACTGCAAAAAGAAGATATTTAGGAAAATATAAGGGATGTCAGTTTTCAGTCACAAATGTGGTTTTTGTAAGAAGTGCCATGCATTTGTAGCACTCTGGACACATATTCATTATGTTATTATTTATACGTGGTTGCTCCCACTTATTCTGTAAAGGAAATGAACTTTAGTGTGATTGCGAAAGTTACGTAAAACAAAACAACTGCCAAAAACAACTTAGTCTTCTGTTACCATTTATGGAGATTGTTGTTGTTGTGGTCTTCAGTCCTGAGACTGGTTTGATGCAGCTCTCCATGCTACTCCATCCTGTGCAAGCTTCTTCATCTCCCAGTATCTACTGCAACCTACATCCTTCTGAATCTGCTTAGTGTATTCATCTCTTGGTCTCCCTCTACGATTTTTACCCTCCACACTGCCCCCCAATGCTAAATTTGTGATCCCTTGATGCCTCAAAACATGTCCTACCAACCGATCCCTTCTTCTGGTCAAGTTGTGCCACAAACTTCTCTTCTCCCCAATCCTATTCAATACCTCCTCATTAGTTACGTGATCTACTCACTTTATCTTCAGCATTCTTCTGTAGCACCACATTTCGAAAGCTTTTATTCTCTTCTTGTCCAAACTATTTATCGTTCATGTTTCACTTCCATACATGGCTACACTCCATACAAATACTTTCAGAAATGACTTCCTGACACTTAAATCTATACTCGATGTTAACAAATTCCTCTTCTTGAGAAACGCTTTCCTTGCCATTGCCAGTCTACATTTTATATCCTCTCTACTTCGACCATCATCGGTTATTTTACTCCCTAAATAGCAAAACTCCTTTACTACTTTAAGTGTCTCATTTCCTAATCTAATTCCCTCAGCATCACCCGACTTAATTTGACTACATTCCATTATCCTCGTTTTGCTTTTGTTGATGTTCATCTTATATCCTCCTTTCAAGACGCTGTCCATTCCGTTCAACTGCTCTTCCAAGTCCTTTGCTGTCTCTGACAGGATTACAATGTCATCGGCGAACCTCAAAGTTTTTACTTCTTCTCCATGAATTTTAATACCTACTCCGAATTTTTCTTTTGTTTCCTTTACTGCTTGCTCAATATACAGATTGAATAACATCGGGGAGAGGCTACAACCCTGTCTTACTCCTTTCCCAACCACTGCTTCCCTTTCATGCCCCTCGACTCTTATAACTGCCATCTGGTTTCTGTACAAACTGTAAATAGCCTTTCGCTCCCTGTATTTTACCTCTGCCACCTTCAGAATTTGAAAGAGAGTATTCCAGTTAACATTGTCAAACGCTTTCTCTAAGTCTACAAATGCTAGAAACGTAGGTTTGCCTTTTCTTAATCTTTCTTCTAAGATAAGTCGTAAGGTCAGTATTGCCTCACGTGTTCCAACATTTCTACGGAATCCAAACTGATCTTCCCCGAGGTCGGCTTCTACCAGTTTTTCCATTCGTCTGTAAAGAATTCGCGTTAGTATTTTGCAGCTGTGACTTATTAAACTGATAGTTCGGTAATTTTCACATCTGTCAACACCTGCTTTCTTTGGGATTGGAATTATTATATTTTTCTTGAAGTCTGAGGGTATTTCTCCTGTCTCATAAATCGTGCTCACCAGATGGTAGAGTTTTGTCATGACTGGCTCTCCCGAGGCCGTCAGTAGTTCTAATGGAATGTTGTCTACTCCCGGGGCCTTGTTTCGACTCAGGTCTTTCAGTGCTCTGTCAAACTCTTCACGCAGTATCTTATCTCCCATTTCGTCTTCATCTACATCCTCTTCCATTTCCATAATATTGTCCTCAAGTACATCGCCCTTGTATAAACCCTCTATATACTCCTTCCACCTTTCTGCCTTCCCTTCTTTGCTTAGAACTGGGTTGCCATCTGAACTCTTGATATTCATACAAGTGGTTCTCTTCTCTCCAAAGGTCTCTTTAATTTTCCTGTAGGCAGTATCTGTCTTACCCCTAGTGAGACAAGCCTCTACATCCTTATATTTGTCCTCTAGCCATCCCTGCTTAGCCATTTTGCACTTCCTGTCGATATCATTTTTGAGACGTTTGTATTCCTTTTTGCCTGCTTCATTTACTGCATTTTTATATTTTCTCCTTTCATCAATTAAATTCAATATTTCTTCTGTTACCCAAGGATTTCTATTAGCCCTCGTCTTTTTACCTACTTGATCCTCTGCTGCCTTCACTACTTCATCCCTCAGAGCTACCCATTCTCCTTCTACTGTATTTCTTTCCCCCATTCCTGTCAATTGTTCCCTTATGCTCTTCCTGAAACTCTCTACAACCTCTGGTTCTTTCAGTTTCTCCAGGTCCCATCTCCTTAAATTCCCACCTTTTTGCAGTTTCTTCAGTTTCAATCTGCAGTTCATAACCAATAGATTGTGGTCAGAATCCACATCTGCCCCAGGAAATGTCTTACAATTTAAAACCTGGTTCCTAAATCTCTGTCTTACCATTATATAGTCTATCTGATACCTTTTAGTATCTCCAGGATTCTTCCAGGTATACAACCTTCTTTTATGATTCTTGAACCAAGTGTTGGCTATGATTAAGTTATGCTCTGTGCAAAATTCTACAAGGCGGCTTCCTCTTTCATTCCTTCCCCCCAATCCATATTCACCTACTATGTTTCCTTCTCTCCCTTTTCCTACTGACGAATTCCAGTCACCCATGACTATTAAATTTTCGTCTCCCTTCACTACCTGAATAATTTCTTTTATCTCGTCATACATTTCATCTATTTCTTCATCATCTGGTGAGGTAGTTGGCATATAAACTTGTACTACTGTAGTAGGCATGGGCTTTGTGTCTATCTTGGCCACAATAATGCGTTCACTATGCTGTTTGTAGTAGCTAACCCGCACTCCTATTTTTTTTATTCATTATTAAACCTACTCCTGCATTACCCCTATTTGATTTTGTATTTACAACTCTGTAATCACCTGACCAAAAGTCTTGTTCCTCCTGCCACCGAACTTCACTAATTCCCACTATATCTAACTTTAACCTATCCATTTCCCTTTTTAAATTTTCTAATCTACCTGCCCGATTAAGGGATCTGACATTCCACGCTCCGATCCGTAGAACGCCAGTTTTCTTCCTCCTGATAACGACGTCCTCCTGAGTAGTCCCCGCCCGGAGATCCGAATGGGGGACTATTTTACCTCCGGAATATTTTACCCAAGAGGACGCCATCATCATTTAATCATACAGTAGAGCTGCATGTCCTCGGGAAAAATTACGGCTGTAGTTTCCCCTTGCTTTCAGCCGTTCGCAGTACCAGCACAGCAAGGCCGTTTTGGTTAATGTTACAAGGCCAGATCAGTCGATCATCCAGACTGTTGCCCGTGCAACTACTGAAAAGGCTGCTGCCCCTCTTCAGGAACCACATGTTTGTCTGGCCTCTCAACAGATACCCCTCCGTTGTGGTTGCACCTACGGTACGGCCATCTGTATCGCTGAGGCACGCAAGCCTCCCCACCAACGGCAAGGTCCATGGTTCATGGTTTATGGAGATATGAAATGAAAATGATTTGCGTGGTATGGTAATAGATATGCACATTACATTAGATTCATTTTCACAAATTAAAATACTGAAATAACCACTCCGGGCAAAATATTTATTACGCATTGGAGACAAAACACCTTCTAAGGAAGCCGATAGAGTTTATAATGTCCATAATTGGGCGATAAAGAGACATCAGTAATTTCTCCATGTATGACACTTCTAGCTAACGCTGTTCATTGGTGATTATATCCTGCAGAGCTCGTACCAAAATTCGGGGATGCCGACTGCTTCGTTTCAGCCGGCGTTACAAATAGTCTGTACTGGCAGTAAGATTGGGTGTGTCGGGCTTGTCAAGCCTCACTACAGTGCCCTAATTTTTGTCGTAACGTATGCAGCCCTGTGAATAAAGCTGTTGTCAACTTGGAAGATGTAAATGGCCACAGCATAGTTATCGTGAAGAAGTACACGAAAAGGTAACACTTCTTCACGGAGAACATTGAAAAAACATCCTGGTTATTTTCTGCCCGAACTACACTCTCAGTATGCATCTACATTTGCTTCTACAGTATATAATCAATTGCAAGCCACTGTACAGCATCTGCCCTACCAATATTGCACGTATTGTGTCCCGGTCCGGCACAAATTTTCATTGTCGTCAATATTCATTACACAGCTGTTGGTTGTCATTATTAGAAATTGCGAATACATTTAACGTATATTGTGTCTTATTCTGTTCGTGTATTTATGGAGGGATAAATAGCTTCCCATACGCCTGTGTATGGTAATTTCATATTCCTGGAACACCTGTATGATATTCGTAATGTGGAGGCGAGTCGATTTACATTTAAATTATACATTCTTTTGTAATAGTAGCAACATGCTGACCCTTTACAAGTTCTTTTACTTTTTAACGAAAAATTTTGGGTGGATTGTGCACTCCTTTTTGTGCTAAAGACAACCTTAATGTAGAATAATGTAATTATTTCCTCTCGTCAGCATCAGTCAAAATGTCTGGCTCCTCAAACATGTGTGTCACTGTGGAAGGGCACCACATATTATTCTTAGTGCACATTTATGGACATTACAGATTTTATTTCTTAAAGACGAGTTGAAATAGAATATTACTTCATACGACAATACTGAATGAAAATAAGTGAAATAAATCTACTACTGTTTTGTCTCTCCCCAAGATCGGCAATGGTTAGAAACGCAAATGTGGCAGAACTAAGCCGTTTTAAGAGTACCAAAATGTGTTCTTTCCAGTTTAAATTCCCAGCATGGACATCTCAATAATCTGAAGTTTCGAACCTAACTATTATTTACTCATGATGCGTTACACTTGTCGTTGATGTAGCATCACTATATGTGCAGGACTTCATATATTGCGTCCTTTTGAAAATGGGAGTGAAAGTAACTGCAAAAAAACACTCAATAACACTTATAAGAACACTATTTACGAATTTTACTGTTGTATACCTGTTTAGATTGATTACGATACTAGTGTCACCGGATATTAACTAATTCTGCTTCTTGTGTATTATAGGGAAGTTTTTTTACATAGGCACTACATAACAAACAATACTGGATCTACGATTCATTCTTCATGGAACCCCGTACATGATTTCTCGACTATAAGAAGAACTCAACTGTTTCCGTTGGCTGAATTACTGAGTAAAGTTTTCTGTATTATTCCGGTTAGATAAGACAATTACGATTAGTTGACTATACCATCAATTCCTTTACCTTTAACCTCCGTTTATCTAGGTGAATATTGCGACTGAAGTAGTCAGATGCCTTTCGTAGGTCAGTGAATCAACCAACCAGTGTTGTTTTGCTACCTAACGCTTGAACATTTTTCGAGTGAACTTGTAAACGGCATTGTCTGTTGAGCAACTGCTAGGAAAACCAACGTACACCTAATTTACTGAGGATGTTATTGTTACTCAGGTGGGATAGTAGTCTAGAATAAGAGTACAGTATCTTATCAAAAATTTCGTAAAATGTTGATGATACTGAAACGGGTTGGTAATTATTGACATTTCTCCTACCGCTATTACAAAATTTAAAAATGTCATACTGAAACCTCTCTGCAAATGTCTCCCGAGGTAGTGATGCGTTAGACGTTTCAGAAAAGACACCAATTATTATACGGGCTGAAGTCTATAGCTTCTTGTTATAAGCACCATCAGATCGAGAAGAGGTTTTATTTGTGAAAGAATGTATGATTTCCTTAATTTCAGAAGGTGAAATTAATGTCCCGTCCATGATTGACTTTCTTTGTGTGAGATTCTGCTGTAACATATCGCTGTAATTTTTATCTTGAATTGTTTGTCCCTATACTTTCCACTATATCGAAGAAATAATTGTTAAACCTGTCTACGACAAGTAGCTGATCATTTATAGTCCACCCATTCAAATCGAAACTGTTGTTTCCTCTCCTGTGGTTTCTTTACCTGTTTCTCGTTTTAATATATTCCATACAGGCATAAGACTCTTGTCAGAGCTACTGATTTCTGATATCATGTCCATGTTACTTAATTTTTTGCAACCCTTCTTATTGATTTTGAATAGCTTGTTAGTGATCAGCTTCTGCAGGATCTTTACTTGTTCTTGGCAACGAACGCATTTCCCTTTCACATCGGTAGTTGAAGCTAACTAGTAATCCGTGTTTCTTTACAGAGCTGCTTTAATTCCTTTCTGGTTACCTTATGCAGAAAGTTATTCTGAAATAATGTTGCAGATTTATCATGGAATAGATTAAAATTTATGTCAGCACATTTCATGACAAATTTCATCCTCGGTCATTTCTTGTAACGTATTATTAAAACATTTGTGCAGGAGTCATTCCGCTGAGGAGTATTTATACAGCAAGGCACTACCTTATTTATTTTAACTGTGCATCATGATGAGAAAGAGCATTTGTTACTAGGTATACAATTAATTTCTTGCTTTAAGCTTCATCAAAGAAAACATTATCAACTGTGGTCCCAACGATCCCCATCCGTCTTGGGAAGTTACTTATTGAGATTGGAGGACGCAATTAAGGTTTTCAGATCGGTTTTACTACCGTAATTCATTAGAAAATTTACATTGAAACTATCACACACTATTAAGCGGTTGCAACTGTCAGACTTTCTCTTACTCTCACGATCCCCGCGTGATATGTACAGTGGTTGCAGCATATCAGTCTCTAAGTCTTCTTAGGATACAGGTCTTCTAAATTACCCAAGGAGTTGTTCCTTACGTACCAAAAAGTGAATAGCGAAAAACTGCAATACAGTAAACAACTGCAAATATTACATGACATAATGGTTATATACCTAAAAAGGCTATCTCTAAAGGCAATGTCCTGCTGACTTATTGAATGACTGACTCATCACCACCCAGCCCAAGCACTAAGGATAGAAACTTGAAATTTGGCGAAGGTGTGGATCTTACACTGCAGCGGTCTTTTAAGAAGGGTATTTCGAAATTCCAATATTTTTATAATAATAATGTTTCTATTGAGGCAATTTGAAACTAGACCAAAGAAAATTGGTATTTAGTTTCTCAGTTAGAAATAAGGAAATACATGTTCCAGCATTAATGGAAATTTAACAGTATTTTAGTATATGAAACAGTATATGAAACAGTATTTTAGTATATGAAAGCTTCCTTATCAATGAACTATTAAAGTATTTTTTAAACTACACCTATTAACAATGGTATTTGACACCTCGGTTACAAATAAAAAAATATGTGTTTCAGTGGTTTTGGAAACTGAACCACTAAGAAAATGAAATAGGGGATGAGAATTTTTATGAAAATATTTTGAAAACTGAACCACTAAGAAAGTGAAATAGGGGATGAGAATTTTTATGAAAATATTTTATTATAAAACTTTTAAAGTTAAATCTGTGAAAATTTAAATCTGGCTTCCCAGTTAGAAATATAAAAATACTTATTACAAAGTTTTAGGAAATTAGCCACTATAGGGGTGAAAAGGGGCATGAAAATTATTACGGAAATGTTTCATTGGGCAAGCATATTTATTCAAAATCCATGAAAATATGTATTTAGCTTCTCTGTTAGAAACAAAACTTGCGCATGTCACTGTTTTTTTAAATATAATCCCTAAAGGGTGAAATGGGGTTTAAATTCTTTTATGGAAGTATTTCGTTGCGAATACATTTTTAACGCAAAATCTTTGAAAATTGGTGTTTTGTTTCTCGGTTAGAATTGAAAAAAATATTACGTGTTTCACTGCTTTTGGAAATTCAACCTCTATGGAAGTGAAGTAGGATCAGACATTCACTGACTCATCTCCCAGACCAAACGTCTAAAGACAGAAACTTGAAGTTTGGAGAGGATGTGGTTCTTATACTGTAGGCATCGCTTTATAAGGGATTGTCCGAAATTTCACTCCTAATGGGCTGGAAATTCAACGTCTAAGGGAGTGTAAAAGAGGATGAAAATTTTTATGCAAGTATTTCGTCACATTAAATGAATTTTAAAGATAAACTTGTGAAAATTTGTGTTTCACTTGTTGGATAGATACAAATAAATATTTGTTAGGAGAAGAAACTTGCTATGGAAATATCTCCACAAGAACGCAGGAGGCATGATTAATGAAAAATTTTGACTCCAGCTACCAGAATTACTTTCTTTGGCAGAAGTACATTCGGGAAAGGCAACGCTTATATAGCCTTAATTAGCATGAAAAGCTTAAAATGTAGTGCAATTTGTGGACAACATAAAAATTCAATTAAATAAAAACAAAAAGTGAAGTAGTGGGTGCTCAGATAGTTGAATATAAATAAAAAGAGATGAAATATGTATAACACCGAACGAACAGCCTTTTATTTAGCTGCGCAGACGGACCAGATTTTCAAGAATAATAAAATATGTCTTCTATTCGCCTTCACTAGTACTTATTTTAAGTGGCCGTCCAGCTTCGTGTCACTACTGGTTTTGGTTTTATTCCTAAGTGCTTACACAATATAATGAGCTGAAAATACTCACAACCAATCTCGTTATCAGATACATCTTATATTTCATTGTCGTTGTCTTGCATTTATCTACATTTGAAGAGAGTTCAACCTGTATCCATTTGGCAACGATACATTTAGTCGAGTCTTTCTCTTCACCCAAAACTTACATCCCATTACTGCCTTTAATTTTAAATCAACAATTCCTTGACATACGAAAATGTGTCACATCCATCAACCCCTTCTTTCAGCTACGTTGTGCCATAAAGTTAATTTCTCCCCGGTCTGTCTCAGTAGTTCTTTTTTATCCTATCTGCCTATCGAACTTTTCGGGTTCTTCTGTAACACATCTTTTCAAAATCTATTCTTACCTTATCTGTACTGTTTATCGTCCCCATTACATTTTCATACAAAGCTACACCCCCAAATACTTTTAGAATGACCGTTGTGCAACTCAATTACAGTATCACTTTTTTGAAACATTGCAGTTGTCTCTCACTGCGGCTCGCAAATCTGAAATTGCGCTCAAAGGTACCTACAGTCCCCTGTAATGGCACAAAAGCGTGACACCCTGCGATGTCGTCTTCGGGTTCGGAGACGCTTCAGATAACAAGGTGTAAACAATGCGAAGAAGATACAAGTACTCAGAAGTTCGTGTGAGGTGTATAGTGGGTTAATTTTCACTAAGTGATCAAAAGTATCCGCAGACCCACAAAAATCATACGTTTTTTCATATTGGGTGAATTGTGCTGCCACCTTCTGGCAGGTACTCCATATCAGCGACCTGAGATAATTGGGTGTCACTTGTGTCATACGTATGTACGTGAGATTTCCACACTTCTAAACATCCCTAGTTCCACTGTTTCCGATGTGACAGTGAAGTGGAAACGTGAACGGGCACATACAGCACAAAAGCGTACAGGCCGACCTCGTCTGTTGACTGACAGAGACCGCCGACAGTTGAAGAGGTTCGTAAAGTGTAATACGCAGACCTCTATCCAGACCATCACATGGGAATTCAAAACTGCATCTGGATCCACTGCAAGTACTATTACAGTTAGGCGGGAGGTGAGAAAACTTGGACTGCATGATCGAGCGGCTGCTCATAAGCCACACACCACGCCGGTAAATATCAAACGACGCCTCGCTTGGTGTAAGGAGAGTAAACATTCGACGACTGAACAGCAGAAAACCGTTGTGTGGAGTGACGAATCACGGTACATAATGTGGCGATCCGATGGCAGGGTGTGGGTATGGCGAAAGCCCGGTGAACGTCATCTGCCAGCGTGTATAGTGCCAACAGTAAAATTCGGAGTCGATGGTGTTATGGTGTGGTCGTGTTTTTCATCGAGGGGATTACACCCATTGTTGTTTTGCGTGGCAGTATCACAGCCCATGTCTGCATTGACGTTTTCATCACCATACTGCTTGCCACTTTTGAAAAGCAATTCGAGGATGGCGACTGCATTTTTCAACACGATCGAGCTCCTGTTCATAACGCACGGCCTGTGGCGGAGTGGTTATACGACAATAAGATCCCTTTAATGGAATTTCCTGCACAGAGTCCTGACCTAAATCCTACAGGAGACCTTTGGGATGTTTTGGAACGCCGACTTCGTGCTAGGTCTCAGCGACCGACATCGATACCTCTCCTCAATGCAGCACTCCGTGAAGAATGGGCTGCCATTCCCCATGAAACCTTGCAGCAGCTGACTGAACGTAATCCTGCGAGAGTAGAAGCTGTCATCAAGGCTAAGGGTGGACCAACTGAATTCCAGCATTACCGATGGAGTGCACCACGAACTTGTAAGTCATTTTCAGCCAGGTGTCCGGATACTTTTGGACACATAGTGTAAGTCACATTGCTAAAAAGTTTCACTACAGTGCTGCGCAGAGCCACCGCGAAAATGTTACACGATGGAAAGGCTGTCACATCACGTCTTCCCCCATTTAAACCCTCTTTAACTTATTTTTGGCCCCTCTGTACGGACGTCAGTACCGCGACATTCAAGCTTCGAATTCCCGCGATTTACTTATAGATGGCCGAGGAAAACATTTACACACACCGCCACTCAGACTTGACGCAAGAATGCCTCAGAAGGTGGCACAAATGGCGTCAATGAAATAACCTTTATCTCTGCGGCGTTGATTACTACACATTTAGCGATCGAAAACCATAGTTCGTATAACTATAAGCAACAGGACGACGTTCTGGACAACCTTTTACACCACTGACATCCTTGGGGGATTCAAACATTCTCTAAGGACATCATTGGGCTGCAGCCCTATTGAACGTTAACTGATCCCTTTGGAGTGTAGCACAGCCACAGTTTTTGCAGTGATATACAGGTTGAAAGCACGAGGCTCCGTTCACGGCCTTTCGACGAAACTTGAATGTGATCCGAAGCGTTACAGGCTGTTTACACTTTTTCGGTCATCCTGTTTGTTGTTCTCCAGTGGCGTAATCATGGGGTTACAACAGCGAAATATATGTGAATAAAAAGACAAATGGTCCCTCTCAGTCCCTTGAGTTCAGCAGTGCCATCGGTGCCACCTCTGTACCATTTTTAAGTACTTTAGAAAAGTACTTGTGCAGAGATTTCAACAGGCATTCAGCTGAGAGGCGCTTCACTGCCGCTATAGCGCCATAGGAAAGCAGCCCCTTAGATTCCGCAGCAGCAGTATTTTTTATTGGAGGTAACATTCTTCTTCAAAGTTGTCTTGCACTCGTATGAGTAGCAAAGGAACCATTTCGATTAACTGTATGCTTTTTATTAGTCAGTTCTTGCTGAACTGTTTAAGGGCTATTCGGATTTATTCTAGCTACTCATTATCAACAGCTCATAAATACTTCTTGGCCAATAGCTGTGTCAGAGCATGCTAGGCTCCAGATAGTCTCTTTAGCAGCATTAGGGAAACAACAGAGTGGGGTTAGAGTTCAGTCTACAGAGCAGTCATTACGAACGGAGCATACTCTTGAACAAAACGACAGGTAAGGAACTTAGCTATGCACTCTTCAAACCATCCTTTACGGCATTTGACTGGAGCGATTTAAGCAAATCACTGGAAACCTAAATCTGCCTAAACGCAGGGATCTGACCTTTTGTCCTGCCTAACGTGAATTCACTGTCTTAGCAACTATGCCCCTCGCTCAGCGGAAAGTTATAGAGGCAGTATTAATGTGATATTGATAGTGACTAGACTTCTATACCGAGCCACACACAACTGACTTCATCAAAGTGTACGGGCCTGAAGATGGCGTTGCGCATCGTCTAAACTAGCAGCGAAGTAAATATACAATCTTAAGCACAGCTGGAGGAATTTTATTTTTAATAAAAATTATACCAGCTATGTCCTACCTCCATCCAGTTTAAATATGGATGTACGAAGATAGTCAATCTAAACCCGAATAGCCATTAAACAATTGAGAATAGACAGAAGTAAACTATACCCTTAAAAATAATTTCCTCCCAGATGCCTCCCGCCATTAACATAGCAAATATGAACAACCCTGCCCAATAAATCTCTTGATTCTTTTGACTGTTAATGAACTAGGTGTTAGATACGAAACCTTTAGATTACTAAATAACAAACGTCTCTAAATTAGGACTGATTTTCCCTATAAGAACTAATACCTTGCCTGGTCAACACAATGTCTCAAGGATCGCTGTCATTTCCGTAACAGGGAAGATCAGAAGGCACGTAACGTCTAAAAATGAGTAGTTTGGCGGTGGGTTCATACTGGCGTCTAATACTTTCACTTATAATAATATTTTTTGATGTTTGTAATGTGTTTTCACCTACAAGAAAAGTCGCAGCTGCTCACGGAATAACTTCATTAATTACCACCTTATAAGTGGAAACCTTTTTTTTTTTTTTTTTTTTTTGACGAAGCGATGTCTTTTACGCCAGATATGCAAATGTTTTGAACAACTTCAGTGTCATAACTATTTTATTATTAACAAACAAATTGTGGAGTACTGAATATGGAGATTTTAGTGGCCAGAAATTTACCCTTATCTTCACTCTCCGTCGGCAAGGGCGTAAGCATCACGTATCACCTGTCCCAGCGGCACTAATTTCGGCGTGGAGTGGAGTAAACTGCCCAAAGACGAGCCGTTAAAACGGTCACAGCAACCTGTCACAAATTTCAATATTCAATATGTCTTTATTCGGTAACTTGTTTATCATACTTTCTAAGAAGTTACATCACTGACGTTTTCATATACAAATATATTGTTTTGGCTCACACATTACAGTTGGAGAGGAAGGAAAGAAGATTACAGTTTTACCATAGTTTCACCAATAAAAACGTCATGCCTATATCTCTTCAGGCCTCATCTCGGTGACAAATTAAGTTGAAAAATTGTGTTGGTGGTTGTTAGATGGACTCCTGGTCACTTCATCGACATGAAAAGCCATTATACTTTGACGAGACAAAAGTCATTTCCGATGGAAAATTTAATATCCACAATCTCTTTCTTATGAGGCTTTCTGTCAATCAGATAATCAATGCACAGAGAAGTAGAAAGAACACAGAAAACAGTTATCGTTCGGAAAATTCATCATTAGCATAGTCCTATAACTCATTAGCGTGCTACGTTCGAGGAATAAAAACTGATGCGTGGCCGTTTTAAGAAACCTGCTGTGCTCCACAATTTCGGTAATAGAAGTTGCATGAAGGTAGAAAAATTATAGACACATGAAGAAAAACGCCGATGACACAGATTTATACGTGTAGTTCAGCATCCAGCAACTCGTGTCGTGCAACATGGGCATTTCTTTTGTCGTTCCCGACCGCCGCCTGAAGCATATTTCAAGGTGCCCTGTGACGTCATTCAGCGGTTGCCTCAGGTGTTCTCCGCGACAGGCAATAGTTCTTGCGCTTCTGCCAAATTACACATCAAGTTAACGGATTCTTCTCTTACCACGCTAGACGAAGGGACACAGAAAGCAACTTTTGCTATATGCCAAGTAAACCAAACTGCGCAATGCCTAGGGAAGCTTACTTCGCAATGACACAAAAAGATATGAAGTTAAAAAGGTCGGATCCGAGGCAACCAGTAGGCAATGGATTGAAATATCGGTAACAATTATGTGGACGAACGAGAAGTTTTTCCGAAGCAACATATTTCTTACTGTATTATGCTAATTATTCAGTCCCAGTACATAAGGAGAGTTTCTAATTAAAACAGAAATATGACACAGATGAAAGTTGAAAATCACAGAAGCACAGAGAACAGATGTTCTGGTGAACATCTGCAGAAACGTTGTGTGTAGGATAATAGCGAATATGTGGCTACGATCCATCACTGATTTCCGTTTGAAATATTGTCTTGTTCTAGTTGCTATTGTGGTCTTCAGTCATAAGACAGGTTTATGCAGTTCCCCAAGTTAGTCAAACCGTACAAGCCACTTCATCTTTGAATAAATACTGAAACGTGCTTTTTTTTTTTTTTTTTTTTTTGGTCATGTCTACTGACTGGTTTGATGCGGCCCGCCACGAATTCCTTTCCTGTGCTAACCTCTTCATCTCAGAGTAGCACTTGCAACCTACGTCCTCAATTATTTGCTTGACGTATTTCAATCTCTGTCTTCCTCTACAGTTTTTGCCCTCTACAGCTCCCACTAGTACCATGGAACACATTCCCTCATGTCTTAGCAGATGTCCTATCATCCTGTCCCTTCTCCTTATCAGTGTTTTCCACATATTCCTTTCCTCTCCGATTCTGCGTAGATCCTCCTCAATCCTTAACTTATCAGTCCACCTAATTTTCAACATTCGTCTATAGCACCACATCTCAAATGCTTCGATTCTCTTCTGTTCCGGTTTTCCCACAGTCCATGTTTCACTACCATACAATGCTGTACTCCAGACGTACATCCTCAGAAATTTCTTCCTCAAATTAAGGCCAGTATTTGATATTAGTAGACTTCTCTTGGCCAGAAATTCCTTTTTTGCCATAGCGAGTCTGCTTTTGATGTCCTCCTTGCTCCGTCCGTCATTGGTTATCTTACTGCCTAGGTAGCAGAATTCCTTAACTTCATTGACTTCGTGACCATCAATCCTGATGTTAAGTTTCTCGCTGATCTCATTTCTTCTACTTCTCATTACCTTCGTCTTTCTCCGATTTACTCTCAACCCATACTGTGTACTCATTAGACTGTTCATTCCGTTCAGCAGATCATTTAATTCTTCTTCACTTTCACTCAGGATAGCCATGTCATCAGCGAATCATATCATTTATATCCTTTCACCTTGTATTTTAATTCCTCTCCTGAACCTTTCTTTTATTTCCATCATTGCTTTCTCGATGTACAGATTGAAGAGTAGGGGCGAAAGGCTACAGCCTTGTCTTACACCATTCTTAATATGAGCACTTCGTTCTTGATCGTCCACTCTTATTATTCCCTCTTGGTTGTTGTAAATATTGTATATGACCCGTCTCTCCCTATAGCTTACCCCTACTTTTTTCAGAATCTCGAACAGCTTGCACCATTTTATATTGTCGAACGCTTTTTCCAAGTCGACAAATCCTATGAAAGTGTCTTGATTTTTCTTTAGCCTTGCTTCCATTATTAGCCGTAACTTCAGAATTGCCTCTCTCGTCCCTTTACTTTTCCTAAAGCCAAACTGATCGTCACCTAGCGCATTCTCAATTTTCTTTTCCATTCTTCAGTATATTATTTTTGTAAGCAGCTTCGATGCATGAGCTGTTATGCTGATTGTGCGGTAATTCTCGCACTTGTCAGCTCTTGCCGTCTTCGGAATAGTGTGGATGATGCTTTTCCGAAAGTCAGATGGTATATCGCCAGACTCATATATTCTACACACCAACGTGAATAGTCGTTTTGTTGCCACTTCCCCCAAGGCTTTTAGAAATTCTGATGGAATGTTGTCTATCCCTTCTGCCTTATTTGACCGTAAGTCCTCCAAAGCTCTTTTAAATTCCGATTCTAATACTGGATCCCCTATCTCTTCTAAATCGACTCCTGTTTCTTCTTCTATCACATCAGACAAATCTTCACCCTCATAGAGGCTTTCAATGTATTCTTTCCACCTATCTGCTCTCTCCTCTGCATTTAATAGTGGAATTCCCGTTGCACTCTTAATGTTACCACCGTTGCTTTAATGTCACCAAAGGTTGTTTTTGACTTTCCTGTATTCTGAGTCTGTCCTTCTGACAATCATATCTTTTTCGATGCCTTCACGTTTTTACTGCAGCCATTTCGTCTTAGCTTCCCTGCACTTCCTATTTATTTCATTCCTTAGCGACTTGTATTTCTGTATTCCTGATTTTCCCGGAACATGTTTGTACTTCCTCCTTTCATCAATCAAATGAAGTATTTCTTCTGTTACCCATGGTTTCTTCGCAACTACATTCTTTGTACCTATGGCTTCCTACCCAACTTCTGTGATGGCCCTTTTTCGTGATGTCCATTCCTCTTCAACTGTACTACCTACTGCGCTATTCCTTATTGCTGTATCTATAGCGTTAGAGAACTTCAAACGTATCTCGTCATTCCTTAGTACTTCCGTATCCCACTTCTTTGCGTATTGATTCTTCCTGACTAATGTCTTGAACTTCAGCCTACTCTTCATCACTACTATATTGTGATCTGAGTCTATATCTGCTCCTGGGTACGCCCTACAATCCAGTATCTGATTTCGGAATCTCTGTTTGACCATGAGGTAATCTAATTGAAATCTTCCCGTACCTCCCGGCCTTCTCCAAGTATACCTCCTCCTCTTGTGATTCTTGAACAGGGTATTCGCTATTACTAGCTGAAACTTGTTACAAAACTCAATTAGTCTTTCTCCTCTTTTATTCCTTGTCCCAAGCCCATATTCTCCTGTAACCTTTTCTTCTACTCCTTCCCCTAGAACTGCATTCCAATCGCCCATGACTATTAGATTTTCGTCCCCCTTTACATACTGCATTACCCTTTCAATATCCTTATACACTTTCTCTATCTGTTCATCTTCAGCTTGCGACGTCGGCATGTATACCTGATCTATCGTTGTCGGTGTTGGTCTGCTGTCTATTCTGATTAGAACAACCCGGTCACTGAACTGTTCACAGTAACACACCCTCTGCCCTACCTTCCTATTCATAACGAATCCTACACCTGTTATACCATTTTCTGCTGCTGTTGATATTACCCGATACTCATCTGACCAGAAATCCTTGTCTTCCTTCCACTTCACTTCACTGACCCCTACTATATCTAGATTGAGCCTTTGCATTTCCCTTTTCAGATTTTCTAGTTTCCCTACCACGTTCAAGCTTCTGATATTCCACGCCCCGACTCGTAGAACGTTATCCTTTCGTTGATTATTCAATCTTTTTCTCATGGTAACCTCCCCCTTGGCAGTCCCCTGCCGGAGATCCGAATGGGGGACTATTCCGGAATCTTTTGCCAATGGAGAGATCATCATGACACTTCTTCAAATACAGGCCACATGTCCTGTGGATACACGTTACGTGTCTTTAATTCAGTGGTTTCTATTGCCTTCTGCATCCTCATGTCGTTGATCATTGCTGATTCTTCCGCCTTTAGAGGCAATTTCCCATCCCTAGGACAAGAGAGTGCCCTGAACCTCTATCCGCTCCTCCGACCTCTTTGACAAGGCCGTTGGCAGAATGAGGCTGACTTCTTATGCCGAAAGTCTTCGGCCGCCAATGCTGATTATTTATCAAAATTTAGGCAGTGGCGGGAATCGAACCCGGGACCGAAGACGTTTTGATTATGAATCAGAGACGCTACCCCTAGACGTGCTTACTGTATTCAAACCTTGATCTCCCTTTACGGTTCTCCTTCCAATCCCCCCCCTCCCCCGCCCCCTCTACACTTCTTAGAATGATGGAACTGACGATTCCTTGATGGTTCAGGGTGTGTCCTATTAACCGATCGCTCCTTTTAGTCAAATTTTGCTACACACTTCTTTTTTCCGCGATTCGACTGAAAGTATCATCAGCAGTAATTCGATCGACACATATAGTTTACAACATTCTTCTGTAGCACTATATTCCCATTGCTTCTCTTCCCTTCTATGACCGTAAGGAGCGACAAGTTAACAGAGCTCATATTAACCACTTTAGGATAGTTAACTGGATAACGAGACGAGGTAAATAGAAAGAGGGGAACAAAGATAAGTACGTGCAAAACTACCGCTTCTCAAACGTCTTGACATTTACAAGTTTTTTACTGATGATTTTCTTCCAGATTCCCAATCGCCGTTGTACACCTAATCAGTACTAACAGAGTTCCAAAGAAATAATTACACGGTTCGAAGGGTATTTTACTGCACGAACAAGGCCCCAAGCCCAATCATCAGTGACCCCTGGACGAGAAAACAGGAACTTTCAAACATGCAACATTACGTCGGTGAGCAATTTAAAATTACAAGACGGTGGTACAGGAAATTTAAAAACTCAAGCTGCCAGAGGCATGCAATTTGAAAAAATTCGAGACAGAGGTGCAGGGAAATTTTAAAAAATATGAAATGGCAGAAGTTACCAAGTTGTGCTTTTTGTCCCCTACCCTACCCTCCAAAACCTCTCTCTTCAGTTGCAATTCATTAATTTACGCATGAATAAAATGAAACAACAGGCTGGAAGGAGAAATGTTGTCATCAGAAATATACATAATTGTTCATAATTAATTCCATTTTTAGGTCTGTTCTTGGTGTAAGTCAGAATACACCTCAGAAATTAAATTCAAATGGTTTAATGATGTCTGTAAAGCGCTACCAATGCTATCTCCACATCCGAAATACATAATATATGTTGTCATTTCAATCTGAGGAAATGTAAACACCTTACTGCCATCAACTAAAGGTTTTCAGTAATACTTCACCATCAGTTTCAGGGAAAAGTAGATACTGCATCAATAGAAAAATGTAAAAGGTTTTAATGGTTTATAAATACACATCTTGATAACACATGATTGCGCCTTGTCGAGGTTAAGCACAAAATTAACTGTTGTAAAATTTATATCAGAGCTACGGTGCCAACGCTCACAAAACGTTTACAAATTATGTTTCCTATAACTGACTTCTAAATAACACCAACACATAATAAAAATGCATGATGCAAAACATTACGCGATCAACATAGTGAAACATAGTTTTGAAAGAAAGGAAGGAAGGACCGAGCGAGGTGGCGCAGTGGTCAGACACTGGACTCGCATTCGGGAGGACGACGGTTCAATCCCGCGTCTGGCCATCCTGATTTAGGTTTTCCGTGATTTCCCTAAATCACTCCAGGCAAATGCCGGGATGGTTCCTCTGAAAGGGCGCGGCCGACTTCCTTCCCCATCCTTCCCTAATTCGATGAGACCGATGACCACGCTGTCTGGTCTCCTTCCCCAAAACAACCAACCAAAGGAAGGAAGGCAGGAGGTCATTTTATTATGTTGTGTCACTTAAAATGGACGATTGTTCCTATGGTTACACACAACACACCCTAAGATGGAGATAGAAATGTTACATCTCCAAACAAAATGACAGAGCCCATATTTCGAAAGTAAAAAATATATAAAATAGCAATCAATTATGGAGTACAAAATACTCATGTACGTTCACTCTCATAACACGCAATTACAATTGCTGAAATAAAAAAAATCAAATTTACACTGACATAAAATTGTAAGGTTTCGAGCAGAAATCAAACTTTGCAAGCACAATAGACGTTCTAACTAAATGTTTTCGCATCCAAATTGACTCTATTACATATGTAATACGCAGAGGCTGCACATTGGTGCTACCGGTAATATCTTGTAGGTTAAGAATCACCTGTTTATGATAAAGGTTCAATTGCTGTACCACACACTGTAAGCTCTATGAACATTTGAAGCAAATACAGTACTCGAGATCAAAATTGTCAACATTACATATTAAAACACGTTATAGCTCGCTTATTGACGCTACTGACTAACACTATAAGTTTGTACAAGACCATAGTTCGAGCCCTGCACCATGCATAGCTTACGTATAACCTAGTAGCAAAACAGACACATGGTCACTACTGCAGATCTAACATACAGCCTAAATTGTACTAAGAATTACCAAAGTTAACAACGACAAGTTTTTATGCTCACAAAAAGCAGTTCATCAATACATCTTCGAATGTACAGCAACATGATCAAAATGCAAATGCTTTTCATTGATACATCAAACAGCATATAGTCCAAAACAACCTCTGGGAAGGTGGAGCAGCTGAAAGATTTTCCCTCCAGTATCTTTATTATCTAACCTAGCCTTAGTTCAATCGCAAGGATCCAGGTCAATGATCAACACTCATTGTTATTCGCCTAGGTAATATTTGATATTCTTGTATGTAACTTACCATCTAGTCTTGCTCTTCTCTTTTTATGCAACCGTTGTAAAATGAAATAAAACGTCGGTGCAAGTTCATACAGATCTGGGGGAAAATTTTATACGGTTTGTGGAAGTTTCATGCAGCTTCAGAGCGAGTTCATACTGTTCTGGGAGCAATTTGATACGGTTTCGGTAAGTAGATACATTTTTGGGGTAGTTTGTCCATTAATTCTACAGCGCACTGTCAATTGTGCCTTGAAACCTCACAACCCATCGTGTGCTGATGGTGGTTTTCATAATAAGGACTTCATAACTGTCCCCTTTCTTCCAGACCACATAAAAGTCCGTTGAACATAGAGCCAGTGTACTAACCTCCACAGTGTATTTGCCAGAATGGATCACCTTATAATTATGCTTAAATTTTCTCTAAGTGATCCTGAGAATTATGCGACAAGTGTCGCAACTGCTGCTACAACAACTGACCGCATAAAAAAGAGCCCGTTGTACAAAATCTATGTACTAATCCCCACAGTACGTTGCTACGTAACTAAAATGAATCACAGTGTGATATTGTTCAAAAAATCTCTAAATGGTATTGTAAATCGCCCACAAACGTGCCCTCACTGTCGTATCACGTAGCAATACATCATGTGGAGGAGCTTTTTCCTCTTGCGAGAATGTGGAGAAGGCGTGGTACCCTGTCATGGATTGTGGCATCATGGGGATGATGTAAGGCAGATTCATACGACAATTACGGTAGTAGTCATTTTGCTAGCCGTTAACCATCTTCTCTAATAATAAATTATGTTGACTGGGTCATGAATTATGCTGTATATTGGCAATGCAGTGAATAAATTTTTCTGGAAATGTCATTAATTACGGGACGGATGGAATGGGTCGTAAAACATCCTGGAACCTCATCATTAGCACGTACATGGGATGAAAATTGCAACAGAACGTACCCTGGCCCCTGCAGGTCAGAACAGCTGTGAGAAGAAGTGATCCGTAATGTTATCGTCGGTAAGTTATCTCAAAATGAATATTATAGATGAATGTCTCTCTGATCCCTAAGGCTAATAACAGAATGTTTACGTGTTATCTGAGATAAATCTGGAATTTATCGACGAGACAAAATCCGAGGCGTAAGTATATGTAAGAAGACGGCAAGGAACGTCAAGAGAGGTCTGTTCTGTTTTTCGCACAACAAATGTCATGTTAAGCAATTTTTTCGTGGAGTTTAAGTAAATGTTTCTGTTAGATATGAATATGTGCACGAAACACTGAAACACAAAAGTTTTTATTATAATCTAGAGGAAAAAAGTTTCATGTGCCCTAGGTAGCGCACTGTCTTCTCCAGATTACAAGAAACCGATGGAACCATACCTTATGAAGGTGTGCAGGCGTTGAGATTAGGAGATGAGGTATATACATCGTTCCGAATATCGTTTCACCCGTTTAATGAAATCTTTGCCCGCAACGCTCCACTGTGAGCGGATTAAACTTATTATGGGTAACGTTGAGCTAAAATCCGTTTCCACCAAACAGATAATTCTGCGATTTAGTGCAGCACGTGTTGATTTAATTGGATGAAACGCTTCCCGTAAACAAAGGCCGTCCGTCCATGGCTTCCCTCAATAACTGCCGTGTTTAGCTCCACAAACGATGGTAGGGGGAGGGAAGGGAGGAAGGGGGGGCCACGGGTTGGGAGGGAACCACAATTGATCTGTTGTGCACGCTAGTGGTCAAGGTCAATGGCTGTTGCTTCCAACCCTAAAGGAAAACTGCAATGGAAACAACGTGAATGTGCGACCACATATTACACTTAAATCATCAGCAACAGGGTTCTCTCAAATTTACGAGAAATGTTACTGAAAACACTACCAACCGTCAGACTGAATAGTAATGTAGTCGAAGAAGACTTTAATTCTGGAAATTTCTTACGAGTGCCTGTATCCTCCAGATCAACTGTACGGAAAATAAATCAATTATTATTCATTAAGACGAAAATAAATTTCATATTCCAATAATTATGAAAGCACATGTAGCAAATGTACTGGAATGAAGAGAAGCTGTTATTCATACAGGGTAAAGTAACGAGTCTTAACATTCAGAAATGTTTTAGTAGGAGTGAAATAGCATAGGGATACATGCGTTGTCCACGTGAAATAACACAAGAATGCAAAAATTAAAACTGCGACTGTCCAAAATTCTATGAGAAGTTGCTGATGACAACGAAAAGCAAACAGCCAAAACAGTCATAACACAATTATAATGCAATAAACAGTTTATATGTACAGCAGAACTAGGATTTGGAGTGGTGGTGCGTTGAGAGCTGTGCACAAATTAAAAAAAATTACACTTAATGATCCAATTGACAGTACCACCCCAAGAAGAGTGCTGCCAGTTCCAATTCACAAGCAGAGGAATCATTTAAAGAAATACAAGGTACCGTTCACCCACAAGTAAAACACCAGCACAGTTTTATATAATACAACCTACAATGATTCTCGCTGTCCAATCCTCAGCCTGAAGAACTATCTCAAGAGCAGCACATTTGTGTATTCAATTAATTTACTTTAAAAGTGATTACTACTCTTTTCACTACCTTAGAAAGAAAATCAAATCATTCACTCAAACCAGTCAGGTAACCCATGCTGACGCATTTCCACTGGTATGTCTGAAATCTGGTTTCGCAGGACAGAGTGGATCAGGTTGTGGAAAGGGGCCCAAATCAGTTGCTCCTAGTTGCAAAAACATACAAACTTTATGTGCTAAAATCACTTATTCACACATGCCCTCAAAATAATTCAGAAACAATACAGCTGAACGCCAGAACACAAGTTATTAAAACTGAGTTATCGAATAAACACAGCTGAAGGCCGTAGTTACAAAATAGAACTGAGGGCTTAAGGCCTGGATAAAAAGAACTTCAGTTAGAAAATTTTAAAAGCTTTTAGACAAAGAGCTTTCAAAATTTGATTTAAGTAGGCTGAAGGCCTTAATCAAAATATTTCACATAAGGTTAAGGCCAGGATGACAAACTAAAATAGAGAGGAAAATTTTGAAATTTCGAGTGATTGTTTCATTGATGGCTGAAGGCTGTATCTTAAAATACTTCACATAAAGTTTGGCTGAAGGCCATGTACTGAACACAGAACAACTCAAAGCTTAAGACCTGGATAATAAGATAGTGAAAAAATTTTCAAATGATGATTTTTTTTTACGTCAGACACCAGAAGGGCATATCTTAAAATATATCAAATAAGGTTCGGCTAAAGGCCACATACTGAACATTAAAATAAACTAAATTAATACGCGGCTGAAGACCTCGAACAGTACTTGAGACAAAAGAAAATCACAATCCCACACAGTGGTGTTCAGAAGTGTTCCAATGGTCGGCCTTGGGAAGAAACTCTAACGAGTTAGGTGAGACAGGCAGCCAAGCGTAACACAAAATACGTTGGTGGCAGAACGACCTAGGGACGGCTGAAGAACCAACCAACAACTTAATCAATTCCCTGCCACCCAACCAACGGCGCCAGCTGGTATGGCCGAGCGATTGTAGGCGCCTCAGTCTGGAACCGCGCGACCGCTACGGTCGCAGGTTCGAATCATGCCTCGGGTATGGATGTGTGTGATGTCCTTAGGTTAGTTAGGTTTAAGTAGTTCTAAGTTCTAGGGGACTGATGACATCAGATGTTAAGTCCCATAGTGCTCAGAGCCAACCAACAGCACGACAACCGACAACATCTAAGGATGAAGATCGCAGCAGCACTACGTCTTGATAAGTGGCACCTAAAGACATTCAAGGCACAATAAGTACTCAAAGAAAAAAAAGAACATCAAGCTGTCGAACTATACACCGTGCCAGACGGCATCAACATGGTGAGGAAAACACACTGCTGGAAAACTACGCTAACAACCAGGGCAGGTAACCGTAACACTAACGGCCACAAGGCAGAAGATACCGCTAGTGCAATTCATTAATAGTTTACAATCATTTCACAGTACTTGAGACAAAAGAAAATCACAATCCCAAACACCATACAGGAAGACGGTTGCAAAATTTTCCGACTCCAGCACATAATATGTAGCTGCTTGCAGGAATGGCCCAGGAAGCAACAACCAGCACTGAACGAAGGGATGCCACAGCAGTTGAGGTTTCATAACAGGTTAACTGATTACTCAACTCCAATATCCAGGTTCGGTGGGCGACGGACTTTGCATCTCTCACAGCTAGTGCCTCACAACTCAGACCAGCTTGCCCGCCCTGACCACCCAACGTGGAGACTTTCTCGCTGCTCTGTCGCAACTGACCAACTGGCTACTCCAGTACGCAGATAGCATTCATCCGCTCAGCGGAAATCACAGAAGCTACACACACTTCCACGTAAACACTCGCACCAAGAACTACAACACTCCTAAAACCGATCACTGTGGAACACTAAGGAGACCAAATACACATCGTCTGATGAGACGACCGACCTAATAATCAACCAAGGTCGTCCCCACTCAAGTTATGAGTGTCGGCAATGGTCGGGCGAGTCTTGGTTGTCCGGAACTCACTGCATCTGCAACCCAATTCAACCCAATGTCCGTTCAGAACTCGGAGACCTGGCGACCTGGGCACACTGGCTCGGACCCACTCAAGCAGAGGTAACTCTTGCCCATCGGCGACGACATCTCTGCACGAGGAAGAAAGCGAACCGACGGCCGGCAAGATGACCAACTGACGAGGCCCAGAAATGGTCAAAAGACCAAATACACGTGGCCCATTGAGACTACCAACCGAACGACCAAGAGGCGGTTGCTCCCGCTCCAATCTCCTTTCGTCGGACAGTTCATGTGTGTGGCCAGCGGTCGGCAGGTACTGGCTGTCCGCACCTCACTGGCGCTCCGTCCCCAACTGACTTCCCGACAGACGACGAGCCGGAAATCTTAACGGTCGCTCCAGAGATAGTACGACAGTGCACTTATTAATAAGCGCTGCTGCTGCCACTCACGCCCGAGCAAACCAGCAACTTAGTGACGCCCAAAAAATGAATAAGAAGGAGGCGACAGAACCATAGAAACAAGATGGCGAGCAATAAACGGCATGACCGCGAGCCGCGCACGGCTCAGTCTACAGCACAAAATACCAAACACCCTCAATTCGGTTTCACACCTTAGTAATTATTAGCGACCACAGGGAAGTATACCAAAGAACACAGTAACTGACGTTAACATTAACCCCACTACCCAACAGTGCAATAAAGTGTTTACAGAAATCTCATATTTGCTGACCAACAGCGAATAACACACATTTAAATAAATTCAATGTCCACTGACAGGCAGCGAATTAAACACAGTTACACAAATTGTGTATCATGGCGAACCAAGCGAATTTATACTAAGTCCAGCTCGCTGATTGATACCAAAATAACCATCTTTGCAAACCAATTGGCAACCGTATAAGAACATGGGGGCCCCATGATACACAAGAGATCTCCTGAAAGCGACCGGTACCGTTTCCGCCATCGATGTGGCAGGCAGAGCAGCATTGTAACGGGTGCAGTCTGCCAAGCGTCGAGCCACCGCCGACTTACCGACCAGCTGAATTTGTCATCAGAGTAATTCACCAAATGCTCATTTCCCAAACAACGTGATACTGTACAGTTCACTGAGAACAGCTCTGTACATTGTGGTTTTTAACTTGCCAATGGATCTTATTCCTCACATTCCTGGCAATGTTTCAGATTGGGTGTTGTGCAGTTGGTGTATGAGACGTTACCTATGGTCAAGGTATGTTGTAAAATAGTTTTGGTGTTACAATGCACATGATATTATACATAATTTTGTCTCCGTATAATTTCACAGTCTATGAATGCATTCACAATTCTGAAGATGGTAACCATGCTTAAAGAAACTGGTAATCGGCAGCAAATATAGTCTACAAGTGATCTTGGTTAAGAGGTTCAAAGCGATCTTGGTTAAGATGTTCACCTTCTCTTAATTAATTAACGCAGATCGCTAATTAACATTCAAAATGAGTTAACTAATGAAAAAACTTCCCAAATTGAAATTTTTTGGACAGTTTGGTACCTGTTCTGCGTTTCAGGACCCACAAGACTAGAGACTACATTAATAAAAACAGTAGGAAAATACTGCAGTTGTATGGGAAGCTCCTGAGAGATGGTAAGTTGCACAAGATGTGGCTGATGTCTTTTCTTGCTTGATGATCGACTTCAGTTAATAGTTAGGTATGAAAATACCATTGAGGAGAGTGTAACAAAGGCTGAAGATGGGGAGCTAACACTGTTGTTTAGAGAAGTTGTTGTTCATTGTTTGTGAGGGTTGTGGTGATGGAAGTGATCTGACTAAGCTGTGGCGTGGGGATGGGTGCTGTGGGGTTGGATGTGTTACGCAAGGTTGAGTGGGAAAGTACAAGGCGAGGGGAGTGCTTTTGAGAGTGGTATTTCAATGGAAAACTGGGCAAGAAGCCAGGGTGACTTGATAGGGTATATGTGGCTGCAAAAATGAGTGAATGTGAATATTTATAAGTACCATGGTTATGAAGCGGATGATATCTTTCAGTGGGGGTGGGGGGGGGGGGCAGAACGTAGAAAATTGTTGGTGGAGGTGGAGTGGTGTAAGGATAGATATGATCTGTTCATGTTCAGGTACAGAGAGTTTAGCTTTACACTCAAATGGATTGGAATGGTTCCAACTATCACAGAGTGGTCGGGACTGAAGATTTCGACTGCAGATGAACTTGGGACCTGTGGATGAGGTTCTTAGTCACGAGTCAAATAGTCGTTCTAGATGAGGCATTTGTAACAACAGTAGTCTTGGCTAGGGATTCTCTGCTTGGGATCAAGAAGGCTCTACTTTATGTTTACAGTGTAGGCTCTGTTCTCGAGGAGATGTGCTACGCAAGAAGGGTCATCTGGGAAGACAAGGATGCGGAATGTGGGATCAGAAAGATTTTGAATTTGGGAGTCAAAATTCCAGTTTACCTACTACTTCTCCAGTTCAGGATCAACCCCATTGATCACAGCTGGAGGGTGACAAGCGATTCGGGGGAAAGGGGTGGGTTGTATGAGATATTGTGGGCTAAACGGGAGCAAGGAGGCATGTAGACTGAAAGTTACGGCAAAAAGTTAAAATCTTCTGGCTTGTTAAACCACGTCATATTTCTTCAAACAATCGATGTTTCGACCCCTGTGCTGGGATCTTCTTCAGGACCTTACAGTTTCCACTGTGGCAGAAAGTCTATTCAGCAGGTGGGTGAGGAAATCATGATAAAAGGATTCATTCCATGGTATGACCTTTGATACGTTGACATTCGATAGGCAGTTTTTTATTATGTTGGATAGGGTTTTAGGATTGAGGAATTCGACGTAAACATGTTATAGGATGACGGAATGTGTTAAGAGATATGTGGTGTCGGATGGAGTTTAATAGGTTGTACTGTGCAGGACTATTGCAAAGGTTTTTGTGTTTTGGCGACAGGTGTAGCGTCTATGCTAGGTTTTTGCGGGCATTTTTTGGGAATATGTTGAGTGAGGATGTCAACTGGGAAATTATTTGGGTTTCTGTTCGACTTTTTTCCTTACCTGGAGACGACTGAGTTGACGTTGATGTGGATCTTGCTGGTGCAGTCACAGCCGACACATACGAAGTTGTCATAGGTTTCGTAGTGGCTGGAATAGTCGTGAATACTGCTTTTGCTTGTGGATCCAGATGCACTGATGATTGCGGTTGCGATGAAGGAGCAGAAGAGGCTTCTGACGCTGTTGACTGGTGCAGTTCTAATGATGATAGCGGTGGCGTGGGGGAGTGGGACGGTAGTAGTAGGCTGGCGCCAATGCATCTACAACGCATAATGGAGTGACGTTATTTGCGAAGGAGGTGTCTGGTAAGATTGGAGATGCAGTGCGTGTTAGCTGGAACAGGGATGGAGCCATTCAAATAGTGGAGAAGTTGGAAAAAGTGGGGAGCAGATCTAGGGTTAATGAGTGGAGGTTAAAAAGAGTGTGTAAAATGTACTACACGTGGGAGTAGATTATTTTTGATGTTGTTGTCAGGGGTTGCTACATCGTACTGACAGGTATGTGATTAAACAGAGGCAAAGACTGTGACTGGTTGTTGACAGTGATTACTGGCAGGAAAGCTGGCCACTGGAGATACTGGCGGTGACTGTGAAGGCTGGCACAAGGGCAATGGCTGGTATCAAGTGTGATGACAGGCAGTTAGGTCGATAACTGGCTGCAAAGGCAATAACTGGCAGTGAAAACAGGTGGCAATGGTGATTACGAAGACAAGTGCATAAATGTTTCCCTGTCGAGATGCCAGCCCTTAGAACAGTCGATGAAGGTATTTTTTCAGGGCAAAAATGGACTACAAACCGCTGATGTATGTTCTGTTTAGCGGTGGAATGACGTATAGAGTGTCAGTGACAAGTGACACTTGAACACAGATGGGGAATGATAGGATGACAGGTGACTCATGGGACTAGTTCACTCACATATTTTACAGAGCTTCACGAAGAGATGGAGCAGGTGTGAAATAACGTATCCCGAGACAGTATTCATCACCTTTATGATTGTTTGCAAGGAAGAGTCAGTGCCAGCATAGTCGCCCAAGTAGGCAACATTACATACTAATGTGGATGTTTCAGAATGGGTCTATATCTGGTACCTCAGAACAGCTTGAGGTATTTATTTATAAATCTAGTCGTTCCAAGTACTCCATATGCATGGTCACTACCGTATATTTTGAATGAATTGGAAAACTCTCAATCATTGTTGTAATATCTTATCTGACAATGTACGAATACAATCAGTGGTCACATGTACCATTTTACTTCTTTACTAGGGTAGTAGTTATCAGAGTTAATGTAAATCACCACCTTAATTATCTGATTATGAATGTAATAACTATCAGCATCGCAATATCTTTCTGGATGTACATCTCTCTAACACAAATAAAATTTTCTTGGGACATAGTTTCTACTCTGACAACTGCCTAATTTTCTCCTTCTAAGTCCTACAATTTTTTGGAAGGTTAATTAAAAACACTCTGAATAATTGTGATTGAAACTGATGCTAGAAGGATTCTTTCACTTGTCATTCTACACGAGGGGTAAATATTCGTGACTCTGCTATTAGCGATATGTTGCCATTAAATTTTATTTATTTTATTTTAACCTTACCAGACCAGAACAATCAGGCTCTCTCTGACATTGGGCTAAGTACCTTTTTTATATCACAGTTTCCTTTCAAATAACAATAAAGTTAATGTGATGAAGAGTAATCAAATGATTTGAGTGTTTGTAGAGACAGTAGGAATAAATATCACTGATCAACAATGAAAATGTTTCGGGCTTAAAAATAGTAAATTTACATGTATTTCCATCTGCTGAATTCAAAAATCACCATAAAAATTACAGATTAGCTCTTGTTTTGAAGATAAAGTGACATTTCATTTTTTAGAGTGAATATTTTAAATTTGGGCGATTTTTTTTTTTGTGAGTTGGCACCCTGTGATATAACAATATACAAATGCTCTTCAGCTGTTTGTAAGTCATAAACATAGATACTGTTGCTGTGACTGTGAATTACATGTAGTTTCTACTCAAATTAATGTAAAATTTCTGGTTCACAAGTGCTTTCTTAGTGTAAAATTTGTAAATATGTCACGAAAATGTGTAAATATGGTGAATAACTTTTGATATATTTGTGGTGAAATAACATTTTCCTCACAGAAAAGCCTCTTCTCCATTATTTTGGTATGAACATAGGGTACCAGGTTATATCTTGGGCTTCAGATGTATGTTGCCACGCATGTTCAGTTACACTGCGAGAATGGCTAAAAAGAAGAAACGATCTATGGCTTTCGCCGTTTCTATGATTTGGCAGGAGACTACAAATCATACATACGACTGCCATTTCTGCCTGACTCCACCTATAAAGGCAGGATTGCCTATGAAGAAAAGAAGAACAGTTCAGTACCCGAATCTTCCATTTGCAATTCGACCCATTCCACATTCGGATAGTTTACCAGTTCCTACTCCACCCGAAAATTGTGTGTTTGAAGTAGAAAATGAAGACAGTGTGGAACAAGAAGAACCAAACAAGCCTTCCACATCCCATGACCCTGATTTTGAGTGAAAAGATGATAAACCGCACAGACTGAGTCAAGCGGAATTGAGTGATCTCATTAGAGACCTGTCAAAGGAGAATGCAGAAATTCTTGGATCTTCTCCAAAGTGATGTGAGACTCTCACAGTACAGAAAACGTCACATGGAACTGCTTCCCTTTTTTGAGAAGAAAAATAATCTTTTTGTTTTCTGAGAGATTAATGGCCTGATGAAATCTTTGAATTTGAACCATGATCCAACTGAATGGAGGCTATTCATAGCCTTCTCCAAGCTTAGTCTGAAAGCTGTGTTACTTCAAAATGGGAACCTTCTTTCATCTATTCCTATTGGTCATGCTGTTCACATGAAGGAGACATATGCAACTATGACAGCCCTCTTGGACTCAATTAAATATCATGAACACAAATGGAAAATCTCTGGTGATCTAAAAGTCATTGTCATACTCTTAGGAATGCAACTGGGTTACGCAAAGCATTGCTGCTTCTTATGTATGTGGGACAGTAGAGATAGGAAATTGCATTATATTAAAGAAGACTGGCCAGCAAGAAATCTTAACCCTAGCGAAAAAAATAAAAAATGTCGTTGCCAAGCCTCTTGTGGACCCAAATGACGTTCTTCTTCGACCCCTTCATATCAAGGTGGGTTTGATGAAAAACTTTGTCAAAGCTATGAACGGAGAAGGACGGGCCTTGAAGTACATAAGAGAGAAATTTTCGAAATTAAGTGATGCAAAAGTTAAGGAAGGCATTTCTGTCGGACCAAAAGTAAGAGAACTTGTACAGGATCCTGCATTTGACCAAGTTTTGGAGGGGAAAGAAAAGGAAGCTTGGAAAGCCTTCAAGGGCGTTGGCAAGGCTTTTTGGGCAACAAAAGAGATGACAACTACAAGCATTTGGTGACAGAGCTCCTGCAATAATACCGTAATCTTGGATGCAACATGTCCCTTAAGATCCATTTTCTCCACCCCCACCCAGACTTTTTCCCTCCTAGTTGTCGAGCTGTTAGTGATGAACATGGTGAGAGATTCCATACAGGCATTTCTGTTATAGAACAAAGATATCAGGGTCGCTGGAATGAAGTAATGCTTGCGGATTACTGTTGGACTTTGTGCAGGGATTCTGCGAAACTCCATTACAAAAGGCAAACTAAAAGACGACGAGGTCAATAGGCCACCACATGAGTCTCTTCAGACACGACCGTCTGCGAAGTATTTTTCCAGCAATTTAGAACTCTTAACATGTAATTACCAGTTAAAAAAATCAATGCACTTTCATTGTTGTTAGCATGTATGCAATTAAAATGTATCGTTTTCTCTCAATCCGTTAATATGTAATACTTCCACCTCGTGTACATCATAGAAACTAAAGCTAATAAAAATTTTTCATTGTCATATTTGTTATTCGCAGCACAAAATTAGTAGTAATTGCCTCATGAAGTGCTCGAAGGGGGAGGGTGGCCCCTCTGCCCTTGGTTTTTGTGTGGCTTCATACCTAATGTTGTCTATAAGAGTCGTGTTAGATTCACGATAGAACTTATTTTGCACTCTCGGACGCGAGTGAAACTTTAGGATTCAAAGCGGCGGAAGTGGGAGGGAGATTCTAGTGACATGCAGTTATTGGACATGTCATTGTTTTGAAGGAGCCAAAAAAAAAAAATGGTTGACCGGACTCAAATGAATGATTTGTTTCCTGATGGACAATCGCTGAAGGATCAAAACCAGACACAACAATACATAAAATCTGGCTAGTATTGCTTAGTGATACGTAAATTCTATGGAAGGTATCATGTTGAATAATAATGCACACTTGGAATTTTGTGGGTATATTTTATTACTAATTTTAATATTCTATTTGTGAAGGGAAACAATGTTGTTCGTTTCTAGGTGTCCAATAGATAGGTACTTGATATTATCAGAGTTGTGGTCATCATATCGATTTATCAAAACGGTTCAAATGGCTCTGAGCACTATGGGACTTAACTTTTGACACCATCAGTCCCCTAGAACGTAGAACTACTTAAACCTAACTAACCTAAGGACATCACACACATCCATGCCACAGGCAGGATTCGAACCTGCGACCGTAGCGGTCGTGCGGTTCCAGACTGTAGCGCCTAGAACCGCTCGGCTACTCAGGCCGGCTATCGATTTATCAGCTAGAACTGATTTTACCTATATAAAACCTTTCCAATTTCTCTACCGTTCGATTAAAGATGTATCTCGCATTTTTCCGAACGTCAACAACCACAGTTCAAATGCCAAGCTGTATAAATTAGTAAAAACGATGTTCTTGACACTTGATCAGATAAAATTTCGTTTCTGTCAGTCTGTCTTTTTTCATAATAATCTTTTACTATCTCTGAACAGGTACTTGAGTAAATCTTATTCTGATATTAATACGTCTTCAAACATAATTCGTGATTTAAATTATTATTCTATCCATTGAAAGTTGTTGATAAATGTACGTGGTGCATAGAAATAATCAGTTTACTGGTTTTTAAGAAAATCAGAAAGTAATTATTACGTATGTAACACACATGTGGGTCAAATAAATGAAACCTATATTTGAGGTCATGTGTTAATTTCGATCAGTGAGAACGGGATAACAAATTAATTTATCAATTAAGGCAGCTTTCACGGGCCAGACCATAACTGAAGTATAAATTGTAGACGAGTATAACGAGTAAAGAGAATGATTCAAGTAGTAGTAAACCTAGGGAGATGGATCCAGCACCATTTACAGTTTTATTCTGTTCATCCTAGAGACAGTAAATACTGGTAATATTACTGATGAAGTAGCTTCTGAATCTCATGCAAATGAATCTACACCCATTCTTCTCATGAAAATTATGTCTGGTCGATCTTTTGTAATGACTACAGAAAAGAGAATGAAAATAGTAAAGCGATGCGGGGTTCCTCCCGAAAATTGCGAATTTGCTGGTGATGAAACGAAATTTAAACGAAGATTTCATCTTACTTGGTTAGAAATGTACAAGCCTTGGCCTGCGTACTCAAAGGGATTGAAAGTTTCGATTTGTTTGTTTTGCGTTTTATTTTCGCCGAAACTAGTACGTTGTGTACAGCGATCTCCAACTGTCCGACCATTCACTAAGAATAAAGAATTACACAATTATTGTAAAGCACATGTAGATAATCAGTAACACTGAGAGTCTTACGCGTCTGCTAATTTCTTTTATTTTCATTTCTTTGGGACGCCGAAAAAAATGTACAGGTTGCTATGAAAACATGCCATGCAAAAATTATTAAAGATAATGGAAATGCATTACAAGCTGCAGTCAACACAATCATTATTTCCGGAAATCATGATTTGTCATTGAAAGGAAAAGAGAAAGGTGATGCCGAATTTCAGAATTTGATTAAACTAAAAATTGATTTTGGTGACGAAATATTGAGAAAATACTTATAAAAAAAGACATAAAAATATTCGATATACGTATACAAAGTCCGAAATTGAGATTTTAAACATATCTGGAGTCCTAATCAGAGAAAAATTGGTCGATAATGTCAAAACCGCAAATGCCTACAGCATTTAGGCTGATGGATCACCTGATATATCTCGAAAGGAGCAGCTATCAATAGGTCTTAGGTATTGCAATGAAAGGGAAAAGCCTAAGAAAGAATTTATGGGTTTTGTACACTTACAAAAACGGATGTCCGAACTATAGCTGCTGATATCAATAGATCCATCAGTCCATTAAACATTGATGTAAACAAATGCGTGGGACAGGGCTACGACGGATGTGCTACGATGGAGGAAAAGAGTCGGTGTCCAAAATGTATTGAGAGAAACATAAAAAAGGGTTAAAATTTTTACTGCACCTGCCACAAATTGGATCTTGTAGTAAAAGACTTAAATAATGTTCCTGAGATCCACAGTTTCATTGGAACTGTAAAAGATAAACAGAATATTTTTTCAGGGAATCAGTTTTTCGCCAAACATATGCACCGAAAATACCATTTCTATGTGAAACAAGGTGGTATAATAAATATATAGTCAAATTTTTTTTTGTTATTCCAGTATTTGATCACAATATAAATTCGTTTAACGATGATGGGTTTCAGTCAATAATGACCATGTTCATATCTCTTCTACATATTAGGACATATGTAGAATAGATCTGAAGATGGTCATTACTGACAAACCGGTCATCGTCAAAGGAATTTATATTGTGATCAAAGATTGGAATTAAAAGAAAAATTGACGGTATTGGATCACTGTTTATATTCACGACTATGTCACAGCTGATGAAAATACAAAAGTATTTAGATGCTTTAAGAAGCATATTGATGAAATTCGGGAAGGTTTGGAAAAGCTTCCTTAGGAAGGGAGTTCTGGCAAAAGTAGTTACCCAGCTGTCTTACGGAGTTGGAGAAACTGTATAGATATTGGCTTTATGTTTTATAGGCAAGTACAGTTACCTGCTGAAGCCGGTAGCAAACACATTGCAGTCTAAAATTCTGGATGTAATTAAGTGTGAAGAGCACATAAAAATCACAGCCACTGCAGTTGCAGTACACGGGCATTCTGCCGAAGAATGGAGTGAGGAATTATTAAAATCAGCTACTGAAATTGCTAAGGCTTTGTACATAAAGCTGCATCTTCAAGGATATCAAGCAGCCAACATTGTAAGAAATAATCATCCAGTTGGTTCGTTATGCGAGTGTTTTCTTCGCTCGCTGTGTGTGTCATATTTAAATTCGATATCGTTATCAGAGGCGAGATTCTGTAAAGACGAGTCAGCGGCGTTTGCTCTTTCATTGTTCAGGCTGCTCAGACAATAAAAATTACAGCTCCAAAATATGAAAAATGTATGGAGCAAGTATACAAATTTTATGAATGACAAGGGATCACATCAGAAGCGAAAATGCGAAGCACTTTTTGGAAGAACAAGCAGGATAACTTTGAAACTTTGATGATAACAGGTTAAATGAAATTTGTATGCTCAGTATAAATAAAAAATTTGTAAATATTATGAGCGACTCTTTCACGACAGACGTCATTAACCATTTGGTGAAGAACCTCGAAATTTAATTTTAAAATACATATATACTTAAAAATTTAAATTAAATAAACGGATATTTATATTTATGTTTATATATTTTCATCACTATAAAGAAGGATCTCCTGTGGATGTTTCCCCTGCACACTACATACACCTAACGTCTCGTGTCGGTGTCTTTTTCTAGTGTTTACATCATGACAAGCGTAGGGAATGCTCCGGCCGAAGGTGGGTATGCCCATGCCAGGAGCTATTGAACTAAACAATGGCGTTCGTCTACTACAGCTGCAGCCAACAACAGTGATCACAATAATGACAATAATAATAACAAAAATAATAATGGCAATAATAATGATGATGATAGTGGCAGGTATAAAAAGTAATTATACAGGTAGAATATAGATGTATTATGAGATAGAGTGTTCCGAGCAGGGTAAATTTAAGGAGACTGCACCAGCAAAGAAAGCTGAGAAATGAAGTTGATTTTGTTGGAAACAAGAATGTCCAAGGATAATGAGTGCATACAGGGACATTGGTAGTAAATTTTGTTGCTTCAGAAGATACATCATCAACTACGTTTTGAAACTGGAGATGTTATTCACCTCTTTAATTCAATGAGGAAGGATATTCCAGTGTCAGGTTCCTGCTGCTGAAAGAGACTTCAACAAAGTGTCTGAGCGATGAAGTGAGACAGAAAAGATTTTGTACTGGTGGGAACGAGCGTTTATACCAGGATCTTCAGACAAGAGTGCTAACGTCGATGTGAGATATGTAAGGCATTGTATCCTGATAAGACAATAGAGGAGACAGAGTGTCTTGAACCCCATGCACTGGTCTCCATGCAGCCATGATAGCTGCCCATATCATTGTGAAATATGTTCAAGCAGTCGAACATCACAGAATAACATACACGGGCATTCATAACCAATTCTAGACACTCGAGCATTCCTGATAAATGATCATCGCTGTAATTACTAACTGGAGGTATGTGTTTGTATTATTTCCTTTCTAAGGTCAGAAGAGAACAGTTTTCTATATTTTTGTAGGGCATGAAGATATACTGATGCCAAATTGCACACTACAGTTGCATGCTCAGTCCAAATAATATTTTTATCAATTATTACTCTTACATCCTTCGCTGAGAGAAAAAAGTTGACATATGTCGCATTTAGTATTAAAGTTGGTAGAAATTCCAAATATTTCAGCCTGTTGAGCCTGAAATGACCAACTGTTACCTGTTGTGTTTTGAATGGACTGAGCTGTAACCAAATAGTGCTCATTTTGATAGTGCACAGGCCAGCACTGAAATTCTCGATGGCTGTATTTAGGTTTATTGGTTTTGCGCATAGATACAACTAGAGGTCATAAGGAGACATGTGAAATTTCCAATAGGACAGAACTGATGACGTATCATTGACAAACTGAAGAGAGCATAGAACCTAATACAGAGCCTTGGTGACGCCTGATACCACTTTCGTCTATCGCGACTTTATGATGCCGGTCCGCATATCAGTTTAAAAAAGTGAAGCTACGCAACAAAAAAAGAAAAAACGGCTCTGGGCACTATGCGACTTAACTTCTGAGGTCATCAGTCGCCTAGAACTTAGAACTAGTTAAACCTAACTAACCTAAGGACATCACACACATTCATGCCCGAGGCAGGATTCAAACCTGCGACGGTAGCGGTCGCTCGGCTCCACACTGTAGCGCCTAGAGCTGCACGGCCACTCCAGCTGGCGCTACGCAACATTTTTCAGATCCATGTCTGCAGTCCTAGTACACAGTGAAATATCCGCGCCGCAGTACCGTAACACGTCGCTAGGGGAACCAAGCGTACGCTATTGGTAGAGTGGAATATCGTGAAGGTGGGAGCAGCAGATTCGTCGCAGTTGTGTCGGGCCTATACACATGACTTCTTTAGCCATCGAATTCCCTTGACTGATATGTCACTGTAAACCTGAGCCACAAGATATGAGCAGACAATGAAAATATGCTGATTCACCAACGCCAATGTCGGTTAAGGTCCATCATCTGAGGTTTTTTTTTTGGGGGGGGGGGGGGAATTGCCGTGGTGTGGTATTAAGAGATTACAGATTACTGAGTCATCATTCACAAGTCACAGGAGCATACTGACGAGTTTATGAGACGCTGTAAAGCTCAAGCGTTGCAACGCTGTGTGAGGGGACGTTTGTGCTCCAAGACAATGACCCAGCACATTCTGAACAGGACATAGTCAAAAACGCTGCTTCGTGGGATCGTAAAATTTTGCCTGACCTCCCGTATAACCTTCCATACTATTGAGACGACGAGGTGATTTTCAAAGTGAATGGTTTCCTAACGGCCCAAATGAAGATCTCTTCAACCTAGGCAGAAAAGTAGGGCAATCGCCACCATCAACTTTCATGGTCGCAGCTTGATTCTTTAGTGATAATAATTGCAACTTTACGACTACCCCTGTTATTCGTCATAAACTATGTCACAGTGTTTCCCAGGGAGACCAGTGACGTCACAATGGAGGATATTACTAGCGGCAGCTCGCTGAGCACGGATTTTCTTGCTGCGGCCCGTCTGTCTTTATGGGTGACGCCCGCGGCGTGTGTTCTCATATAACTTGGCGGTTGCAAGAAGCCCTTTACAAGAAACAGCAATTTCTATGCCTCTTCGAGCGAGCCACAAATTTCAGCAGCGCCCAGCGCCGGAACGACGTCGGGGGACGGCTGCGCCGCCGGCCGCGGTAAGCGAGGAACGATGCCCGCCTGGCCGTCGCCCTATTTTGCTGTCCGCGGCCGCGGAGAGCCGAGAGTTGGCTGTGGCGGACCCCTCGTTTCTTGTCTTGGCTACCGCCTATACCAGCGCAGTCTACAGGGCGTAGGCAAAATCACACGTCAACGCGGTTACTGGTTGATTTTTTACTTTGGCCTATTCAGTCATACTGCGAACACCACGGTGCTAAACTAAAACCAAGCACAGAATGTTTCAGTAGAATAGTGAGTGGGTAGTACAGATCAATTAGAATTAAAGGCATTCAGTATACACTGCCTGACACGAAACGTGAAGTACCCAGGAGGAGGGGACGAAAGGAAACTTCACGGGTTGAGTGTATGTTACATTATTTCAATGATAACAAGCTAAAGTAAAATTTACAAACAACTTAGCAGCATGAGCCCATTTATCAGTATGGCGTTGCACCAACTATGGCCTGGATGACTTCACTAACTCAGTTGGGATGAGTGTGTAAATCCGTTATATCATCTCCTGATACAAGCTACCCCACAACTACTGTACCCGGTCGTTGACATCCTGGATAATGGCACTGGGACGGACTTGACATCCGAGCTGTTACCACAAATCTTCTATTGGGGACGCATCTGGAGAACTTGCTGGCGTCTGGAGTACTGCAGCAGCAAGCAGATAGTTCATGGAGATACGTGTCATGTGTGGACGAGCACTGTCGTGCTGAAAAATGGCATCGCGTTTTTGTTACAAGAAAGGTTCCACATGAGGATGCATGGTGTGCCGTCAGAGTTTCCTCAGTCACTACCAGCCGAAGTTATGGCCTGTGGCTCCCCACACCATTACCCCATGAGTATTATCGCTTTGCCTCTCCAAACGTTAGAAACATCACCTCTGACCAGATCGCCTGGGTAATCCAGCAACGCGATTGATCGTTCAAAACAATGTGACTCCATTCACCAGCACTTCATACTTCCCAGTCACGACACCACTGCAAACGCACACGTTAGTGTTTTTTCTGCTAACGGCAGTATACGCATAGGACAGTAATTCCCTAGTAGGCCTGCGGGTAATCTCCAACCAATGGTGTGGAATTATGCAGAATGTTTCAGGGAATCCATTTCATGTTTTCGGAAGTGTGGCGCAGATGTGAGGAGGTTACGATATGAGTGGTTGACAATAAGGCGATGCTCCCTTATGGTGGTCAGATATAATCAACAGGATCGTTGGCGACGAGATGTCAGACGTCATGTTTGCATGCAGTGCAACTTCGGGCCACTGTCCCAGCCGAATGCTCCACAAATCTGAATATTGGAATACTCGACACTGTCAGCTGATGACAACAGTGTCTCACAAGAGTACGCGTCATCTTCTCCACAGTGATTATTCAGCATCTGAAGCCCTGCACGACCTTTGTTTCAAAATGTTCAAATGTGTGTGAATTCCTAAGGGACCAAACTCCTGAGCTAACTAATGCTAAGAACAATACACACACACCCATGCCCGGGGGAGGAATCGAACCCCCGGCGGGAGGGGCGATGCAATGTGTGACTGTTGTTGTTGTTGTGGTCTTCAGTCCTGAGACTGGTTTGATGCAGCTCTCCATGCTACTCTATCCTGTGCAAGCTTCTTCATCTCCCAGTACCTACTGCAGCCTACATCCTTCTGAATCTGCTTAGTGTATTCATCTCTTGGTCTCCCCCTACGATTTTTACCCTCCACGCTGCCCTCCAATACTAAATTGGTGATCCCTTGATGCCTCAGAACATGTCCTACCAACCGATCCCTTCTTCTGGTCAAGTTGTGCCACAAACTCCTCCCCAATCCTATTCAGTACCTCCTCATTAGTTATGTGATCTACCCATCTAATCTTCAGCATTCTTCTGTAGCACCACATTTCGAAAGCTTCTATTCTCTTCTTGTCCAAACTATTTATCGTCCATGTTTCACTTCCATACATGGCTACACTCCATACAAATACTTTCAGAAATGACTTCCTGACACTTAAATCTATACTCGATGTTAACAAATTTCTCTTCTTCAGAAACGCTTTCCTTGCCATTGCCAGTCTACATTTTATATCCTCTCTACTTCGACCATCATCAGTTATTTTGCTCCCCAAATAGCAAAACTCCTTTACTACTTTAAGTGTCTCATTTCCTAATCTAATTCCCTCAACATCACCCGACTTAATTCGACTACATTCCATTATCCTCGTTTTGATTTTGTTGATGTTCATCTTATATCCTCCCTTCAAGACACCATCCATTCCGTTCAACTGCTCTTCCAAGTCCTTTGCTGTCTCTGACAGAATTACAATGTCATCGGCGAACCTCATAGTTTTTATTTCTTCTCCAAGGATTTTAATACCTACTCCGAATTTTTCTTTTGTTTCCTTTACTGCTTGCTCAATATACAGATTGAATAACATCGGGGAGAGGCTACAACCCTGTCTTACTCCCTTCCCAACCACTGCTTCCCTTTCATGTCCCTCGACTCTTATAACTGCCATCTGCTTTCTGTACAAATTGTAAATAGCCTTTCGCTCCCTGTATTTTACCCCTGCCACCTTTAGAATTTGAAAGAGAGTATTCCAGTCAACATTGTCAAAAGCTTTCTCTAAGTCTACAAATGCTAGAAACGTAGGTTTGCCTTTCCTTAATCTTTCTTCTAAGATAAGTCGTAAGGTCAGTATTGCCTCACGTGTTCCAGTATTTCTACGGAATCCAAACTGATCTTCCCCGAGGTCGGCTTCTACCAGTTTTTCCATTCGTCTGTAAAGAATTCGTGTTAGTATTTTGCAGCTGTGGCTTATTAAACTGATTGTTCGGTAATTCTCACATGTGTCAACACCTGCTTTCTTTGGGATTGGAATTATTATATTCTTCTTGAAGTCTGAGGGTATTTCGCCTGTTTCATACATCTTGCTCACCAGATGGTAGAGTTTTGTCAGGACTGGCCCTCCCAAGGCCGTCAGTAGTTCCAATGGAATGTTGTCTACTCCAGCGGCCTTGTTTCGACTCAGGTCTTTCAGCGCTCTGTCAAACTCTTCACGCAGTATCGTATCTCCCATTTCATCTTCATCTACATCCTCTTCCATTTCCATAATATTCTCCTCAAGTACATCGCCCTTGTATAGACCCTCTATATACTCCTTCCACCTTTCTGCCTTCCCTTCTTTGCTTAGAACTGGGTTTCCATCTGAGCTCTTGATGTTCATACAAGTGGTTCTCTTATCTCCAAAGGTCTCTTTAATTTTCCTGTAGGCAGTATCTATCTTACCCCTGGTGAGATAAGCCTCTACATCCTTACATTTGTCCTCTAGCCATCCCTGCTTAGCCATTTTGCACTTCCTATCGATCTCATTTTTGAGTCGTTTGTATTCCTTTTTGCCTGCTTCATTTACTGCATTTTTATATTTTCTCCTTTCATCAATTAAATTCAATATTTCTTCTGTTACCCAAGGATTTCTACTAGCCCTCGTCTTTTTACCTACTTGATCCTCTACTGCCCTCACTACTTCATCCCTCAAAGCTACCCATTCTTCTTCTACTGTATTTCTTTCCCCCATTCCTGTCAATTGTTCCCTTATGCTCTCCCTGAAACTCTGTACAACCTCTGGTTCTTTCAGTTTATCCAGGTCCCATCTCCTTAAATTTCCACCTTTTTGCAGTTTCTTCAGCTTTAATCTACAGGTCATGACCAATATATTGTGGTCAGAGTCCACATCTGCCCCTGGAAATGTCTTACAATTTAAAACCTGGTTCCTAAATCTCTGTCTTACCATTATATAATCTATCTGATACCTTTTAGTATCTCCAGGGTTCTTCCATGTATACAACCTTCTATCATGATTCTTAAACCAAGTGTTAGCTATGATTAAGTTGTGCTCTGTGCAAAATTCTACCAGGCGGCTCCCTCTTTCATTTCTTAGTCCCAATCCATATTCACCTACTACGTTTCCTTCTCTCCCTTTTCCTACACTCGAATTCCAGTCACCCATGACTATTAAATTTTCGTCTCCCTTCACTATCTGAATAATTTCTTTTATTTCATCATATATTTCTTCAATTTCTTCGTCATCTGCAGAGCTAGTTGGCATATAAGCTTGTACTATTGTAGTAGGTGTGGGCTTCGTATCTATCTTGGCCACAATAATGCGTTCACTATGCTGTTTGTAGTAGCTTACCCGCGTTCCTATTTTCCTATTCATTATTAAACCTACTCCTGCATTACCCCTATTTGACTTTGTGTTTATAACCCTGTAGTCACCTGACCAGAAGTCTTGTTCCTCCTGCCACCGAACTTCACTAATTCCCACTATATCTAACTTTAACCTATCCATTTGCCGCTTCAGACCGAACGGCCACTCCGAGGGGTGCCCTTTATTTACTTCTCTCTTTTAGTTATCGGCTTTCGGACTGGTTTGATGTGGCTCACCACGAATTCCTCTTCTGTGCCAACCTCTTCATCTCAGAGTAGCGCTTGCAACCTATGTTCTCAATTATTTGCTGGATTTATTGTAATCTCAGTCTTCCTTTACAGCTTTTACCCTCTAGTTCTCCGTCAAGGACCACGGATGTTATTCCCTGTCAGCTTGTTCCTCCTTCTTGTGTTTTTCACGTACTCATTTCCACTCCGAATCTGCGTAGAATCCCCTCATTCCTTACCTTGTCAGTCCACCTAATTTTCAACATTCGTCTATAGCACCACATCTCAAATGCTGCGATTCTCTTGTGTTCAAGTTTTCCCACATTCCGTGTTTCACTGCCATACAATACAGTGTTTCAAACGTATATTCTTAGAAATTTCGTCCTCAAATTAAGGTCTATGTTTGATACTAGTAGACTCCTCTTGGCCATGAATGTACATTTTGTCAGTGGTAATTTACTTTTGATGTTCTCCTTGATAATTCTGTCACTGATTATTTTGTAGTCTAGGTAATGAAGTCCTTAACTTCATCTAATTCGTGATCATCAACCGCGATATTAGGTTTCTCGCTGTTTTCATTTTTGCTATTTCTCATTACTTTCACCTTTCGTATATTTACTCTCAACCCATATTCTGTACTCATTATATTGTTCATTATGTTTATCAGATCATGCACGTCTTCTTCCATTTCAATGGGGATAACACTGCTATCAGTGAATTCTATCGTTGATATCCGGTCACACTGAATTTTTATTCTGGTCTTGAACTTTTGTTTTACTTCCATCATTGCTTCAATTATATATAGATTGAAATGTAGGGACGAAAAACTACATCCCTTTGTTACATGATTTTAATCTGAGCATTTCGTTCTTGATCTTCCGCTCTTATTATTGCCTCTTGACTCTTGTATGTGTCTTACATTACACGTCTCTCATTAAGCTTACCCCTTTCTACCTCAGAATTTCGAACATCTTGCACCATTTGACACTGTCGAACGCTTTTACCAGGTCAAATCCTCTAAAGTGTCTTTATTTTTTTTAGTCTTGCTTCTATTACGTTTCCTGAAACCAAACAGATCGCCATCTAACACATCGTCAATTTTATTTTCTGTTCTTCTGTGTATTATTATTGTCAGAAACTTTGGTACATGAGCTGTTTATCTCATTGTACGAGTATCCTCGCTCTTGCAGTCTTCGGAAGAGTGTGGATGCTTTTTTTTCCGAAACTCAAATGGTATATCACCAGATTCATACATTCTGCACACCAACGTCAATTATCGTTTTGTTGTAATGGACGACCCTGTGAAGGACCTGACAACCCTGGAGACTGAAGCCACTTGGAGGAACAGAGCACAAAAAAGAAAGGAATGGAGGCAGTTTGTGGAAGCAGCGCGCGGTCTGCAGGACCAGTGGCTACTGGATGTTATTATTATTATTGTTATTATTATTATTATTACCATTGATTTGTTCGCAGTTACCTTCTTAGTACCTGCGTTTGTCTTTTCAATACCTGTAATGGCCCTTTTAGAGACGTCTACTCCTTTTCAGCAGACCTGCCTACTGTTATATTCCTTACTGCAGTATTTACAATTTTAACGAACTTCAAACGCGTCTCACTCTTCATATGTACTTCAGTATCCCGCTTTCTTCCGAAATGACTCTTCCAGACGATTCTCTCGAACTTTATTCTTCATCATTAAAAACTTGTGACAAGACTAGGGGACCGCGCCAGCCGTCACCACGGATTTCATTCCGACTTATGGTAAATCGAGGACATGGTCAGAAATGGAAGTGACAAGTGTTGGAGCTCAAGATGGATCAGAGTTGAAAAAAAGGATGTTTATACGTTGATCGGACGAGGCATGAGCCATTGATGCTGGCAAAGTTTTCAGGCAGCGGTTGGCGCAGCGGAAAGAGTAGAGAACGGTCATCCTAGGGTCGGGCTTCCACAGCCTGGGCGGAAACCCCCTTTTAATATTAAATATTTACATTACGTGCACTACAAATAAACCGGAATAATGCTATATATATTGTATTTATTGATATTTTCATACAATTGAAGAAAGGGAAAGGCAAAGGGAAATTTAAGTTTGCTACTCAATTTCGGGGAAGGGATTGAAAGGCGTACACGATAAATATAAAAGTAGATACTTTTATTATTTGTCAGTTGAAGATTACACAAACAGGGGTAGCATTCATAGAAAAAACAGTGACAGCACAAATTTTATCAGCGTCTTGCACATGTTATAACCACTGCATTTTTACAATTTTATGGTCTTTTTAGAGTTCTTATACAAAAAAAGCTTGATTTAAATTCATAAAAGATTCTCTCTCATCGCACAGTTCGGCAGAAAATAGCTTTTGGCTTTTTAATCAAATTCCTTACATAACGATACAAATATTCATTGCAAGTTTGGCCTAACGGTGTGCATTTGTGGGGAATCACTGTAATACCGCAAGATGGCATTCCTTCTTCACCGTCAAAAACCACGTCGCAATATTGTGCATTTATTTGTCCTGTCCAGGAATCAGTTAATAGAAGAAATTTGTCCTCCTGCACATAGGGTTTCATCACACAAATACGAGGGCGCGCTGAAAAGTAATGCCTCCGAATTTTTTGTGTGAAACGTTTTAAAGCATTTTAACTAAAACAAGCAACATTCTACGTCTTTCTTATTCATGTCTACATATTTGCAGTCCCCTGCCGCCAGATGACTCTGAACCGTAGCGCGTAACATGGTGGTGTGTAATGTAAAAATGTCGGTGTAGGAGAAACTGCGTGATATTATCGCTTTCCAATTCGAAAAGTCGTCCACACATGAAGCACCCTCCCCTTCTGCTTGACAATACCACACCAGTATATGCGACACGTGCAACAATACGATGCCCTGGGTTCATTGTCAGCGATCATCCCCCATAAAGCTCCACCTTGGCCCCATCTCATTTTTATCTGTTTCCAAAACTTACAAAGAACACCTTTGAGGACTCAACTTTGATAGTGGAGAAGCGGTGCAAGCAGAATACGATTGTGGCGCCGTCAACGAAGTCAAACATTCTGCAGTGGCGGTATCGATAAACTGGCCTCTCATTGGGTGAAATGTGTTCGTCGCCATGGTTGCTATGTTGAGGGAACACTACGTAGACATAAAGAGTTAAAACAAAAGCTTTAAGAGTTTTCACAAAAAATTTCGGAGGCATTACTTTTCTGTGCTCCCTCCTTCAATATATTGAGTATTATATCAGTATATTTGCAGTCTAAGTAGCATAAAAACCTCGACTATCGAATTGCCGTTGTGTATTCTTTCCACTCCGCCAACGGCTGGCTAAAAACCACGCTAACATAAATGGCCAGCAACAAAAATGCTATTTTTTTCTAAACGCTCGGCCATCTGTAGCTGTCGCTTCTGTCACTTTCATACCTGAATATACTATATTTCGATATACCATTTTTGGATGTACCATATATTTGGACGAAATCGATCATCAAGAATAGCGCGGTTCCCTTGTGAGCCTATATCTGCACCTGTGTAGCCTTATAATCCAATATCTAATTTCTGAATATCTGTCTGATCACGATGTAAACCAGCTGGAATCTGTCTCCGGGTTTTTCGAAGTATACCTCCGCCTCTTTGATCCTTGAACAGATTACTCGCTCTTTCCAACTGAAATTTATTAGAGAACTCAATTACTCTTTGATCTTTCTTATTCGTACTCGCATTACTCTTTTTTCTATTCGCCTACCATTTTCGTAACGGAAGCAGAGATATAGTGGTATAATCTATGATTTACTGCCAAGGTGAAAAGTTATGTTTTCTCCGCATTTTTAGAGAAGCCTAAAGTGAGCTGCCTAAGGTGAGTCCATGACAGATAACTTTACAACCTATTAGCCACCAGAATTGTATCACAATACAAACGCAGTTTCCAATTCTAATAACATAGGAGTTTGTAAGTTCAGTTTTTCGTATTTGTTAATAACAGACACTCACAATCTTGCAGGTGACACGCTGTATGTCAAAAACGGCTAAGATCGTAGAAATTAGGCAATTATGTCAAAAAGGAAAGTACTATAAATTTATTCACACAATATTTGTTCACACAAACCAAACAGCACAAATGTAATAACGTTTTTCCGTGATGCGTTGTAATGATTCCAATTTTTGCGTGTTTGAGGATAAACAAACACACTGATGGCTGTATTTCATTTAAATTAGTTTAGGGAGGTAGATAAACAAAAAGTGGCTACATCAAGGTGGTCCCACAATCGAATATTGTTCCACGCAAACAAGGACCTCCACAAGAGTTCAAGCTACAGTAATACAGTTCTCTTTTCACTGCTTTTTTATGTACCTAATTTCCAGCGTAATCCACTGTTCCTCAGTTTTCCTTTTCACTTATTGAACATTTTGACCCCGATGCCTAAATGTGTCTGTCGAAGACTCGGAAATAACATTTACTTTCAGACCCTGTTTGTTGACATATTGTCATCATTTTGAACACCAGCATCAGAGAATTTCGTACGGCATCCAGGACAAGTTAGGCACATAATCGGAAACACGTGGCATACAAAAATTTCCACTCTCGGGTCAGGCAAATTGCATCATGGCAATTACCCGAGGATTGATAAATAAATAAAGTAAAAAAAAATTCCTTAAAGGCAAACATTGTGTTTCATGTAGGCAGTATATTAAATGCGATACACTTTCGAATGAGGCTGTAAATTGTGTGTGTGTGTGTGTGTGTGTGTGTGTGTGTGTGTGTGTGTGTGTGTGTCAGAACCCTGAACTACTCCGATGAGCAGTGAAAGTAAAGACCTACATTTTTAAGCATGAATTACGTATGAATCTTTCCACCCCACAAAATAAGTTGGAAAAACTTTCTGTCCTCTTGTATTAAACATACAGTTAGAGACTCACACACGCTTACACAATCTAAGCGCCACGAAAATGAAGTTTGCATAAATTCAATTCAAACATTAAATGATAAATGATTCTTCAATAAAGTGACCAAATATTGAATAACGTGTTTGCTTTCGGCTTATAGATTCCAGCATTGCAAACGAGGATGTCCCCTCAGGCACGTAATCATTGATCCTAGCCATGAAGTAATAAATGCACCATTAAGATCAGCACATGTTATGAATATCATTTGCCCTTTGTACCGCAATAAAATACCTGATTACTCCGTAGTATACCGCGTAAACAGAACTCGGCCCAAACGGCAGCGGTCCACTCGCCTCTCTGCATATGAAACCTAATTACATGCAAATAGACAATACTTCATTCCCTTGTTTAACAACTACATACTTAATTGAGAGAGTTGCATCTTATAGGGTTGTCGTATGTAGCTGGGATTTCCTCTGGGGACTCTTTGATTGAGAAGTAACTGTGCCGGTTACGAAAACTAACAAAGGCCGGGAGAGCGGTTTGCTGACCACACGCCCCTCTTTATCCGCATCCGGTGACGCATAAGGTCTGAGGATGACACGGCGGCCGGTCGATACCCTTGGGCCTTCACGGCCTGTTCAGGCGGTATATGTTTCTTGATAAGTTTATTAGACAGCAAATGGTCGACAATAACACTTTAGTCATCGACGTTTACGTGACTATACACTTCACGTCCTACATACCACATTAAACACTTCAAACATTACTAACTTGTACCCGTGGTTTGTATTAATTTTGGAATGAATCATTTTAATCAAACGCTATTCAAATGCGAACTGCCCGAGTCTTACGCGTGGCGCTGCTGACACAGTTCCAGACCGTAGTCCTGGAGAAATCTGATAATTTCTCGAATGATGGCGCTAAATGTAGAAGGTGCTTGCATCGTCGATACAGGATATCCAGGATGCAACGTCATTAGTGTGACAACCATGTCAACAGAAACTTGTTGACATACATTAACTCAGGCGGTGTTTGTATGTTGCGCTAACGGAGTCATTACTTTAGTATTTGAGCAAAATCTGAGCAAAATAGTGTTTTGTCGGGATGTCACGATACGAATGTCCACGGTCGCGACACATCGGGGCAGATGAGAAACTTAATCTTACAGTATAACGCATCATGCTCATGTCGATCCTTCAAGAAAGTGACATTATATACGCTTCGCACATAAACATGTAAAGACTTTTTTAAAGGGTAAATCTTGTAATGAACGTGTACAAAGATTGAGGCTTAACTTTGTTTCGGAGAGTTAGCGAGTACGGACGTAAACATTGGCTAGCAGCAATTTATACTAACGTTGGTCGCCATTACGGCCCATATTCATTCAAAGCCAAATTTCCGACATAATTAGGGTCCGATTAATTTTATCTCGATTTTTAATAAGTGCAATATTTTCAGTATCTTAAAATAGCAAATATTTAAGGTACAAAGAGTTTTTATTCATTCAAAAGTTACTGATATGAATGTGCATATTGCATGTTACTATAGGAATTTCGGACATTGATTTCTGCTTTTTCCGGGAGGCTGCAAGTGCGGATACGTCATCGGGAAAATTAATAACCCATTGGTAATTTGTGGAAATCTACGTATACAGCTAGGACTTTCTTGAGTCTACTGAATACTGTATTTGCGCTAGTACAGGCACCGAAGGTTCTATATGTGAGAGTAAACACAATATCGAGTCTCAGGTGATAGTATATTATTTAGCGGAGTTGCAGCTAACCGGCGAGATCTTCACAGACCAGCCCAGAGACTTCTTGAAATTCATTGAAACTTTGTAAGCTTTTCGAAGTCCACTGAAGCAAAGGCATTGCCAACTAATTAGATGAGCAATAGCTAAGTAACAGGAGAACTAGGATTTGAACTTGCTGAGCTAAGAATGACAATAATAATGCTACCTAAAGAAACATTTTAGAAATAAAATTAAAAGCAACTTGTTAAATAAAATTAAGTGATGTGACATAGTTCATATAGTTTACTTTGATGCATCAGAATATTCACGTGCCACTGTTGCGATCAACGTGTTATAACAATATGGCGACGAGGTGGCGTGCCACTGCATTCAGGTACAAATAAGTGTGTTTTTGCAAATAAAAGCTGTTGATTTACGAGTCCGACGTGTCCTCAGAGCAGCAAAGACAAAAGCGAATCTCATAGCGGGTTATCGGAACAGTACGGTCTCAATACTCAAGTTTCAACGAGGCGGTGACTCCGTCACAGATCAGGAGAGGATAATAACAGAGCGACAGATTGAAGACATAACATTTTCTTTAATCAACTTCTATTTAATCAAAAGCGAGAAACGTGTGAAGCACCGTTTTGTCATGCGGAAGAATAATGGCGCTAGCCTGAGTGCAGAGTAGTCACTAAACTTAGAATTTACCACCGTAGTAACCTAAGCATTCGCTTAATATTCGCCACAGGAAGTAACTGAAATAATGATACTCAGTTTCTTCTTTATTATAGAAACTTCCACGCAGGTCGCACTAACCGTATGAAACCAGACTCCTAACACAAATAGAACTGGAATCCACGAAAAATGCTACCCGAGTGGCGATTGCACACTCAAACAAGGAAGACCTCCAGGCTTTCAAAACGCGAATGTTTCCCATTGGCTGATAGACAAACCGACCTCTAAGAGGTCCGAAAATACCTCTGTGGGCTTGCACTTGCTAAAAGTGCTTATTTCGACAAATCGAAGCCGGTATAGAAGAAACACATAAAGTGTAGCAAAGATGACGATACGATTTATGGAAAGCAAGAATGTCGTAGTTAAAAATGAAATTACAAAATGAAAAGCCAACTCCTGACCTATAGCAGCAGTGTGAGTCTCAATCCATTTTACATCTCGTATAATTAGAATTTTTTTCGCTTCATTGTGCTACACTAGTATAAACGCCTCACATCTTGTAATCAGATAATATTGAGTATTTCCTCTTTGTTATGCGCCTTACTATGTAGTTGTCCGCATTCAAAAGAGCAGCTCATCAGTTAATTCTTCGGAAATAATGTCTGGGTCACTTTGTACACTACTGGCCATTATAATTTCTACACCAAGAAGAAATGCAGATGATAAACGGGTATTCATTGGACAAATATATTACACTAGAACTGACATGTGATTACATTCACAGGCAATTTGGGTGCATAGACCCCGAGAATTCAGTACCCAGAACAACCACCTCTGGCCGTAATAACACCCTTGATACGCCTGAGCATTGAGTCTAACAGAGCTTGGATGGCGTGTACAGGTGCAGCTGCCCATGCAGCTTCAGCACGATACCACAGTTCAACCAGAGTAGTGACTGTGACGAGCCAGTTGCTCGACCACCATTGACCAGACGTTTTCTATTGCTGAGAGATCTCGACAATCTCCTGGTCACGCCAGCAGTCGAACATTTTCTCTATCCAGAAAGGCCCGTACAGGACCTACAACATGCGGTCGTGCATTATCCTCCTGAAATGTAGGGTTTCGCAGCGATCGAATGAAGGGTAGATCCACGGGTCGTAACACATCTGCAATGTAACGTCCACTGTTCAAAGGGCCGTCAGTGCGAACAAGAGGTGACCGAGACGTGTAACCAATGGCACCCCATGTCATCACGCCGGGTGATACGCCAGTATGGCGACGACGAATACACGCTTCCGATGTGCGTTGTCCGCGATGTCGCCCAACACGATGCGACCATCATGATGCTGTAAACAGAACCTGGATTCATCCGAAAAAATGACGTTTTGCCATTCGTGCACCCAGGTTCGTTGTAGAGTACAGCTTCGCAGGCGCTCCTGTCTTTGATGCAGCGCCGAGGGTAACAACAGCCATGGTCTCCTTGCTGATAGTCCATGCTGCTGCAAACGTCGTCGAACTGTTCGTTCAGATAGTTGTTGTCTTGCAAACGTCCACATCTGTTGACTCAGGGGTCGAGACGTGGCTGCACGATCCGTTACTGCCAAGCGGATAAGATGCCAGTCACCTCGACTGCTACTGATACGACGCCGTTGGGATCCAGCACGGCGTTCCGTATTACCCTCCTCAACCCACCGATTCCATATTCTGCTAACAGTCATTGGATCGCGACCGGCGCGAGCAGCAATGTCGCGATACGACAAACCGCAATCGTGATAGGCTACAATCCGATCTTTATCAAATCCGGAAACGTGATGGTACGCATTTCTCCTCTTTACACGAGGCATCATAACAACGATTCACCAGGCAACGCCGGTCAACTGCTGTTTGTGTATGGGAAATCGGTTGGAAACTTTCCTGATGTCAGCTCGTTGTATGTGTCGCCACCGGCGCCAACCTTGTGTGAATGCTCTGAAAAACTAATCGTTTGGATATCACAGCATCTTCTTCCTGTCGGTTAAACTTCGCGTCTGTAGCACGTCATCTTCGTGGTGTTGCAATTTTAATGGCCAGTAGTTTATCTTACTAGCCTGCAACGATACATACCTGTTTAAAATGTAATGGTCAAAGAAGGAGTACCGATGAGCTATCGTGCTAAATCTTACGTGTTGTGTCGGCTACTGTGGAAATCAGCACCGACACGAACAAAGAAGTAGAGGAGCTGCGGTGCCCGGTAACAGGAATTCGAATTATCTGTACAAAACACTTGAAGATTCAAAACTGGTTCAAATGGCTCTGAGCACTATGGGACTTAACATCTGAGGTCAGCAGTCCCCTAGAACTTAGAACTACTTCAACCTAACTAACCTAAGGACATATCACACCTCCATGCCCGAGGCAGGATTCGAACCTGAGACCGTAGCATTCGCGCGGTTCCGGACTGAATCGCCTAGAACCACTCGGCCACCGCAGCCGGCTACTTGAAGATTAATACAACTCTTTATTTCGAGAAATAAAATAAATGTAACTTAACCTGAGGTGCAATTATTGTTCGCTGTTACTACTCGGAGAACGCAGGCTAAGTATCGTCTTCCTAACAGTACTGATTCTTTCGAAGTCTGCGACCGAACTCTGTCTTCCTGGAGGTGTGGCGCTGTCCGTTCTTTCCATTGGCTCAGCTCCGCCCTACCATCAACTCTAAATTACCTTGGATATCAGATACTTGTACATCATCCCATGCTGCTTCAAATCGAAGTTCATTAGTCGTGGTGGCTATTGTATTATTCTCCCTGGAACGTGATACCAGATTTTTGCACTTTGTGCGACATCTGGAGAACCTGCTGACCAGGGCAACAATCGAACATGTTCTGTGCAGAGCTAGGCCTCACCAGAACAATCAACATACGGTGTTGCGTTATCTCGTTGAAAGATAACGACAGGGTCACTTCGAACAGGGCACAGCAGCTGGCCTTAGCAAGTCACAAATGCCAAATTACTGTGTATGTGAACCAAATGTGACTATTATTTATCCTATGGTACCCATACCATCGGGCTACGTGACGGGCCGATGTGACGATGACAATACATCTTCCTCTTGGGAATTAGGACATGAGACCTTTAAGATCTTGCATGGAGTTAAATATGGTCCTACTGAAGCCATCGATTCCAAAACGCAGTTTATTTGACCCCGAATAGGCTGAGCAGCAGTATCACAGAACCATGAACTCCAGTTTCGATAGGCAACGATCCATCTGTCACCTAATTCTGACACGTGGTAATAAATGTTTCTCCTTCTTAAATGAGGTATAACACGATCATCTCACACAAGCAGCATTCAAATACGAGTTCTGTATAACAAACCTGCTGCGTAAAAGTTTATTATATACAGAATGTAAATTATGTAACTCATTTCTACTTTGTGGTGGTACCTGGAAATGCTAACCACTTCCACATCCAAGTATGTAGTACAGATCATAACAGTTTGCTGTTTATTACGCATGGTGTGGCGATTTAATAGTCAGCAGTGCATATACTACTTCAAAGCAACATGCTAAGTCGACTGACAGAATAATAAAATTCTCTCTGCGCTGAAGTGATGGAAATTATTGTCACCCCACTTACAGCTGACGCACAAATACATCGTTTGTGAACGTTTATACAACAGCGTATCATCGTGACAGCTGTAACAGGCGGTGAGGTTTGGAGCAGATCATATCTCTCTCTCTCTCTCTCTCTCTCTCTCTCCGTGTGTGTGTGTGTGTGTGTGTGTGTGTCTGTGTGTGTGCGTCTGTGTGTGTGTGTGACACACACACACAGAGAGAGAGACAGAGAGAGAGTCAATGTTATACGTAAGAAACGTAATTTTCTGCTAACGGTTATGTTACGTTAGTCAAATAGTGTATTTATTTTCACCTTTATTTCTTTTCTTTTAATGACTCCGTAGCTGTTGTTGAGAGCAGAGAAAACTTAGCCACAAACATGTGTAAATTAGAGCATCGTTGGCCAAAGATTACGTGTTCAGTGAAGACATACATGAATGCACTCACAATGCACTTTTCAGTTAACATAGACTGTTAATATGGCGGAAAATTCAAAAACCAAGTGTAAATAAATATCTGGAATGGCGTTCTGTTACGTCACGCATCTGATTATATGAGTGTGTAACCATTTGCTGTTGTCGTTGTGATCTTCAGCCTGAGGAGTGGTTTGATTCAGCGTTCCACAGTGCTCTGTCTTGTGTCCCAAATAACTACTGCAACCTATACCCGTTTGCAGATGCTTACTCTCATCATCACACCTTGGTATTCCTCTAAAGTTTTTGCTTCTTACACTTCCCTCCATTACCTAACTGGCGATTATGATAATGATAAAAGAACAAAATCTGCGCTGTTTGACACCAGTGTCTCTTACAAAATATTTGTATAATATAACATCACTGACTTAAGTTTCATTCATAAACAAAATGTTATACACACATCAAAAATTATTTTTGTATCACCTCGGTTCCGAGAGTTCGTCACCTGTACAGAAAATTGGAATAGAGATCAACATAAACATCATTTCCGCCCTTTTTATTGGTCATGAAAACTACAAATTGCATGTTGTACCACCACACAGCGAGACCTTCAGAGGTGGTGGTACCTCTAACATCCAGTAGCACGTCATGCCTGTATTCGTCGTGGCGTACTATCCAAAAGTTAATCAAGGCGCTGTTGCTCCAGACTGCCTCACTCCTCAGCGGCGACTCGGCGTAGATCCCTCTGAGTGGTTGGTGGATCACGTCGTCCATAAAGAGCCTTTTCAATCCATCCCAGGCATGTTCGATAGGGTTCATGTCTGTAGAACATGCTGGCCACTCTAGTCGAGCGATGTCGTTATCCTGAAGAAAGTCATTCACAAGATGTGCACGATGGGGACGCGAATGGCGTCCACGAAGACGACTGCCTCGCCAATATGCTACCGATGTGGCTGCACTATGGCATTCACGTGTCGTACAGCCGTTGCGGCGCCTTCCATGACCACCACCGGCGTACGTCAGCCCCACATAATGCCACCCCAAAACAGAAGGGAACCTCCACCATGCTGCACTCCCACGCACTGTGTCTAAGAGGTTCAGCCTGACCGGGTTGTCTCCAAACACGTCTCCGATGATTGTCTGGCTGAAGGCATACGCGAGACTCATCGGTGAAGAGAACGTGATGCCAATCCTGATCCGTACATTCGGCATGTTTTTGGGCCCTTATGTACCGCGCTGCGTGTTGTCGTAGTTGCAAAGATGGACCTCACCATGGACGTCGGGAGTGAAGACGCGCATCATGCCGCCTCCTGCGCACAGTTTGAGTCGTAACACGACGTCCTGTGGCAGCACGAAAAACATAATTCAACATGGTGGCTTTCATGTTAGGGTTCCTCCGAGCTCTCATCCACTGCAGTAGTAGCCCTTGGGCGGCGTGAGCGAGGCATGTCATCGACAGTTCCTGTCTCTCTATATCTCCTCCATGTCCGAATAACATCGATTTGGTTCACTCCGAGACGCCTGGACACTTCCGTTGTTGAGAGCCCTTCCTGGCACAAAGTAACAATGCGGACGCGATCGAACCGCGGTACTGATCGTCTAGGCGTGGTTAAACTAGACAACACGAACCGTGTACCTCCTTCCTAACGAAATGACTGGAACTGATCGGCTGTCGGACTCCCTCCGTCTAATAGGCGCTACTCACACATAGTTGTTTACATCTTTGGGCAGGTTTAGTGACATCTCTGTACAGTCAAAGGAACTGTGTCTGAGATACAATACCCCCAGTCAACGTCTATCTTCAGGAGTTCTGGGAACCGGGGTGATGCAAAACTTTTTTAATGTGTGTGCAATGTATCAAAAAGGTAAAGTCACACTAAACACAGAACAGTCTCAAATCTTCGGGGTGTGTTACATGCTAAAATTTATAATGTATTTGCATGTCTCTTCCAATATTTTTATTCGAAGGAAGAAAGGTGACGGTTCATCGTCCCGTCGCCCACGAGATCACTACAATGATGCGGAAGCTCGAATCCAGGATGAATGGCGAAAGGAGCCATGCTTGTGATTTTTAAAGGAATCATAGCGACATTTGCCTTAAGAGTCTTGGGGAAACCACAAAACACCTCGGTCATGACGAAAGGGTGGGGAATTAAACCCTGATGCTCCCGTATATGAGTACAGTGCCTTACCAATTCGCCACCTTGCTCGGTTTCTCAGGAGATACCGGTGTAAATTTCCTTTATGATACACTACACATACCTAAGAAAACATGAGTGATACTTCGTATTTTCGATCGTCTACTCAAAATTGTAACAGCTGAAAAAGGCAGATTATAATGGTTCAATTACGTAAATATAATGCACCGAGTCCTTACTCGTCCACCGCAGCGCTCGGGATCACGGCTCGAAATTATAACACCTGATGATAGACGTGTAAGAGCTCGAAACTGCTCGTGCTCTGAATAAAAGAAACTTACAACTGTATCGGTATTTTCTACCTCTGATCAGTCGATATTGTTGATCAAAAAGAAATGGTTATGACTTCAAACTACCCTCGATGTGTAGGCGAACATTAATGTTTAAAATCGGTGGTAAGTATAAAACACCGACCGGAATTGTGCTAAACGCCCACCCAAAAATTATTTTAAGAAGATGATTCAGAAGCCCCATGAAGTGTAGATGGTGTTGTTAACATACTTAGCGACAGACAATCTTGAGCTAATAGAGAGCGTCATGATGGATACACAGATTAGGGACCACAAGGTCGTTGTAGGGAGACTGAATATCGTAACATCCAAATCCACCAAAAGTAAACGTAAAATATATCAATTTAAATAGTAGATAAACATTCACTTCACATCTTCCTAAGAGACAATCACCATTTCTTCCACACCTTGTAAACGTCGATCAAATGTGGCTCAAATTCATAGAAAAGTGTTAATGACAACTGAGAGTTTTATGTGAAGTAAATTAACAAGAGCTGAAACACAGTACCCATTATACACAAAACAAGTTTGGAAGCTGTAAACGCGTGCTAGATTTAAAAGGACACAATATCTCCAAGATTGACAACGATTTACAGATGCTCGAAAAATTCTACTAAAGCCTATGCGAGATGCTTCCAACAGTGTTCACAACGAAACGCTTATTTGAAAATAGCTATGTTACTGTTACCGATGACTGCACAATTAGTTCACCAATATTCTAGATTTAGAATCAATACCAACTATCAAAACGAGTAATTTAGAAGTATATATCCTTGCTTTAGCAAATAACCTAGGCAATACAGGCAGTTACTATAGATGCATTTCAAAGCATCACATAATAACACATAATAACAACATCAAGCAGCAAAAGTTGGTTACTAATATCATTTGAAAAAACACAGTTCATGACAAACATCAGTAACGCAAATCAAATGCTTAAAATGAATAACAATATCTAACCTAGACTGTTTTAAATTACTGGGAGAATGGATATTAAACAACATGAGAGGAAAGGCAGCTACAGAGATTAAAATACATAAAATGGAGACAGCCTTTCAAATAATAAGAAACATGTATACATGTATACGAAAAAATCCTAGAACACAAAACTGAAACATTATGAAACTATGCTGCGTAAATTCTTAAACTGACTACGAGGGGGATGTTAGAAAAATAAAAAAAAAAATAAATACGCGAATCCTTAGAGAAATATAGGGACACAACAGTAGCAGTGACTTAGAATACTAAGTAAGATCTAATACCGAACTGTATCTGAAAGTGGAAAACTTAACAGAAGTGATGAGAAAAAGGAAATTAAAATTCTCTGCACACTTACGCAAGGTGAATCGTGATAAAACAACCAAACGAAGCTTTGACTTACTAAATTATCAAAAAACCAAAATCATATGGCTGAGAGAAGTAGGAAGAGATATCAAAAATATGGGAGTCGCCAAGGACACAACATGAAACAGAACACTTTCTGAGGAAGCAATGGGAATGGCAGGCTTTCTGGACAGGAAAAAATCAGGACCTTGAAGAAGGTGGGCGCAAGAAGAGAAGGAACAATTTTCTCGACGAAAGAAAGAAGTGTGGGCCCAAGTCAATCTGCAAATGAATATAATGAAAGAGAAGCAATGTTCATTTATCGTGCCTTCTAAAAGGGTTATTCAAACTAAAGAAAGCCAAAGTCTTCCGGTTCTGATAGTTGGGCACTTTTCAGACAATTCTGACGAAATAGCTCCATTTTCAGCAACCATACATACCACTCGGCCGACTAAAGATTCGTTCTTACAGACCGGAAAGTTGTATAGATCACATGAACAAACAAGAAATGAAACGTAAGTAATCCGCTAAAATTATAGGCTCACGTCATTGACATCGATTTGTAATAGCATTTTGAATTATATATTGCATTCCAACATTTTTAAGTAGAAGAAAACGAGCTGTTGACACTTTGTCAGCACGGATTCAGAAAATATGGTTCTTGTGAAATACAACTGGCTCTTTAACAACAAGACCTCAAGTGCGCTATCGACAGATGAGATCAACATGGTTCTGTAATTCCAAGTTTTCGAAAACCTTTTGACACCGTTCATCACAACCTTGGAAACCTAATTGAGATGCGCGATTGGATTCGTGCACCCCTGTTAGGGAGCTCACAGTCGCAGTAAATGACAGGAAGTCATCTGAAGGTAAATTTAGGGTTCCCCACGGAAGCGTTAGAGGCACCCTGTTTTGTTACACTAGATAAACTATTTAGGAGACAATGTGAGCAGTCTTTCCAGCTGATGCTGTCGTTTACCGTCTAATAAATTATCAGAAGATCAACATCAATTACAATGTAATTTAGGTATACTGCAACAAGCAGCAGTTGCCCCTGAACAGTACGAGGCAAACTTAGGCTATCAATTCAACTAAATATTTAAGGATTATCAATACCAACAAAACTTGATATCATCACATAGAAAATGATGTGGCGAAGACAAACCAAGGACTGGGATAGTTAGCAGATAAGTCTGACAGACGACGTCGAAAAAGTTCAGAGAAGGGCAGCCCGTTTTGTGATATCATGATGTGGGGAGAGTGTTTTGAGCATATGATAAAGAAATTGGGTGGCAGTCCTTGAAACAAAGACCTTTTAGGTACACGAAATTACGATCACGAACGTTTTACTCCGAGCAGTAAAATATTTTGTTAGCTCTCATCGACATATGGAGAAATGACCATTGTCTTAAAAAGTAAGAAAAGGAAGATCGCACGAAAATATGTGTTTTTTTTTTTTTTTTTTTGCCCCACGTGCTGCTTAAGAGTGACACTGTGAAGAAATAGTCTGAAAGTGGTTCTGCAGGGAGGGAAAAATTGAACTGACCCTTGTTAAAGATCAGGAAAACTGCCTCTCATAGGAACTGATGAAAACCAAGATTCCTATGCACCAATCGTTTGCTGTCAAATATCCGCGCAGGCACATTTCCCACATGCTCTGTCCCTAGCACTTCGCTGTTATTACATTTGAATGAGTGACAGCAGCAGACACGTTGATTGCTGCAGAAAACGATACTCATGATAAACTAGTTTACTGTCGGATATTATGCGAAGTGCAATTAATGGTAAACGCTTGCAGAAATCTTTGCCCGAGAGATGAAGATTGGATGCATTCTGAGAAAGCTTGCAGCAAATCTGAAATACAAAACTTTGTGGCAAAAATGGTGCAAGGCGGACTGTGTAGCAAATAAAAACCATAATTATCCAAAAAGAAGTTCTAACACGACAAAAACATGTTTGAGTGAAGGAAAGCTTGGAACAAAGTCCGGCAAAAAACTTAAGGCCGTTTATCTATGCAAGAGGGAATTAAGAGATCGTCGTGTCGAAACATTATCAAAGATGACATCTATCCGTGTTTATACAAATTTACTGTTTTACACGAGTTAAAGCGCCCAAATGCACTTTCTCGTGTTGTGTTCCGTCCTTTGTTTCTGAGTGAAGGGGAATGGAAACCTTTGGATCCTTAATTCCTCATTTCACCAGATGAGGCCCCGTTCAGCCTGTGGAGGTAAATAAACTCACAGAACATGTGCCACTGTGTGTCAGAGAATCATCATCAGTACTCTGAAGACCTGTTGCGTAATCTCAAATCTGGCGTTTGGTGCTCGATATCTGGTGTCCGCATGGTAACAAAATTTGTCACGAAACTAAAAACTCTTCAAACTAAACTAAAAACTTTTCAGTTCACATGTGTTCAACTCACAGAAGAAAAACGACTGCATGAATATTTTCAGCAAGACGGAACAACAGCACAAACCGCCTTGACAACCCTCTCACGAGTGCATGAGGTGTATGGTGAGGAGTGGACAATCAGCAGAAGTAGTACAATCTCCATCGCTTGATCCCTCACCCTGTGACTCTTACCGTTGGAGGAAATTAAAAGTCAGGTGTACTCAAATTATCCTCACAAACTGGATGAGCTACTGAAGATTATTGAAAATTTAACTGCTGTTCCTCAGGCAGAGTAGCTACGCGTATCTCAGGGTTTGATAAATCCAGCACAGAGTTTCAACACGTCAACAGTGCCCATTTCCAGCATGTTTTTTGTGATTAACGAGGGTGTTTCGCTTCAGCCTTACTTTAAATATTTTCCTGAGCAGTTCTATTTTTCCCATCGTGTATGAACTCTGTCAAACACTTAAGCGTGAACTGCAAAGATATCATGAAAGTGTTCGTAGACACTACGCTCTGAAACGGTTTTAGGTGCCCATCGTCAATCAGTGGTTCATGCTTTGTTCTCAGGAAAAGATTACATGTTTCACTAAATGTCCAACGATGATGTTATCATGAACTTTAGATGAGTTCCGTAGTCTGCACTTCACCCAACTGTGAATGTTATTGAAATAAAGTGAGTCGGATTTTAAAAGGAGAATTGTTTATTTTAATTTATCATCTGTAACTAAATTAGATAGTTTCCTTGTAAAGCAAAGCTGACTGCCTTTGATGCTTTATCTTGTGCCATTATAGGTTGCCATTCTTGTCAAAATTTGCAATAAAGTATTTTTGTAGACCTTTGTACATTTGGTGCAGAGGTCGTATGTTCCAGAAGCGTTATGTTGCCAAAAGAGCGGAAGCGTCAATAGATGCGTGGCGTCTCCTCGCAGAACTCTGACGTTGTTTTCTAAAAGAGATATGCTTATTTTTCAAACGCTTTACATTCAATTTGCTGGACGCACAGAAACCAATAAAGCCACATTACTGTGTGTGCACAGTACATTATGCTGTCGACAATCTGTTTCGCTTATCCTTTTCTGTTTGAATAAATACGTGTGTGTGTGTGTGTGTGTGTGTGTGCGAGCGCGCTGGCGCTTGCCAACGCTTCTTTGTTTTCCTTGCGGGTCCTGCGGTCTCATTAACGTTTTACGCTGGCAGGGAGCGGGGTATCGAACACGTTGGAGAGAAGCGATACTGCAGAGCAAATTTTGTGCTTCCGCGGTGAACTGAATTCACTACCTCCTTTGTGAGCCAACTATGTGCCTCCTTACACCGGAAGGCAGTGCTGGCAAACTTTGGGATAAGCGATATGCTCTTCGGTGATGATGAGAAATGCTACACCAAGAAAGTCGGCATAGTTGTTTGTGAATTAGTGTTCATATTGGTACGGGGCACTCAGTCTTGGGCGGTTTAGGTGAATCATTTTCTCTAATTTTTGCTGAACATAGCTGCTATCTGTAAGTCTGATATTAACCTTAAGGAAATAAAAAAATATGTAAATATATTATAAGGGGATGAGAGAAAAGTTTAAGAGCAAGTAGTAGAGTTCAGGTTTCGTCAGAGCTGTACTTAGCTTACAGACACAAAATGACACTATATCACTTGACCGATAAGGAAATTTCTAGTCTCATTAGGTACCTCCTCGATTATTCTCCAGTCATCAGGTGTTTCAATGATCTGATGTCGCCGTCTGTCACAACCTCTTTTAATCTTACCATTTCTACTAAGATTCTTCACATGATATCTCCAAAACTACCTCATTCTAGCATTTGCTTACGGGCTCAAGAGTTAACTACTGAGCACTGCCGTAGAAAAAAATCACACCGACATATCTTTTCTTTTACGCTGATGGCCATTGAAATTAAAACTGTAACATCTTAAAGATGGTATGTAAGAAACATCAAATAGGCACGAAGAGAACTCTAGGCTGCAAGCAGTGCCATCTGTATTTGTATATAAGGAAAATGTACACAGTGATTTCTCATTCACAAATCGCAGTTGAATGTTTTCTGTGAGAAGATCGTTTTATTGCTCGTTTATTGGGGTTCTGTCCCTCAGTCGGTAGAAACGGAACCCTTATACGATCGCTTTGTTGTTCGTTTGTCTGTCTGTCTGTCCTACTGTTAAGAGTGCTTTTTCTTAGGACCAGATAGACGAGTGAAATTGAAATTTATGTCGCATACTAAGGTCTACAGCCAATTGGTTGTGTTAAAAATTAAAGTTTCGAAGTCAGTGCAATCAAAAGATACAGCCATTTATGTCAAATATTTTGACAATTCAAACTCTCTCATCCAAACCTATATGGTGATGCCCATTGACCTATTACCATGAGATCTGCCAAGAAGCAAGGTTTTACGCTATAAGTAAAGGAAAAAAACCCGAAAATTGTTAGTCCATAATTATATCACAAGAAGAAAAATGTTTTTATTTGGTCATTCGTTACCCGACTGTACTTCTCCCAATCTGTTAAGACCCCTTCCACCTGATTGTAAGTGAAGGTAACACCGAAGAAGCTCCGGCTTTGTAAATACCTTATCGATCTCGCCTTAAAGATACTAGTGCGTTTTTTGCAGGGTTGGGCGTGGGGGGTGATAATTAGAGTTAAAAATCTACTTTTAATTTCGATAGAAATTTAGGACCCTTGACTAAATTTCGAATTTCCGTGTGGTTTGAAGTGAGGTATCAGAAGTTACTACATATTAGTGATTCTCTGTCACAAAGTAAAAGTAATTTAATTATAAATTGAAAACTTAAATCATGCCCGAACGCATAAGATCGCAAAAAACTTCTCTCACTGATCTTTAACCCAAAAAGCTAGCTAACTCAAGCATTATTCAATAACGAATTTAAAAAATAAATTTAAATAATTAGTGTGGATGGTTAGAAAAGCACATTAATGTATCTCCAGACTTAATAAAATAAATGAAAAGTGTAACATTATATGAAAAATTACACATCCTCGAAAGTATTGGAATTCTCAAGACCAATATCATGCCAGGATCTACGTCGATAGCAGGCAAAAATCGCAGACCTTCTGGATTCCTGGGATTGATGAACTATCTATCTACATATCTAAGTTTATGCGGAACCTTCGGAGTGCCAGTTCTATTCGCATTTAGCCAATTTCTTACTTACTTTTATTACTTTTCACTCACTTCTTGCAAAAGTAGAGTGGTCTGGTCGAGTAATGACCCAGTGGTGAGTCAGAGATTTTCGTCAAAATACCAGGTCAGCCTGTAATGAAGCAGAGGAAATCAAGATTGAAAACACTTTTGAGGGAATTTTCAGTTGCAGCATATGTCGTGGAGACAAGGGAACTTCCTAAAGTTTTTTACCTGAACTGGGATATGGAAACTATTTGCCACAATCCAAAGATACAAACCCCAATGATTCGGGTTAGGAAGACAAATGTTTGCCAGCACATGTCAGAATTCAACAATAGAAGGATCGTTCCGCTGTCTGCTGCTCAAATTGTATGGAATCAGATGGGGTGGTTGGGGGGAGGGGTGAGAGTTCAAGAGGCCAGACTTAACGAAACGTAGGAGCTCAACAAACCCATTAAGGCTAGTGCCCCAGAGAGCTCAAATGCAGCCCACTAGGCCGTGTTGGATTGTACAACACGTACACAACTGCAGCAAAGTAAGTACCTACACGGACAGTGCGCTTGCAGCGCTACGGACAATCTGCACGGCACGGCTGTTGCAGCTCCCCTTGGCATCGTAGCAGAGAGAAGCGAGGGCGACAGTGGTGACACGAAGCACAACACTGGACTAAAGGGTTTCATGACGTCGTCATTTCAGATAATTCACGTTTTGGCGTACAGCATCGTGATGGATGTGGACGCTCCGTGGAGTCTAATTGTATTTTTGTCATCATCATACAGATCTAGCACCTAGAGTGTTAGTTTGCGTTATCACTGTATATACAATGCGATAGTCTCTGAATCGCAAAGCCGGTACTTTGGATAGCATCTTTGGATAGCAGGATTGTTTGCATTTATGAGAAGCTGGGCTTTCTATGATACTACCCTTCAACAAGAGAACTCAAGACCACATGCTGTACTGACAAATGCAAATACAGACAGTTACTACTCTCTGGCCAGCATGTTTCACAGATCTCTTACCTAGAGACAAGATCTGATAATAGGTTGTCGACAGACTGGCGTGCCACCACTCACCGATTGATAAACTGGGGAATAGTGTCGAAGCAGCGTGGAACGACGTACCCCACATCTGTCACCCATGTCAGATTCTAGTCGATACCCAATCATAGCAGAGCTTTGTTACGGCCACAGACATGTGATCTGTGTACTGTATTTCCAGTAATCTAGGATCCAACCGATAAAGTAACGAGAGCAGGAGAAGCTCTGCAGGCGATATCGTGCTGTTAGCAAAGGCACTGGCGTCAGTCGTCGGCTGTCATATGCCATTAACATCATATTTCATACCAATGTCCTGTCGCAAGTCTGACTTTGATTTCTGCGTTTTTTTCACCCAGTGTTGCTTGTCTGTTAGCACCGACAACTCAACGCAAACGCCGCTGCTCTCGGTCATTAAGTGAAGGCCACCGGCAACTGCGTTGTCCGTGTTGAAAGGTAATGCCTGAAATTTGATATTCTCTGCACACTCAAAGACGGTGGAACTCGGATTATTGATTTCCCCAACGATCTCCGAAATGGAATCTCCCATGTTTCTACGTCCAACTACCATTCCGCGTTCAGACTTTGTTAATTCTATTCGTCCGAGCACAATACGTCGGAAATGTTTTCACGTATATCACCTGAGTGCAAATGACATATCCGCCTATGCATCGCCCTTTTATTCCTTGTGTACGCAATACTGCCGTATGTGCATATCACTATCACATGACTTGTGTCAGCGCAGTGCATGGTATGGTATGTTAACCGGGGACCTAGAAACGACGGAGAGGCTCCGTCCCTGCCGCAACTGCAGTGGTCCACAACCCCACGACGACTACCGCAGTCCACTTCGCCCCTCCCCCGCCCCACACCGAACCCAGGGTTATTGTGCGGTTCGGGCCCCGGTGGACCCCCCCCCCCCCCCCAGGGAACGTCTCACACCAGACGAGTGTAGCCCCTGTATTTTTGCGTGGTAGTGTAATTGTGGTCTACGCGTAGGTGGAGAACTTGTTTGCGCAGCAATCGCCAACATAGTGTAGCTGAGGCGGAATAAGGGAACCAGCCCGCATTCGCCGAGGCAGATGGAAAACCGCGTTAAAAACCATCCACAGGCTGGCCAGCACACCGGGACTCGACACAAGTCCTCCGGGCGGATTCGTGCCGGGGACCAGGCGCTCCTTCCCACTCCGGAAATCCGTGCGTTAGAGCGCTCGGCTAACCGGTCGGTTTCAACCCAGTGTACTATGTACACATCTAATCCTCAGTATTCCACTTTTCGAAAATTTCTGTTATGTTATTTTCTGAAATGTTCATCAACCACGTTGCAATTCTGCACAAGATTACTCTCCAAACAATTACCTGCAGTAAGGATTTTCCAAAACTTAAATTTATACTCGACATAAACGTGTCAGCATTTGTCGTGGGTGGTGAAGCAAAGGCTTATGGCATAGAGCATCGAAATATGTCACACTTGGCGACTTCTTGAATGCGAAAATCCTGAAATCACACGAGCCCTTTTGTCGAACTGGCGAAATATGACACCCTTACAGGTTGCATCAGAATGCGTGCGCAGACTACAGCAATTGCTGAGTTTGCAGGAAAAATAGGTAATAAGAGTGAGATAATTGTTGGTAGTACTAATAGCAGCAGAACTAGTAGAACCTGAGCCATCATATGCTTTCTTCGGACACGCGCGCACACATAGAACTTCTCAAGAAATGTAAATCCGACAGATGTTATTATTAACAGTCAACCGAATTCTGGCTGCAGTTCATGGATGCTTATTTTATTCAGTGTTTAAGAATCTGAATCAGCTCTCAAAATAGTACCTGATTGTGCCGAAATTCAGAGTGGCAGTTATCGTCTCCCTTCAGGACTGCAAAAAACCGAAGACCAACTTGAGTTTGGGAATTCTGAACAAGTCGCTTTAATCCAAACAACGTGGAAATCGTCCACGGTTTACATAAATATTAACCTAACTTACATAAACATTAACCTAATTGAATCTGTGCCAGTGAAGCTTCAAGTATAACCATTCTGTTTGTTCTCTCCATTTCGCCAGTTGTTTGCAATATGGGTGAACCGTCTCCGAAGTGTGTTAAAATAATTCAATCAGTGACGTGGATGGGTTTAGCTGAATGCATATTTGAAAGTCGAATATGTACAGATGTGATAGCTTGTTTGGTTGTGTCTAAAGACTCTAGATCCTTCTTTAATGCCTGCTTTTATGGCTTTAAGAACAGAGTGTGTCAAATTAATGAAACTCTTAAAATAAATTTTTCACTCGTCTACAACTTTCTCTTTCCCAAGTCACAAGAAGTAAAAGAAATCTTCCTAGATAGGAGGAGACCGTAACGTAATGTCCATTATGCGAATTTAGATATTGATTTGTCATTTATCAGCGAACTGAATGCTTCAAAGTCATACCAAAGATATTTTAACGTTGGAGTGACTTGTACATAATTAAATCAATTTTTTTCTAATTTATGGCGAAATGGACAGCCAAATAGCAGAAGAAATACATACGAGTTTCCATTATCGTATGCTTTCTGACTTCCGCAAGTATAGTAACGGAACAGTTCCTACCAAAGCATTTACGATGTTAATCCAATTGCAAAACACCAACAACTTTATAAAATTGCATGTTAAGAGCGGAAGTGGAAGAACATCCATGTCAAAAAATCGAGGGACTGTAAAACACTCTTAACCGTCCAAGAGCATTTGTAGCAGATTAGTAAAGGAAAACAAAGCTAACCGATCCCCCACATGCATCTTATTGCTTCAATGGCACAATATAGAAGAGTTTTTTTGTTGCTTGATTAATGGAGATTATAAGTGGATCTTCTACGATAATCAAGAAAGCAAAAGTACAAGTGAGCCACGTTTATATCCCACATAGGCGCTTTGTGTGTTACACGGTGTATTCACGGGGTCGTTCATTTTGAAGTACTGAAACCCAGATAGACAGGGACTGCACAATTTTGCTGTGAACAACTGGCTCGAGTAAATCAATTTTTAATTGAAAAGTGACCAGTGATTGTCAACAGACAGGGCGTTATTCTGCAACACGATAATGCAAAATGGTACTGTGCAAGACGAACACTGGAAAAAATTAATAAACTGTGGTGGGAGGTATTGCCTCACCGATAATACTCGCCCGACATTTCAACATCGGATTTCCATTTATTCCGGCCGCTACAACATTTTCTGAGTGGCAAAAAATATGAAAAATTGAATGCTATCCAAAATGTCATCTGCAGATATTTTGGTCAAACATAAATTGATTTATGTCGATACAGCATTGCAAATTTGCACACTATATGGCAAATGGTTGTTGATGACGAGGGCGATTGCGTTAGTGATTAGAAATAAAAACATTTATCTGCTTGAATTTAATGTGAAAAGCGACGTTACTTTCTGGTTTCCCTAATACAAATATGTAAGTGTGACACCATCTGAAATTAGTGATGAGTGGTACTCAACTAACGATATTGACAAGCCGATAAAGAAACCGGAAACTTGCCAAAGAGAGAGATACCGTTTGGATATTAAAGGAAACAGCTAAATTGTGTGTTAATGCTAGTCAAAATAAAGGGTTATGCAGTACTATAAACAAATCTGTAAAAAGTGACACCAAATAAAGCGGCGATAATAAACGAACGCTCAGTGGAGAATGTCCATTTGAAAAGGTCTGTTATAGCTAATTTGTATGCTGCAAAAATCAACGTGTAGTGTGTGTCTAAATATTTATCATACGAAATCAAACTAAAGTCTGCTAACTTACTGATTCCTACCAAGCTGACGCATGATAACATATTTTAAAAAGAGAACTAAAGCATCTCTGCTGACGTCTAGGGACTCCAATATTCTGATTCTGTATAGATGGTCATGGAAGACCAGAAGAATGAGAAATAATTTTGAGAAGTGTCTTACGTGTCACAATTGACCATTAAGAGTAATATATAAATCTACTAATATTGTAGACTGCTATCAAGGTTACCTACCATTTCTCTTGCATAAAATACCTTTCAGGCCTGACACATAGTAATATTACTGTTCTTAATAGTTGCAGTGCGGTATGTAAATACTGTTTCTGATATTTTCAATCTAAAGAAAAGTTAGATACACACTTGGTTGATTGCGCACTGTTGAAGCCAGTCAACAGTTTCATGCCTAGTGGCAGCAATTCGTACATAATATTTCTGAAGTTTTGCATCAAGCTATCTGTTGTGTAGGCAGTAGAGCCAACACCGTGTCACTAGTGGAGGCCGAAATGCACGCGTTTTAGCTCACGCAGGCTGGCGTGAGGAGAGAAGGACTATACTTACGTGAGGTCTGGAACATGACAAGGAATTAGAATTCAGAAAGCGGACGTAATTAGTTTGATCCATGTACTAATTTATATTTACGTGAAAAACCCTATTTCTAGGGCTATATTTTAATTTTGGCAAATGGATCTGTGCCGACATTTGTAAAAACGGCGATGATACATTAGTCCTTACTAATGTAAACTTGCCACCTTCTGAAGAAGACAAATTTAAATTGGTTGAAACCTAGGTAAAAAATTCTTTATCCACTGCAACTGGTCGGTTGTTTATAATTTTATAACTTTAATCCATTAATGCTAAACGTCGCTCTTGACGGTACATGATTTACAATATTATCTGTTCAGGATACATAGTAATTGAATATGGCGCCTTGCTAGGTAGTAGCAAATGACGTAGCTGAAGGCTATGCTAAACTGTCGTCTCTGCAAATGAGAGCGTATGTAGACAGTGAACCATCGCTAGCAAAGACGGCTGTACACCTGGGGCAAGTGCTAGGGAGTCCCTCTACACTAGACCTGCCGCGTGGCGGCGCTCGGTCTGCAATCACTGATAGTGGCGAAACGCGGGTCCGACGTATACTAACGGACCGCGGCCGACTTAAAGGCTACCACCTAGCAAGTGTGGTGTCTGGCGGTGACACCACACTATCATTACTTTTTATAACGGATGCTGATACGGAATATGTGATAAAACTAGTTTCTCCTTGGAGTCATAGTAGTAACAATGGTTTGTATTCCGATCAGGTACATTTGTGTACACCATTCAGTACAGCAAATTTCATACACTGTAGCTACGATGAAGGGCATTAAAGCTTAAACAGTACAGATGTAGCGATGGCATGAAGTGATTCAGGAAGCAGCTGCGTGGAACTGCTGATACTGTGAATGAGTTTTTTTTTTTTTTGGTCATCAGTCTACTGACTGGTTTGATGCGGCCCGCCACGAATTCCTTTCCTGTGCTAACCTCTTCATCTCCGAGTAGAACTTGCAACCTACGTCCTCAATTATTTGCTTAACGTATTCCAATCTCTGTCTTCCTCTACAGTTTTTGCCCTCTACAGCTCCCTCTAGTACCATGGAAGTCATTCCCTCATGTCTTAGCAGATGTCCTATCATCCTGTCCCTTCTCCTTATCAGTGTTTTCCACATATTCCTTTCCTCTCCGATACTGCGTAGAACCTCCTCATTCCTTACCTTATCAGTCCACCTAATTTTCAACATTTGTCTATAGCACCACATCTCTAATGCTTCGATTCTCTTCTGTTCCGGTTTTTCCACAGTCCATGTTTCACTACCATACAATGCTGTACTCCAGACGTACATCCTCAGAAATTTCTTCCTCAAATTAAGGCTGGTATTTGATATTAGTAGACTTCTCTTGGCCAGAAATGCATTTTTTGCCATAGCGAGTCTGCTTTTGATGTCCTCCTTGCTCCGTCCGTCATTGGTTATTTTACTGCCTAGGTAGCAGAATTCCTTAACTTCATTGACTTCGTGACCATCAATTCTTATGTTAAGTTTCTCGCTGTTCTCATTTCTACTACTTCTCATTACCTCCGTCTTTCTCCGATTTACTCTCAAACCATACTGTGTACTCATTAGACTGTTCATTTCGTTCAGCAGATCATTTAATTCTTCTTCACTTTCACTCAGGATAGCTATTTCATCAGCGAATTGAATCATTGATATCCTTTCACCTAGTATTTTAACTCCACTCCTCAAACTTTCTTTTATTTCCATCATTGCTTCCTCGATGTACAGATTGAAGAGTAGGGGTGAAAGGCTACAGCCTTGTCTTACACCCTTCTGAATACGAGCACTTCGTTCTTGATCGTCCACTCTTATTATTCCCTCTTGGTTGTTGTGCATATTGTATATGACCCGTCTCTCCCTATAGCTTACCCATATTGTTTTCAGAATCTCGAACAGCTTGCACCATTTTATATTGTCGAACGCTTTTTCCAGGTCGACAAATCCTATGAAAAGGTCTTGATTTTTCTTTAGCCTTGCTTCCATAATTAGCCGTAACGTCAGAATTGCCTCTCTCGTCCCTTTACATTTCCTAAAGCCAAACTGATCGTCACCTAGCGAATTCTCAATTTTCTTTTCCATTCTTCTGTATATTATTCTTGTAAACAGCTTCGATGCTGACCAGCTGTTAAGCTGATTGTGCGATAATTCTCGCACTTGTCAGCTCTTGCCGTCTTCGGAATTGTGTGGATGATGCTTTTCCGAAAGTCAGATGGTATATCGCCAGACTCATATATTCTACACAAAAACGGGAATTGTCGTTTTGTTGCCACTTCCCCCAAGGATTTTAGAAATTCTGATGGAATGTTATCTATCCCTTCTGCCTTATTTGACCGTAAGTCCTCCAAAGCTCTTTTAAATTCCGATTGTAATACTGGATCCCCTATCTCTTCTAAATCGACTCCTGTTTCTTCTTCTATCACATCAGACAAATCTTCACCCTCATAGAGGCTTTCAATGTATTCTTTCCACCTATCTGCTCTCTCCTCTGCATGTAACAGTGGAATTCCCGTTGCACTCTTAATGTTACCACCGTTGCTTTTAATGTCACCAAAGGTTGTTTTGACTTTCCTGTATGCCGAGTCTGTCCTTCCGACAATCATATCTTTTTCGATGTCTTCACATTTTTCCTGCAGCCATTTCGTCTTAGCTTCCCTGCACCTCCTATTTATTTCATTCCTCAGCGACTTGTATTTCTGTATTCCTGATTTTCCCGGAACTTGTTTGTACTTCCTCCTTTCATCAATCAACTGAAGTATTTCTTCTGTTACCCATGGTTTCTTTGCAGCTACCTTCTTTGTACCTATGTTTTCCTTTCCAACTTCTGTGATGCCCCTTTTTAGAGATGTCCATTCCTCTTCAACGGTACTGCCTACTGCGCTATTCCTTATTGCTGTATCTATAGCGTTAGAGAACTTCAAACGTATCTCGTCATTCCTTAGTACTTCCGTATCCCACTTCTTTGCGTATTGATTCTTCCTGACTAATGTCTTGAACGTCAGCCTACTCTTCATCACTACTATATTGTGATCTGAGTCTATATATGCTCCTGGGTACGCCTTAGAATCCAGTATCTGATTTCGGAATCTCTGTCTGACCATGATGTAATCTGATTGAACTCTTCCCGTGTCTCCCGGCCTTTTCCATGTATACCTCCTCGTCTTGTGATTCTTGAACAGGGTATTCGCTATTACTCATTTATTCCTTGTCCCAAGCCCATATTCTCCTGTAACCTTTTCTTCTACTCCTTCCCCTACATGTGCATTCCAGTCGCCCATGACTATTAGATTTTCGTCCCCCTTTACATACAGCATAACCCTTTCAATGAGTTTTTATTGCAAAATAAAAAGACAGACATCAGGCAGCGAGAAATTGGTGTTTCACGCAGCAGAGGTCTGTCATATTTGTCGAGAACTGTTCAAAGAAGGAGACATTAAACATAAAGGCGATTGCCATTTACTGGTGCATATCGAAGCGCTTCACATGTTAGGTGTAACTTGAACTACAGACCTTACTTTACAATCCCAGTGACATTTCACAAACGTATGTGAACAAATGATGACAGATGGCGATGAAGAATTTCAACTAATTCATTTCATATTTGTCAGTTACAATTGAATTTGGAGAAATATAAGTCATATAAAAAGTTGTAGTTATGCATTTGAGAAGGGATGCAACATAAATTTCAAATTTACAGATTTGTTTAATTTGCCAACATGTTCCATCGAAGTGTGCGTCATGCTTGATATGAGATTAAGATAAGGATATATTACCCTAATGAATATTAATAGAATTTAGTCAGACATAAAGGCGTTTTTAAATATGACTGTGTGAGTAATGAGTCACTATCAATAGAATATCCTTTACCTCCAATTGAAAAATCTCAAAGTTTGTTAACAGGTGAAACTACAGGGTGTAAAAGATAAGAGTTTGCAACATAACATAGTGAAGCAGAGGAAGTCGAGATGAACAATTTGACATACAAAAAGTTACATTTTTCAAGACATGAATCGACCTTAAATTGACCTGCAAAAGCTTCCTAAGACAGGATACATGAATGATGTGTAAGGTTTTTAATACCCTCTTGCCCTCTTATGCCCCTGGCTTTCACTGCCATTAGTAAGTTAACCATTTCGGTGAATATAAGGAAAGCAAAAGACTTTTGAAAACATTAATAAAAGATTAACTATGTTTCCTGTTCCATTTAAACTTAACTCTTAAAAGTAGAGTCATTTCATTGCAAAAAAGCAAGAGGAACAGAATACTTTAATGATTACTTTCATTACCTATGTAATGAATCCCTCCACAGTGGTGCTTTTCAAGATAGGCTTAAATATGCTATTGTCAAACCATTACACAAAAAAGTAGACAAATCATCATTGGAAAACGTTCATCCCATTTCATTATCGGCTAAATTTTCAAAAGTGCTTGAAAGGGTTATGTACAATAGACTTTATAAACACTTAGTACAGAAAAATATTCTCATTCGCAATCAGTTTGGATTTCGGAAAGGATTGTCAAATGATCAAACTATATTCACTTTTACAGATTATATATTAGAATCAATAAATCAAAAGTTATTTACACTTGGAATATTCTGTGATCTGGCTAAAGCTTTTGATTGTCTTAAGCATGATACCCTTATATAAAAGTTAAAATACTATGGGATAACAGGAGTAGTGGGCTCATGGTTCTCAGCCTATCTTTTTAATAGAAAACAGTGTCTGTCTGTATCAGGCTTATCAGATAACAATAGTCATTGAAAATATGAAACCATCAGGCAAGGGGCGCTCCAGGGCTCTATTTTAGGTCCCTTGTGGTTCCTATAATGTATTAATGACGTTTCATATGCAGTGTCACAAAATGCAAATTTTGCCTTATTTGCAGATGATACAAGCATTGGTATAAAAAACAGCACCCGAATTCTCACAGAGCAATCAGCTAATGAAATATTTGTATCAATGGGTAATTCATAGCAAATGGATTGTCAATTAATTTTGACAAGAACCAGTACATACAATTTAGTACCTCACAAAGAATACATGACCCTATAAGTGTAATGTATTCAAATAATGAAATTAAAGCTGTAGACAGTGTGAAATTTTTAGTGTTACAAATTGACCAGAAGCTAAACAGGAGAACTCACACTCCAGACTTAATGAAACGCCTTAGTCCAGCTACATTTTCAGTACGCATGATAGCAGAAGTAGGTGATTTAAAAATGAAGAAGTTAGTTTATTCGGCCTGCTTCTATTCACTAATGAGTTATGGAATCATCTGTTGGGGAACTCTTCTCACAAAGAGAAATTTTAAAAACTCATAATTGAGTCATTAGAATAATATCTGATGTCAGTCCTAGATCATCCTGCAGAGGTCCCTTTAAGAAATTTGGTATTGTAATTGCTACTTCACAGTAGTCCTTTGTCATTTCCCACAAGATTATAATACCAGAACCAAAAACAACCTGTGTAAGGACTATAAAAGCTTATCATTAATACAAAAAGGAGTCAAACACATGGGTACTCATATATTCAATAACTTACCAGAGCATATTAAAGGTCTTGTAAGTGATGAAGATCGGTTTCAGAGTAAATTAAAGAACTTCATGCTGGCCAACTCTTTCCACTCCATCGATGAATGTTTTCACAAGGATTATAGCTTATAACTCTGTCTGCATTAGAACTGTACAATATCCATGTATCTGAGTAAAAAAAAATCTTTGACTCTTTCCACATCCAAAGTCTGTAACTAAAAAACAAAGCCAGATGGGTAAGTGAGCTAGATGTAAACATATTATACAGCATGCATGCTCTCTAGATTAAGTTTCTCTTGTAACCCAATTTGACATTGTTTCCAAGATGGATAGACTACAAGTTCATATCGACTTCCCCACATGAGATGGTATGCTTGAAACAGTTACCATTTACACCTTGCATAACAAATAGTGGGTAACAACTAGTTTCAAGTGTGTGAATTTATTCAAGTGTAACACCAGGAGAGTATTCGGATCTGTATTTGAAAGTTGATTGGCCACTGCTCGCAGATGTGATTGAAAATTCCTTAGACTATTTCTTAAAACATATGAACAGGGTTGAACTTATTACGTTATTTCACCTGACTTGGCACTGGATGTTCTACTGAAAATTGCAGCTTAGTACTGAAGCTGAGCAACTTCACTTTAGTGAAAGAAGCAGTAGAGACAGTGTTTTTCATTGTTTGTGCAGATATGCCGTTGCATCAGTAGGTTCATGCCTCGTTATGTTGGTCAAGCTGACGAATCTTACTTTATATATATTTTGATGTGAGTAGCCTTAAAGGTTGAGCAATGAGTCAATATCTTCCAATACCCAGCTTTGTTTGGTTTTTTTCCAGAGGACTGAAACTTTTTATGTGAAAAATATACTGTATGATTCTGGTACAGAGTATATCTAAAAACTAGATCTTTAATATCCTGAAAGTATTCACGATTTTCATTCGGATTTGCCCCTGTGCCATGAAAAAAAATGACACCACCGTCTGACAGCAACAATCCCAAGAAATTAATTCCATTCTACATTACGAAAAGCTATCTTATCCAATAGAGAAATCTAAAACGATATTTGTATCATAAGTTCACATACAAAAACATTCATAGCATTTCATTACAATGTGCAGGGGGTGGGGTGGAGGGGTGGTGGGGAAAGGGGCGCAGTTCTTTATTCCAACTTTGGCGGAAGTTTGAGAAAACCAAATTCGGCAACTGTTATTCACTTATATTACCAACATATTATTTAAAGAGATACTGAATGTAAGTGTGATCCAGAATCTGAAAAAACGCTTTATCACATTCTTAGCAGTACCAATGCACATTGAATAATGTGTACTACCAAGGGTGGGGTAATTTACGACCTCCAATTTCTTTTTTAAAAAAGGAGGTAAGCATAGGTATAGTCCTGAAGCTGAAAATATTGAATAGGGCATTCATTGTGAAACGTCTGCTACAAAGCCATTAACTTTGGATTAAGTTTAAGTTTAACTGAAAAATTTAAAACATTTATTGAATCTAATGAAAAATGTATGTAAGACATAAAAGGAGAAACGTCCTGGGAAAGTGCATACAAAGCATCCAGATTGATTGCAAAATATAATTTTCAAAGGAACATTGTTTTTAATGAAACTTTATTTGGTATTAAAGCCAATAACTCGTGCTGATAATTCAACAGCAGTAGTAATTACTATTTTAGATATTTCAAAGGTGCATCTAATAGAACTTAGTTACATGTACTATAGAAACTTCCAGAAAATCATGTGAAACCATATCATACAGATCCAGATAGCTTAATCTGTCATATTAAGCCTTCGAATATTTATGAGGATAACGGGACTGACACATAAATTAATTAGTGATGGTACTGATCCCCCATGGTACACAAAAGGGGTCAGATCGCAACGAAAAAACCATGCCAAATTTAATAGAACGCAAAATCCCCAAGCCTGGAAAAGTTTTGCAGAAGTTCGAAATATAGTGCGTACTTCAATGCCAGATGCTTTCAGTAATTTCCACAAAGAAACTCTGTCTCCAAATCTGGCAGAAAACCCAAAGAGATTCTGGTCATACATAAAGCACACCAGTGGCAAGACGCAATCAATATCTTCACTGCGAGATAACAACGGTAAATCACTGATGACAGTGCAACTAAAGCCGAGTTATTAAACACGATTTTCCGAAACACTTTCACCAAAGAAGATGAAGTAAATATTCCTGAATTCCAATCAAGAACAACTGCCAAGATGAGAAACATAGAAATAGATATCCCCGGTGTCGCAAAGCAGCTGAAATCACTTAATAAAAGCAAGGCTTCCGGTTCAGATTGTATACCAGTCAGGCTCCTCTCAGAGTAAGCTGATACAGTAACTCCATATTTAGCAATTATATACAACCGCTCGCTCACAGGAAGATCCGTACCTAAAGACTGGAAAATTGCTCAAGTCACAACCAATACCCAAAAAGGCAAGTAGGAGTTATCCGTTGAATGACAGGCCCATATCGCTAACGCGATTTGCAGTAGGGCTTTGGAACATATACTATGTTGGAACGTTATGAAGAACATCGAAGAAAACGATTTATTGATACGTAGCACGGATCCGGATATTATCGTTCTTGCGAAACGCAGTTAGTCCTTTATACTCATGAAGTAATGAGTGCTATCGACAGGGGATGTCAAATTGATCCCAAATTTTTAGATTTCCCGAAGACTTTCGACACCGTTCCTCACAAGCGTCTTCTAACCAAACTGCGTGCCTATGGAATATCACCTTAGTTGTGAGACTGGATTCGTGATTTCCTGTCAGAAAGGTCACACTTCGTAGGTATAAACGGAAAGTCATCGAGTAAAACAGAAATAATATCCGGCGTTTCCAAGCTAGTTGATACGTCCTCTATTAACGATACAAGAGACAATCTGAGTAGCCGTCTTAGATTGTCTGCAGATGATACTGTCATTTGCTGTCTTGTAAACTCACCAGATGTCCAAAACGAATTGCGAAAAGATTTAGATAAGATATCTGTACGGTGCTAAAACTGGCAATTGACCCTGAATGAAGAAAAGTGTGAAGTTATTCACATGAATACTAAAAAAAATCCGCTAAATTTCGATTACGCGATAATTCACACCAATCTAAAAGCTGTAAATTCAAGTAAATACTTAGGGATTACAATTACAAATACACTAATCTGGAACGATCACATAGCTAATGTTGTGGGTAGAGTCGACCAAAGATTGCGATTCATTGGCAGAAAGATGGTGCAGCAGGTCTACTAAAAAGATTGCCTACACCACGCTTGTCCGCCCTATTCTGGAGTATTGCTGTGCGGTGTGGGATCCGCATCAGATCTGACTGAGGGATGACATCGAAAAAGTACAAAGAAAGGCAGCTCGTTTTGTACATCGCGAAGCAGGGCAGATAGTGCCACAGACATGATTGATGAATTGGAGTGGCTATCATTAAAACAAAGGCGTTTTTCGTTGCGGCGGGAACTTCTCATAAAATTTTCATCACCAATTTTCTCCTCCGATTGCGAAAACATTCTGTTGGTACCTTTCTACATAGTGGGAAATGATCTTCACGACAAGAAAGAGAAATGTGGACTCGCACAGAAAAATTTAAGTGCTCATTTTTCCCGCGCGCCGTTCGAGAGTGGAACGGTAGAGAGACGAAGGTGGTCATTGAACCCTCTGCCAGGCACTTTATTGTGAATAGCAGAGTAATCACGTAGATGTAGATGTAGATACATGGTCTGACAATTCACATTTCCCATAAATAACAGCTATAACTATTACATAATTTGTACATGTAGACACCGAAATGCATGCACTCAAGACTGAATCAGGACGTCTACTGAGCGGAGCAAAGGGTCTCAAACAGACTTCTCTTAAAGATATAATAATTATTACTGGGAATGTGTGTGTAATTATGAAGTTAAAACCTGTGTGTAATATGTTTCTACCAGTAAAGAGCACAAGTTACGTTTATGAGAGCAAGATGATACACAATGTTAACAGCAAATGGTCGATATAGCCAGTGTAAAAATAATAAAATTACGCAGCTCGAAGGTCAAGCTTTTGTCATCAGACCAGTAACACCAGAATTTCTAAAATCGAGCAAGATAAAACACAAATAAGAACAGTAAAATTATGTGGCTACTTTCCTTCCAATCACATAATTTTTCTGTTCTAATTTTCATTTTATCCTCATTGCTTTCAGAGCTTCTTGTATTACATGTCGGATGAAGGCTTGACCTCCAAAATGATTAATTGTTAGTGTCTTTTGCAGTGTCACTGGGTGGTTTAAAAACAAAGGTGATAAATATTTTCACTTCCAGATACATTTAATACCTTAGCTTGACGTCACTATTGAGTGAAAAATGACAATACTGATGATGACTAATATTCTTGTATATGTGTGAAAATGTAAAAAGTGATATTAGTGAACATGCGAAGAAGTAAAAACATTAAATGTGGTTAGTAACATTTATCTGTGAAAATGTAACTCCATTAAATGTGATTTGTAATTGATTTAATGTATGAAAGGAAAAACGTGTTTTGTAATTATTTATTGTGTAAAAATAAAAATGTATAACTTTTAATTTTATTTATGTCATTTGAAACTCCTTTCTACGGTTCAGTTTAATAGGAGGTCGACCATTAATGTGGCACATTACAATGCTTGTAACAGTAGAGTATGATTTTGAAAGCCTTGAGCTAACTCAAACACACACACACACACACACACACACACACACACACACACATACACACACACACACACACTCATTTAAAGGTTATCTACCTTATGACACTGGAATTAATGAAAGAGTAAAGCTTAAATGATAATAAAGCAAAGAAGTTTATTGACAAAACACTACAGTATTTAACTCTAATTTTTCTCATAGTGAAGTATAGAACTGAGACAGATGGAATTTAACAATGAGGCAGTGTAGAATTGGACATAGACATTTTAGTGCAATGCAAGACAATCACTTATGAATATGTATATGTGGGGTGGGGTTGCACCTACATATTTTTGATCAATAATTCAGGTTGTTCAGAAACTTCTGAACAAGGCACAAAATTCAGCTCATTCAGATACCTTTGAACAGGCCCATACGTACTGGTTGGCTGTTTCATCTCAGTGGCCTGTAAAATACTTAGCTGTAATCGGCTGTTTCATTTTAATAAATGGTAGCGTACTGTACAGGCTGTCTCATTTTAATGACTGGTTAAGTACTTGGCTGTGACTATCTGTTTCATTTTAACAGCTGGGATCATTTTCTTCATTTCCCATCAGCTCCATCATGCATTTTTTTAAATTTCTTGCCAGTGATATTTTGCATTTCGCCCGCTGTCATCAGGTCCTGAGGTAAGGACCTCTCAATCCGAACCCAGGACTGAGTGATGGGCTGGAATGCTGATAGCCATTCTACTGTTTGAATCGGTAGTCAGGTGTGTAGGGTAAGTACAAAAGTGTACATATCGCACTAAAAACACATTTCCACAAATAAACCCCCTCTTCAGCACTGTTCAAAAATGGCTCTGAGCACTATGGGACTTAACATCTGTGTTCAGCACTGTACCAATATATTTCTCATCATACATTTCCCTGTCGTTGCCTTGACTCCAGGGTCCAAATCGACAATATTGGCAGATATCATGATAATCAGACGCAAAATTCTTCATACCAGTACTTGCAGTTGTGTCTAGAGAAGTCTGCAACAAAATATTCAGGCAGGACACAGAAAGTACCACTCCTCACACACCAGAAAATATAAGTGAAACAAAATAAGATTGGGAAAGGAGAGGAAAATGTCTTCTCAGCCAAAGACGTGAGTCTGAAAAGAGTCTAGACTTACAGAACGGAACAGCAGAGTCGAATTCATCAGAATTCTCCGATTTCTTCCTTTTTAGCGAAAATATTGTTCATTTGACAACGTCGTTAACCTGAATTTTATTCATCAATCAGCTCTGCTGATGGTAAGGGGTAGACTCCAATGGGTCCAAACTGCTGAGGGCATCAGACCCTAGGCTTATACACTACTTAATCTGACTTAAGCTAACTAACGCTAAGGACAACACACACACACACACACACACACACACACGCACATGCCCGATGGAGGACTCCAACCTCCGACGGGTGGAGCCCCCCGTACAGTGGAAAGACCCCTCAGACCGTGCGGCTACCTCACGCGGCAGCTCTGCTCACATTGTTTAAATCCATCAGCAAGCCACAGGCATGTAACTTCAAAATTTCTGAATGGAATTCTTTTGATTGCTCCTTTCTTAATATAATTATTTTACGTAAGCTGAAGGATTCTTTCCACTTTGCTGTCATCTTTACGCATAACAATAAGTTACACCAAATAATACCGCTGCGGGGCGCTGACTTGTACCGTCACAGTAAGCTTTAATTTTATTTTACATCTCATTTTCGATTCTAAAGGAAGTATTTTGTTTTATATTTTCCCACCTGTAATATAAAATGAAAACTAAGTATTACTAAAGAAAACAGAATAATAGCTACAATAAATTGACATAAAGCATATTTACCCTTTTTCCGGCACTTTTTACCTGATTCGTCGGAAATGCAAAATATTTTTCCCTTACGTTTGTAGTCTAGACTAGCACATTAACGCGCCGTAACACCAAAACGTCTTCTTCAGTGTCCCTCGAGTTTAAAAAGAGTTAGATATTCCAGCGGGAGGTAGTATTAATCAAATCAGAAGAAAAGTTCACATAATGACATGTCCGGAAATCAATACGTGATAAGATAAGGAAAAATCTCTCCTCGCATTCCCATCTCCCTATTATGAAGACGCAGACACTATAGGCAGTGGTGAATGTTATTACCATGTATCCTGACACATTCTTCAGCCGTTCTTTGCTGCGAACCACGCTCTTTTTAAGATATAGCTGGCTCCATTCAGATTGCGTCAGATGCACTGGTCACATTCTCCTGTAACGTGGGCACATTGTCGAAGGGTGGGGGCTGTGTATCTATGATATCTGCGCGATACGTTACATACGACAGTGGTTGATACAATTTGGGACAACAACCCATTTTGGGCAAATCATGCAAGAGCACCTCACTGCCACGTTTCATGGGCGAAGGGTCCGACAACATGGCCTCCTAGTTCGACGGTCCTGAATCCGTCGATTTCTGGCTATGACGTTGTTTATAGACATTGGTGTATAACTGATGTGAAGCCAACATATAATTGTTATTCAAGCACTATTGAGGAAATTCAGCCCAGTAGTAAATCGTGTGATTATTGCCACAACAAATCTCGGTACAAAATTATTCCATTTTCAAGTGCTAAAAACAAGGAAACCAGATAAAACAATCATCCTTATACCGACAGACGTATTAGGATCAAAGACGTTCTGAGTGATAACTAACCTTAAATAATTTTTATGCCATTTAGGCCTCATCACAGCTTGAAAACAAGCTGTACACGCGCTTTGCCAACTCATGTACAACAAGTTGTGGCAATGATCACACTGTTTACTACAAGGCTGAGTATCCTCAGCATTAGTGTATGTCCAACCCGCTGACAACGTGCAGACATGACAAGGGCATATGGCCAATGCATGTCAGTTCTATTTGAAAAAGTATGTCGTACACTGTGAAACTGGGCTGATGAATGAATCATGATGCGTATTAAGCACATACAGGACTGCGTATAAAGTCCATGTAACGTACACATGAGATTGAGAGGGCAGATTGGCCTATTTCAAAACACGTATTGGTTTCGGGACATATCGTTAGAGGAACATTTTTCTTGTCTTAAGCAGTACTGCCTTTTGAGAGTTGTTTCTAAATACCTTTAAATTCTTATTCTGTGGCGAATACCGACAAATTACTAAACGAATTACCAGACATATACTCATTTAAACTTGAACTATTGTCCGAAGCAGACCTGTTTTACGACCCACCACAAACAGTGAAACATTCCAGAAACATTGATCTAGCAATACCTTCAACCTTGCAACGTATATACTGAAATCCAACAGTCACTTTCTTGTTGCAGCACTTTCCTTACTTCGTACATGTGAATCAGAAGGAAATTTGTAGGACTGGCGCAGTTCACCACCCGATCCGATTCGGTCAACCTTACCCTAGTTTACTTACCACGCCCAGAGAGGCATTTTGCCAGTTGTTCTTCCTGATCTCTATACGGAAATATTACGTTATGTATGGTACAATAGAGTTATATTCTTCCATGTAGCTCGCAGAGGTCTGAAGAGTCTATGAATGTACATGTAGATGCAGTTGTACGTTTACTGACGTATTTCTTCGTTATTAGCTGCAATACTGATGTTCTCAGGATTTTATGCGGCACGTAGAGTTATGTTCCCGTAGTTAGCAGAGTGGCGGGATAGCTGTCTTGCCTTTGTGATGTCCTACGTTCCTAATAATCGCTGATCCAGCATTGTCCGATTGATAACTTCTGCATTATAAGGTGTGGAGATGTGAAGAAGTCGAAAAAGGAATGGGCGTCTGGAGGACTGACTCAGCGTAAAGGAAAGTGAAAGCAATCTTCAGAGAAATTAAATGCAAGGGCCTTTAAATTAAAGAACGCAGTGAGAAATCCAATATTAAACGCAGAGAAAGTGGATAGAGTATTTGTAAGGCCTCCATGAGGGGAGGGCTTATCTTGTGACATGAGAGAGGAAATGTTACCGATATATGAGACATAGGGGCTTCAGTATTATAGAGTCAGATTTTAAAAGTGTTCTGGAAGACTTGAGATAAAATAAGGCAGGAGCCGTAGATAACATTGCATCGGAATGTCTAAAGTCACTGGAGGAAGTGACAACAAAACGACTATTCACATTGGTGTGTATAATCTGTCACACCATCAGGCTTCCGGAAAAATATCATCAACACAATTACGAAGGTAGCAAGAATAGTCAAGTGCGAGAATTATGAGACGATCAGCGTAATGGCTCACACATCCAAGTTGATGACAAGAATAATATACAGCAGAATGGAAAAAGAAACTTGACAATCTGTTAGATGGCGATCAGTTTGGCTTTCGGAAAGGCAAAGGCACCAGAGAGGCAGTTCTGACGTCGCGCTTGATAATGGAACCAAGACTGAATCAAAGAATTGGTCGACCTAGAAAAAGCGTTCGACAGTGCTCAGTGGTGAAATATATTAGAAATTTTGAGAAAAATAGGAGTAATGTATGTATAATGACTGGTAATGTACAATATGTGTATCAGTCATGATTGAACAAATGGACTGGAAAACCAAGAACGAGCTACGCGGAGTAAAAAGGGTGTAAGACAGGGGTGCAGTCTCTCGCCGCTACTGTTCAATTCATTCATCGAAGAAGCAAAGAGGAAAATAAAAAAAAACTTTCATGAGAGGGATTAAAATTCGAGGTTGAAGGACATCAGTGATAAGATTCGCTGTTAACATTGCTGTCCTCAATGAATGTGATACAGAATTACAGCATCTGTTGAACGGAATGAACAGTCTGCTAATGGAATTCTTGTACCTTGGAAGCGAGGAAAACACAAGAAGCAGAAAAGCAAATGCAAAGAAACATAGGTCTTATTTTGACGAAAAACTTTATAAGCAAAAATGTTTTGAAAATGGCATTGTATGATGGGAATCAAGTGGGAGAGAAGGAAATAAAGGCGTTTGAGGTGTGGTGCTACAGAATAATGTTGAAAATTAGATGGGCTGAAAAGATAAGGAATAAGGGAGTTCTCCAGAGATTCGGTGAATAAAGGAAGATACGGAAAACACTAACAAGAGGGACAGGATCCTAGGACATTTGTTAAGACATCAGGGAACAACTTCCATGATACTACAGGGTGAAGCAGAGGGTAAAAAGTTTACGAAAAGACAGAGGCTGGATTTCATCCAAAAACAATTCAGGACACAGGATGCAAGTTTTGACTCTGATACGAAGAAGTTGGCGCAGGAGAGGAATTCATGTCGTGATGCATTAGACCAGTAAGAAGAGTGGTGATAAAAAAAAGCCTGTGTCAAACTTTACAGAAAGCAGAGACTGCTGTGATTGCCACATCACCTTATTACGGACTGTCACGTGCGAAGCCCACGCACAAGGAACAGTAAGGGTCGTTTGCTGACGTCAGTCGCAAAGTGGTGCTGCCACTCGAGCCCTGAGGACGTCCGGTGCTTCCAGTTTTAGTACCCTCTTTCGCTTGGTTTACGACTGCAACTTATCGTGTATTTTGCGACCAACGAGCTTCATTTAGACGGAGCAGATCCATTAAATTTTCATAATGTGATCAGTTTACGTATGAATTAGTTTTATGCTATTTAGTGATGAGTTATACAACGGATTGCGCGTTTTAATTTCAAATATACTCATACTATGTAACATATTCTTAAGGCAGACGTTTTATTTGATGATATTATTTTTCGAACTTTAAAAATATATGTATTCTTTCATGTGACTGTACAGTATGATAAGCCGATTTTCCATAGTAAGTTTATTTTCGAGATCAAAACAACAGTTGTAGTTTCCAGAGCTCAGATAAAAGTAAGAGAAAAAGAACTCGTACAAAGATATGACTATACATAATTCCCATCAATGGGCCATGACAACGATTGTTGGTCCACTATTACGTCGATACAGGGGGTTGGTGAAATGAGAAAACAAAACGAATTATTTAATTTGTAACAGCCGACATATTCCCAAATAACAGTAGTCACAACTAAATGGCAGAAATTGTGCATAACTGTCTAGAGTTTTTAACTGTTTTGTAGGATCGTAGTTAACTAGAGGAAGGGCTTGCTATTGAAAAGTACGTAATGTGTTACATGCAACAGACGTCTTTCTCTTCGTAGCTAACTACAGTTTTTGTTATTAAGAAACAAAACCATAATGACAAGGCTGATATCTATAGCAAGGATGTTCCAAAACGTCCAAAACACACATCCAATTCTATACGCTCGGTTTATAAGAGAAACATGAGAAAAATCTGAATATCGAGGAATTGCAAATTCCATGTCTGTCATATATTGGAGTGACTGGTGTACGCTTCGATTCCCCAATGGAATTTATATTTAACTTCGTATCGGAAAAGGACGAAGATATCTGGCATTGCATTTTTACTGCTGTTTCATCCCCTACGGCCGTTTTACGGGTGAAATCTCCATTATAATACAGCAATATGTATTCGATAATTTTTACAGCATTCGAAAATACGTCAATCGCTTGAAGCGTTACAGCGTAGATATTATGTGTATCAAAGTGAACACATTTATCAAAAGAACACCAGAACCAGTAGTAAAAACACAGGTTTACGCAGGAGATCACGTTGTACGTGTCTCAGAAATGTGATTTCTTTATTAGAATCTTTTCAGACAGTATTTGTCATATCACGTAATTCATGTGAAATAAAGTTATTTATTGATTATATCCATAGCACTCAAGTCTTTAATGAGCAATACTTTAAGGTATTACTTATAGTAATGTGGGGTAACAGACAGATCGGACATACTAGAAAGATTATTTTCTATAAAGAATATATTTTATAACATTCAGCAAACGGAAATCTGTGGTATTCTCTGGACGTATTTTGACATGGGGCGAATCAGTTTCACGTAACATACGTTTAAAAATATCTAACAAGAAGCAAGCTCAGATGAATCTGATGACTGTTGACATCTAAACTTCGGTATGAAACAACAATTATCCATTTGGCTACTGCAAACAGGCACAAAAGACGAGATTTTTATGAGACTGAGCAGTTTGTGGAGATGTACTTTATGAAGATGTGCGAAAATCGTAAGTTCTGTGTGCAGTAGTGAAATCAAATCTTCAAGGAAATAGAATTTTTGTTGACAAGTGTATGCCCCGTTATTGCAAATAGCCGAACATTTGTTGCTCATATGTTTCTCTATCTGACGCAATGAAAGCTGCATTTCTAGTTTTGTGTACTTCACAAACAAAATAGATATCACACCATTTCAAACATAATGTCTGTATTTTTCGGAACAGTATTTTATGTCAAAAATAATATGAACAATGGAGGGTGTATGGATCATTCCCTATCTGACAGCTGTGTCCACATGACGAATCATCAAACGTGTGATTAACTGGATGAAAATAATTTTCTCCGCATACAAATAAGTCACTAAACGGTGCTTTCTTATTAAGAGTATCAATTTTCAAATTATTCGGATTCTGAAGCATTGAGCTTGAAGATAGGAGTAGAATCTACCAGTAAAAACCTTTTAATCCGAAAAAAGAAAAAATCATTTACTGTCTAGATGTCAGAGCAGCAGAAAAGTTATAAAATTTATACATTTCTGCTGCCGTCAAGCATAACACAAGTACACACAAATTACGTGTTCCACTGGCACTAGAAGAAACAACGTGCATTCATGTCCACATCCTACAAAGAAGATCTGGTCTCCGTCACCGAGTCTTGAGATGCACAACATCTGGTTAAATGATGCAGGTTTACAGATTGGTCATGGCATGAAACTACCAACTAAAGCATTTGAAAACTGTCATAAAACTTGGAAACAAGCAGAACTTATACAACAAAAATATGAGAACAAATAAATCTACATTGACACCTATAGCTTTCTCAATGAAACTGAGCCGTTAGTACATAAACTTTTTTCAAAATTTTGAATAACAATTTATAAAATCATTAAGGCTGATAACATTAAATAAAATATGCATAGAACACTTCATGGAGCCAATGACACAAACCAAAACAGAAACACGGTTTATAACAACTTGTGGACGTAATCCCCACAAAACCAGTGATAATTTAATAAATTAAAATGTTCTTTGACATCAGGTTCAAGCATTACAACTGAAAAACCAGGCATAGCCAAACAGCACTGCAAATATACTGAAAGAACAAATGACTCTTTGAAAGAGGAATTAAAATTAGCTGAGGTCCCTCTTGTAACAAAATTGCTTAGAAATACGCAAGTCACTCCGCCGTGGTCGACAGAAAAACGCAAAGCCTTATATTAAAGATGTTTCTCAGCAGATAACATTTTCTATGGTGGACCGCTCGCGCTGCGGTGAATGGAGAAGACAACTGCTCGCTTTGTACATGCAGCTGCCATCGGTTTGCCACTAGGGCGATCCACCAGGCTACAGGTTGTCTATAATTAAGCTTCCAGGTTCAAAGTGCTGCTCAGAATGACTTCAAATTTGAACACGATACTATTGGGGCAGAGAGAAACGTTGTGGTATAAAAAGGTGTAACGCCCAGCTGAACTGTCTCCACAAAAAATCACACGCTGTGGTAAAGCGTCCTTGCAAGGACGATGGTCGTGCGCCAGCAGCCCTGCAAAGGTTCTGGACACTCAGGAGTATGAAAAAGGGCATTGGTAGATATCTGCTAAGGGGTTGGAGAAAATGATTACAAAATTCGAGGATACAGGTTCTTTTGAAGTGCAATACGCCAGAGGGACGGAAGCAGTTGAACCAACGCCTGTCGAAGATGTGGCCACAGCTTTGCACGAGGGTTGCAAACATGCAGTGGACGGGGAATTGTCCCAACGTTAGAAATTCCTGCGAGCACGGTGCATGAAATCCTACGTAACATTTTGTATTGCGTCCATACATAACCATTCATGTTCAGGGCTTGCTTCTTGCTGACCGAGCTGTCAGCAAACCAAACTCTCGCTCTAGAATTTCTTGCCTGCATAGAAGCAGAGAATGAATGCGATCGAACATTCTGTGGATATAAAAAGTGTTGTGGCGTATCAAGACAGCCACGCCACTCGGAAGTAGCCGAAATGCACGCGTTAAATTCAAGCAGGCTTGCTGAGGTCTGAAACAGGATACGTAATGAATGCTATAAGGAAAAGTACGTAGCTGCGGTTATACTTAACTTTAATCCATCATTTGTATACAGCATTCTTGATGATACAAGTGAGACTCTCTATAGAAATGGTTAATGGCGCCTTGCTAGGTCGTAGCCATGGACTTAGCTGAAGGCTATTCTAACTATCTCTCGGCAAATGAGAGAAAGAGAAAGGCTTCGTCAGTGTAGTCGCTAGCAAAGTCGTCCGTACAACTGGGCGAGTGCTAGTACGTCTCTCTAGACCTGCCGTGTGGTGGCGCTCGGTCTGCAATTACTGACAGTGGCGACACGCGGGTCCGACATGTACTAATGGACCGCGGCCGATTTAAAGCTACCACCTAGCAAGTGTGGTGTCTGGCGGTGACACCACAAAAAGCCTATTTTCACCCCCAAAAAATGCCAGTACGCTGAACTGGAGAATATGGGCAACAGAAAATCAGCACACACATCATCCAGTACCACTGAGTTTCGCAAAGATGGCTGTGTGGTGCTGGTTGACGGTATTGTTTATCGTAGGGCGTATTTTTGTAGGAGATGGTTCGAGCAGGTTCTATTACCTGTACCGTCAAAACCGCTGTGACGGTCTTTTGCGCATCAATGTTATTCCAACTCTCCAACAGCGTAGACATGTAAGTAGGATCTTTTTATGAAACATGGCTCTACTCAGCACACAGTACAGCCAGTGAAGCGGCTGCTACAGTGACATTTGGTGAATGCTAGAATTATCGGCCATCGTTTCCCTACATCCTGGCCGTCCAGATCACCTGATCTCAATGCATGTGACTTTAAACAGTGAGGTTATCTGAAAGATGTATTTAGATCTCCAGTCACGCTCATAGCTGAATTGAAGGCATGCTCAGCGTAACGCATGCCGAACCATTTGGAACGCGACCCCCGCAAGACACTCTGATCTATTGTGGAACACGCTGTTTCTCGACATTAACTTACGGCAGAAAACGGTGGATAGCATATTGAACATGTCTTGCGTCAAAATTTCGACAGCTATAAACCGATGTCATTTTGTTTTCTATGGAGTTTTACGACCCAGGACAAAAGAAGCCCGTTGTAACTTTGCTTTTTATGTGGTGTTCGGCCGTAGGACATTGAAAATGTATTTTCCCATACGGTGTGCTATGATCTTGCCGTGGAGGATGGACTTGCCGAACAGTTGACTGCCGAAGTTGTGCCGTCATGCCCATTGAACGGTACATATGGTGCAATGTGCAACTCAAACCATTGCCGTCGTATTGTGATTCTTCTGTCATTTGTAGCGGATCCCATTTACGTTAACACACTTACAGCGCTGTCTATTGAGCAAATGTTGGTTTTTTCTATTACATTTCCACCTGTGTCTATTACATACTGTTCAAATTTAACGTCGTTCTGAAGAGTGATTCTCTTTGTACAGCGTTTTGAAAACGGAACTATAACTATAGACACCCTGTCCATCACGTTCAGGCTGAGATATCCTCAGGTGTAGCGTACGGAGTGCATCTCCTCCGATGCTGCGAATCTGAACAGCGAGTCGCACCGTAGCACTGGCCACTGCCGGCCGTTGTGGCCGAGCGGTTCTAGGCGCTTCAGTCCGGAAACGCGCGACCGCTACGTTCGCAGGTTCGAATCCTGGCTCGGGCATGGATGTGTGAGATATCCTTAGGTTGGTTAGGTTTAAGTACTTCTAAGTTTTAGGAGACCTATGACCTTAGAAGTTAAGTCCCAAGTTGGTCAGAGCCATTTGAACCAATTTTGCAAGCTGTTGGTGGCTCCAACATGGTGAGGGCTGACTGGGTCATCTGGTCCAACTGGACCGATTATTCACTGTCACCATCGGCTACGTAGAGACCATCTGTGGCCATTCATAGACTTCAGGTTCCAAAACAACAATGGAATTTTTATGGATGGCAGCGCGCCATGTGACTGGGCCGTAGCTGTTCTCGACTGCTTCGAAGACCGTTCTGGACGCTTCGAACGAATGATTCCCTCATCCAGATCGCCAGACATGACTCCCACCGAACATTTGTGGGATGTAATTGGGAGAGCAGTTCGTATACAAAATCTTGCACCGTCAACACTTCCGCTATTATGGACGGCTATAGAGGCGGCATGGCTCTTTATTTCTGCAGGGGACTTCCAACGGCATGTAGAGTCCATGCCTGGTCGAATTGCAGGACTAAGTCGGACAAACGAGGTCGGACAATATATTCTCTAGCTGAGCTAGAAAGGCTGAGACTTCTGCTTTCAGGCCCTCTGGAGTAGCTACCACTTACATCGAATAATGCATCTCCTCTGTCGCTCTTCCTGAGTATTTTCAAGCTCTCTTCCCCAGTAAATTAGCTTCTGAGAAAAACATTGTGATGCCAGTCATAATTAACAGTAATATTAAAAGCGAAGTAGGACGCAACAAAACGAGGTCACAACAAAGTACCTGAACACAGCATCCAGAACAGTGAAAATCTGCTGAGATATGGGGTGAAAAATTCACTGCACACTTAAACTCGTTCACAGCATACAGGTACTTGAGCGGTAGTGTGATTATCCTCGTCATTAGAACTTAGGAGACCGCAAGCTGGTCTACCATGTCAATAGCACACAACAAAAACACATAGGCCGTGCATAAACTCATCAACAGCACTCTCTGGAGTGGAGAAAACTTCATGTCACGACTAATACCAATAGATAGGTGTAGCATATGTTGACCTGCTGGTGAAAAAATGCATTACGCAAAAATTCTTACAGACATGATGGAAACACAGTACAGGAATAGATGACTGAAGGTGTAATGCTGTATTTGAGTAGAACAATAAATAAAAAGCAAATTACTAACTCAGTCTACGCGCTAAGACGAAGAAAAGACGCACATTGAATAAATTACCCGAATTAGACGAACATCCCTAGATATGACGTACACACAAACATATGATTACAATTCCAGAAAAATTGGATAACTCATGCGAGAGAAAGAGCTTCACAAATTGAGCTAGTCAGTAAAACGTTGGCCCACCTGCTCCCCTTACGCAAGCAGTTATTCGGCTTGTCACTGACCGACAGAGCTGTTGGATATCATTCCAACTGGCATCGGACCAAATTTATCCAATTCGCTCGATAGACTGTAATAATCCCGAGAAGGTTCGCTGGCCCTGAATATAGGGCTCCAAACGTTCTTAATTGGGGAGAGATATGGGGACCTTGCTGGCCAATGTATGTTTTGGCAAGCGCGAAGGTAAACAGCTGAAACACTCACCGTGTGTGGGCTGGCATTATCTTGCTAAAATGTAAGCCCAAGATGGCTTGCCGTGAAGGTCAACAAAACGGGGTGTAGAATATCGTCGACGTGCCGCTTCGCCGTAAGGTTGTCGCGGGGTCCAACCAAAGGGATCCTGCTATGAAATGAAGTACAACCTCATACCATACGACCATATAGCGGACGACGGTCAGGTTGGTATCCCACCACAGTCCGGGGTATATGCAGACATATCTTAGGCATGGAATCTCATTCAGTAGAGTAGAGCTACCTTCAGGGATGATTCCATCTCCGAAATGACCTGCGATGACCAGCGAAGACATGTCTCAAGACGCCCCAGACAGCAATGGGGTACCAACCTGAGTGTCACCCGCCATATGGACTGACAGCCAGCAACGATATTCTAGGTTTCTGTATCTTTTCATAGCAGGACTCCTGTGGTTGTCATCCGCGGAACACTTAAGGCACGCTGGTACGTCGACGATATTCTACCCCGTTTTGTTACTCTTCATGAAAAGCCATTCTGGACTTACATTTCAGCTAAATAATGCCCGGCCGCACACGGCGAAAGTTTAAACAGCTTGCCTTCGTACTTATCAAACCGTATCTTGACCAGCCAGGTAGCCGCATCTCTACCAAACATGGAATGTTTGCAACATTATAGACAGGGCCCTCCGCACAACGCGTGACTAAAGAACTAACATACCAGCTAGAATCTGACACAGTATCCCACAGGAAGCTATCGAACAACTCTGCCAATCAATCAGAAGCTGAGTAAGGGTCAGTAAGTGGCCAACGCGTTACTGTCTTCTTCAATTTGTGAAGCTCTTTTTCTCGAATAAATCACCCAACTTTTCTGAAACAGTAATCATTGGTTTGTTTGTATATGTACATTACATCTAGCGATTGCCGTCCCATTCTGATAATTCCTGTGTGGTGAATCACTTTTCTTATCTTAGAATGAGTTATGAATGTTGGATACGATACATTATGTGGTTAGTTTAAAATAAACGACATTTTTCCCTTTTGTGACTAACTTTGGCATGGTTTTAGAGTTCGTTCGAAGGTTCATAGCAGAGAACGCCAGTGTATAAACATTTTCAGTGTCATTATTTAGCTAGCATACGGTTCATCATCACAAAACTGCGTGTCCATATACCAGATATGGCTCAAAACTGTTCCTCTGCATTTCAACACTAATATCACTTCCACTGCTGGTGTGGAAAATAATACTGCACCCTGCCTTCCCCATCTCCGATAAAAAAAAGCCTCTTTTTCGCTGGAAACTGATGTATATGAATTCTAGACCATGTGCACAGAAATGCGATTCTCGAAACAAGCTTAAAAGCTTTGTCAGTACCGATAACAATTGTTCAACAGTATGCAGGTCTGGAGAATTTGGAGAGATGCAAGGTATTGTTTTTTTAGTAAGTGGCTTAAATGAATCTGTGCCTGTTTCAATTTTATTTTAGATATTACGAGCCTGTGATTATTAAAATTAATGCAAAATGTCTAAATGGTCAATATAATATGATAAACTTCATTTATAGTTTCATTTGGTTCTTGTGAAGTACGTTTCCTATATTTTTTCTTTCGAAATTATGTCCTAAAGATGTAACTTCATTTCTGAAAATTCTATTAACGTGTGGCCCTTGTCATTCGCATCACATGCAGATTCCCACTGATGAATCGTTCTACACTTTTTGGCTGGCGTTCGCATTAAAATTCTCTAATCTCATCGTCAGTTAAAGATTACTGTAACTCTTCTATGAAGTTGCGAGGTTATTGCTGAGCCTTCGACATACTTCTGTGGATATCGTCAGAATCAAACATATAGGTTGAACTGCCCGATAATCTGATCACTCTCCGTGTACTCATGTGCAGTTAATGAAAGTGATGTCGAATAATGGATGACTAACAGGACATGGGTGGCCCTAAGAAATATGAAACATGGGTGCTGTACCTCACACAAAATAACAAACAAGATGTTCATTTAATTATGAAATAAAACAGTGGTTCACAGTAGACCCCTTTTATTACAAAGTTCCCTGCTTATACGAGCATTTCGATTACAAGCTATGCAGAGAGTAAGAAAACTACCAGTTGTTAACATGGGTCAACTCAAACCTAATTCGTGGATTCCCCAGCAGCGATGGGATAATTCAAGTAAATTAAACAAGACTGTAATCTCTATATGACTTCTGGGAAGATAATTCCGCAATGGCCACACAGCGATTGCCTGAATTTGCCAGAAGATTGAAAGAACAACACAGTCAACAAGCATTATCGATTGAGTCGTAATGAGCCTTCAAATATGAAAGTCTTGGCACCCGAAGACAGTGCTCGTATTAAAAAGGATATAAGACAAGAATATAGCCTTTCGCCCCTACTGTTCAATCTGTACATCGAGGAAGCCATGATGGAAATGAAAGGAAGGTTCTGGAGTGTTATTAAAATTCAAGGTGAAAGGATATCAATGATACGATTCGCTGATGACATTGCTATCTTATGTGAAAGTGAAGAAGAATTACATGATCTGCTAAACGGAATGAACAGTTTAATGTGTGCGGAGTATGGATTCAGAGTAAATCGCAGAAAAACGAAGGTAATGAGAAGCAGTAGAAATGAGAACAGTGAGAACCTTAAAAGCAGGATTGATGGTCACGAAGCAAATGAAGTTAAGTAATTCTGCTACCTAGGCAGTAAACTAACCAGTGACGGACGGAGCAAGGAGGACATGAAAAGCAGACTAGCACTGGAAAAAAGAGTATTCCTAGCCAAGAGCAGTTTACTGGTATCAAATATCGTGCTTAGTTTGAGAAAGAAATTTCTGAGAATTTACGTCAGGAGTACAGCATTGTATGGTAGTGAAACATGTGGACTGTGCGAAAACCGGAACAGAAGAGAATCGAAGAATTTGAGATGTGGTGCTACAGACGAATATTGAAAACAAGGTCGACGGATAAGATAAGTAATGAGGAGGTTCTGCGCAGAATCGGAGAGGAAAAGAACATTCGGAAAACACTGATAAAGAGAAGTGACAGGATGATAGGACATTGTTAAGACATGAGGGAATGACTTCCTTGATAATAGAGGAAGCTGGAGAGGACAAAAACTGTAGAGGAAGACAGAGCTTGGAATACATCCAGCAAATAATTGAGGACGGAGGTTGCAAGCGCTATTCTCAGATGAAGAGGTTAGTACAGGAGGGGAATACCAGGTCAGAAGACTGATGACAAAAAAAAAGAAGATGAAGTTCAGTCTGTAGACTGCCAAACATCGTATCACTATTAAGAAGTTCAAGTCAATAACTTTGTGTCCACAATCTTCGCTTTCTTCTAGTATAGCCCAGCTTTACCACGCCTACTTATCACAACTATATGCCAACAACACTACTATGTTCATGAAGAACTCAGGCAGAACATAATGTGTTGTTATGTGCTTGAGACGTATACCTCCAGTTATAAATTCATTATAAGATGCCTAGTATTGTGCATAGGAATTGGCCTCTCATAGACCTTAATAGTTTAGTTTCCAGATTTCGCCTATCTACATATTCACGAATGTCCCCTTGTTGATTAATAATCTTCTGGTAAGTACCGTCTCCTTAGATTATTAACTGTATTACGTTTCTGCAGGCTTATGTGCACAGAAGGAAGATTTTTTCAGTTTATTTTGTCCCGTGGGTTGCAAAAATATCTGTTGTTCTAATATTTGGTATGTGTTTTCACATCAGTCGACAGATGAATAGACCCTACAGAGACGGCTCTTCCCGGCTTCTTTTTCTAAGGGTTTGGCCTTGGCTGCTGACTCATAATCTGCTGGTGCTACCACAGATATGGCCGTCTCCGTTGTGCAGTCACATTTGGCGTGCGTGTTGCGCATCCTTGAATGGTTGGCTGAGTGAAGGTGGTTCTCTATCGCGTGCCCACCAAGCTAGAACACTAAAGGGATGATTGGTTCCTCCAATGCAGAGAAAGTAAACGAACCTCTCCGACTCAGGATCAATACAGTGGGATCACAAATGAGTTTTCAGCAGCAGTTTGCCCAAGTGACAAATGTCACTCACGCCTCCACATGCGATCTTGAACTACCTCGAACAGTGTGACAACTAAGGTGTGACTTACTGACATACTCCTACAATTACACTTACATGAATTTGAAGACAATTAATTTTTAATACAAGATTATTTAACTGCCTTAAGAAAGACATGACTCTGCTAGCAGTTGTCCGCTAAGAATGTAGCGGACGCTCTAGATGACAGTCGCTATTTTGCCTCTTGTCTGCCAGAACGAGACTCCAGTTTAAAAGCCCGGTACGTCTGTGAATGGCTCGGATTTCAACGCACACGACCTCTATGGTGCCACACGTGAAGACGTTACTTAGTAACAGTGAAGAGTCTAACCACGCAAAATATCGATAGGGGTCGACACGGTTCTTTGGGGAAGCGGACGAGTGTGGAGATTCCTCGTTGTGATGACAGATTGATTTCTAACTTAGTTAGGTCTAATTTAGTACAGGTGATAGTTTGGTTGCGAGTTGTACAGCCAAACTGTATGAAAGCATATCTACTTTTGGTGACAGACTGATCTTTACCTTTCCCTATCTAACTTTGAAGGAGGAGGAGATTATTTAATGTACCATCGGCAACGAGGTCATTAGAGACTGATCTACCTTACAACGGAAGGTGATAGTTTGGTCATGATTGGCCAGACCAACGAATGTGAAAGCAAAACGTCTGGTTGTGGTAACAGATTGATCAATACGTTAGCCCGAAGTCAAGGTTAGGCCGAAAGGTGACAGTCTGTTTGTGAGTTGGAGAAGGCAACGGAAGTGTAAAACAGAAATTAAAACAAAAAAACCTGTTTGGGGCGACAGACTGATCTGTCCCTTAGTCCGAGGTCTGGGCTTGGAAGGAAGTGACAGTCTGCTTGTAAATTGACGGAGTCACTGAACGTGTAAGCAAAAACACCTGCCGCTGGTGGAAGACTGATTTGTAGCTTGACCAATCTGAAAAAGTTGCCTTTAGTATCACTTTGTTGTTACCACGTTGTTTACGAAGTTCATTACATGTTTTCCATGTCATTGGTAACAGCTGACAACTACTCGAATATTTCTCTGTGTCTGATCGGAACGGCGCAGCATTAATACATGTTTGCGATGGAGGTAAGGAAGTTTTACCGACAGTCGCTCTCGACCAACTGCAGTTTACGTTGCCCTTAATATTCTACCAATGACATGTGAAAGCTGTCCTCATCGCCGAACAAACTGCTTGCGTTACTTCACCGCTGCATATCCGATGAAATTTTGTCGTCTAAAAGGCTGGCCTTGTGGTCCAGCTGCAAAGCGCGTGAAGGAAACACAGTGGTCGCCGAATCGAATCCCTAACGCAGTTTGGAAATTTATATTGTCCCTTTAATCTAGCCTTTATCTATCAACGATGTGAGGAGTGGCCAAGTATGACATGTGGTTCGGATTCCACGTTAATCTGTAGATCCTTTTTCCACGGAACCATTGCTAGATAACTGGGACAGATTAGGGACACGCAAGCCGCGAATTTGGTGTCCAATAGAAGGATTCTTGGGAGGTCGTTCTGCAGTACACTCGTGTGTTCTTTTTTGTGTATAGCGGGAAGGGGGGGGGGGATGTACGAGTAAGTATTCTTATTTATCGATAGCAAATACAACGGACATTTAAAAAGTTTTACACAGTCGTCTTTTTTTCACGAGGAGAATGAAATTTTTTGTGAACATACTTGGAACACTTACCCATACGTTCCTATATAAAAGTATTTTCTTTTATTTACAGATGAGCCATAATGGACCGTGAAGTAGATGTCAGATTTCGACATCGGTTGGTGATGGAGTTCCTCTTTAAGTCCGGGGATGACTCTGCCACATCGATTCAAGTTGTTCCCTGTTTATGGGGAGGACACAGTGGATCGCAGCAGTATCCACTGGTGGTTACAGAGGTTTAAATAAGGTGATTTCTCTCTACTGGACAACCCACGATGCAGTAGACCATAGACGGCAGTGAGTGAGGTAAGGAGACCATTGATCAAATCATCCAAAATGACACGACACGACAGCTTACTGACATGACTGGTTTTTCATTGGGTAGTGTTGTATCACTGGTATAGTCACTACGGTACAGAAAAATCTGAGCACCCTGGGAGTCTAGATTACTGACAAGAGAAATGAAAACAATGAGGAAGAATGTGTGCGAGGGCCTCTTGAAGACCTATACTGACGAGTTGAAACAGTGTTTTGACGGCGTCATTACCCAGGATGAAACATTTTTCTTTTTGTCCGAACCTGAGAGCAAAGCCCAATCCATGGAGTGGCGTCATCCGGATTCCCCTCAGAAGAAGAAACCCACACTTTCACGAACAGCAGACCGAAAGGTGATGGCCTCCTTCGTCTGGGATCAGTGTGGTGTCATTTTCATTGACTTTTTGGAACCTGGCTACACAATTGACCGGGACCGTTACTGTTTGTCATTGCACAAGCTGGGATGTACCATCATGACCCACAGACCACAGCTTCAGGGTCACGTCATTAGACTACACCATGACAATGCCAAACCCCATACAGCCCTTATGACACAGGAAAAAATCAGGAAAACTGTTTCTCATCCTCCCTACAGTCAGCCGGCCGGTGTGACATGCGGTTCTGGGCGCTTCAGTCTGAGACTGCGTGACCGCTACGGTCGCAGGTTCAAATCCTGCCTCGGGCATGGATGTGTGTGATGTCCTTAGGTTAGTTAGGTTTAAGTGGTTCTAAGTCCTAGGGGACTGATGACCTCAGATGTTAAGTCCCATAGTGCTCGGAGCCATTTGAACCATTTTTGAACCTCCCTACAGTCCGGACTTGGCTCCGTCTGATTGTTACCTCTTTGGTCGTCTGGAGGCCCACCTGCTTGATAAAACATTTGATAGTGAGAAAGATCTTATTTCCTGTGTCAAGCGATGGTGTAAAAGTCAATCGCCAGAATTTTACTAAAGTGCATTTACGTCGTGGAAAGAACGCTGGGCCAGATGCGTCACAGCTGGCTGGTTCAAATGGCTCTGGGCACTATGGGACTTAACTGCTGAGGTCACCAGTCGCCTAGAACTTAGAACTACTTAAGCCTAACTAACCTAAGGACATCACACACATCCATGCCCGAGGCAGGATTTGAACCTGCGACCGTAGCGGTCGCGCGGTTCCAGACTGTAGCGCCTAGAACCGCTTGGCCACTCCGGCAGGCTGTTTCACAGCTGATGGAGGCCACATTCAGTAGGCTCAATGTATAGTTAACTGTTCTAAAAATGGTCACAAAAAGTTTCATTCTTCTCACGCAAAAAATAAAAAAGTTAGAGAGGACTGTGCAAAACTTTTTGAACACCCTTTGTATTTAAAACCGCGATGCTCTAAAAACGTAAGAAAATTGCCATTCGAATATATGGTGACCATAAGAGCGTCAGTGGTGGCCGTCCATTCGCCAATTCTGTTCTATTTTCAGTTTGGGCAAGTTTTTACGAGATTACTGTAAATTCACAATTATTGCTAATGATTACTATTTCAGTACCTTATGTGTAAGATTCGTGGGTTACTAGAGATTATGTTCCTGCTAGACTCGTATATATACTCAGGATATGTGTGTGTGTGTGTGTGTGTGTGTGTGTGTGTGTGTGTGTTTGAGTGAGAGAGAGAGAGAGAGAGAGAGAGAGAGTGGTGGGACGGATGTGGAGAGAACAAGAACAGACGCCACGTGTATGTGATCCGCACAAGTTTAGTATTTGTTGTGACTAGTACGGTGGAGACAACAAGGTCGATTTGAATTAGTTCACTTCCCAGGTATCTGTGCAGTGTCAAACAGAGCTGCTCACACTCTACAAGAAACATCAGTGTGACAGTCTACGAAAGCTCACTCAGATTAAAAGACATTTCGTGGCGGCGCTGTGCTTGAAGGCTCCTGTGGTCGATCTCTCAGAAAGAAATATAAGTCAAAGGAAATGTTTTGAGAACGGTAGGATATATTTCCACGGGACGGCAAAGAGACGAACTGGCGGTATGCTCAGTCAAGTGGCTCCACAAGAGCGGGCTTGCTGCACGTTTTTTATCTGCTGGATCAGAAGCAGAGGCCGGAGCGGTGCGGCAGTAAGCGAGCTCTGCGCTTCTTCCGCCATGTTTAAAGGAACGTCAGCAGGGCGCCGTGCCGCCGCGACGCCTGGCACGCTTCTCTCCAGAAGGTTCGCCCATTTATTGAAACTCCCGAGCGGCTGACGTCAATCCTCAGCTTGTCTAACGAAACTTTGGAGGAGATAACTATCAGTGGTGAAAGAGAATTAAATCGCAGTACGTGCGTGTAACGGCAAAGGATTTGGTTTACGATAGTATCCGGTGCAAGGGAACTCTTCGTAATAGACCATGTATTGTTTTATTCGTAAATGGATTTCCGTTGCTTCTGCTGCTTACGAGAACACGCTGAAAAGTAATGCGTCCCGATTTTGTCTTCTTTTCTCAATATCGGTTGAGGTATTGTGTATTGCACCGGGAACCTAGAAACGACAGAGACGCTTCATCCCGCCGTAGCTCTCAGTGGTTCACAACCCCAGAACAGGCCACCGCAGTCCACCCACCCCACCGCCGCCCCATACCGAACCCAGGGTTATTGTGCGGTTCGGCCCCCAGTTATGACAAAGCGCAGATTCTTGAATGAAAATTTTTCCCTGCAGTGACTTGTCCGCTGGTATGATACTTCCTGACAGATTAAAACTGTGTGTCGGATCGAGAATCGAACTCAGAAACTTTGCCTTTCGCGGACAAGTGCTCTACTGGCTTTTTTTCCCTCACATTCCTGAATATATATATAAAAAATGAAAAGCTAATGCCATCGTCACTTTTTCCCTAAACGTGAAAATGAGCCTTCAACCACTTCAGACATTGGGCTCTATCAATCAGACCCCAAAAGTCTATCGAAAACAGAAAGGCAGGATACAACAAAGCTTTCACTATTTTTTTTAAATTTATGTATTCATTTTTTATTTTATGTTTTTTATTGTTTATTTTTGTTATATAAAATCCGCTCCCGCCGCTCCAGCTCGTTCCCATAGAGACTGGCAACCGCCTCCGACATCAGTGGGAGAAAATCCGCGTAATGGTGATCCATCGAGGCACGTCTTCTCGTAGATGTGTATGAATAATCGTTGAGGGGACCGAACAGAGAGAGGGGACTCGACAGAGAAAAATGTAGCTGCATAAATAAAAAACCGTTTCTCTGGTAATTTAGTGGGTGTAAGCGTTAAAAGTCGAATAGTTCATAACAAAAACATCCCTCGTCAAAAATTTACATTTTTCAGCAGAACATAAAAATTGTTTTACGTAGTCTTGTGGCCAATTAGATGTTTTTATATTCCTTCCTAGGCACGTCTAAAATATTCCTATGATATTTTTACAACTTACCTTTTAGCCGAGCTACAAGTAAATTGTTTTCAAATAGTAATCTCCATTGATACAGTTTATTTTTGACACAAAGTTTAGCTAGGATTAAGAACCATTGATACAATGCTTGCAGAAATTTTATTATATTGACAGCATGGCGTGCTACCGTACTACAGGACAAAGATTATGTTATGTCAGAGAGAGATAAAATTGAACGAATCTAACTTTCACTGATGCTCTCAGCTACTTTCGTCAGGTTTAATCAGATCCAGACCACGTTCTTTCTTTCCATAAGTAGTAAACGAATTGGAAACGTTCTGGCTCTCACTCACGAAGGGAGAACTTCATAATCTTGATTAAGTGGTTATAAAGACGACTGAAAGTCAACTCATGTGGAATCTTCATTTTATTTCGAAATGTAACAGTACGCCAAGACCCTGTAGAACAGTCACACACAAAAATGTGCTTGTGTTTTATACACTCTTATTAGACCTTTCAGTTTAATTGTTTTTTGTTCAGGTGGTTTGGAATAGTAATCAATAGCTTCTTTCATTGTAATATCAATTACCTGTCTACGTTTCAGATGCTGAAAGGTGCAGGACGTTGCCGAGAAGAAGTAATGACTATTACCGAGTGCTCAGGAACATCAAAGACTTGATTCTGTTTCTTATGTGAAATAAAAAAAAAATTAAAAAAGTACCTCTCACGGAAAAGAGTGGGTTATTCCGGTAGTCATTTCCATACCAGAAGTACATCATGACGATAACTTTATATTGAGGAGTGATTCCATCTGATATCACAATTAAATCTCTTCCAAAATATTGCTTACTTTTGAGTACTGACGCAGTAGAATACGTCATGTTGTTCTTTCCCCTCTACAACTCCTCTGTGATAACTGATAATTATAGTGTCATCATTGGAAAGGTCGTGAATACCAGGAACATAATACATAATACCGTAGCTGACTAATATAAAATATTCCTTTAGTTTTTAGTCGAGATGTAGGCAGGTTTTGCGTGTAGTGGAATGATATGACTGTCACCAACCTCTATTGAGTATTGTGCTTAACCGACTTTTGGAAGAGGATTGCGCTGTTGGAATTTTTTTCCCCCGCACTCAGTCTTGCTTGTCACCAAAACTAACAGCGTTATCTGCTTTTCTGAAGAGTCGCAGGTAGACCAAGTGCCATACCAACGATATCCAAATGATATCTCGCAAGTATGAAGCAATTCCCAGTACAGTTTGCCCGACACATCAATCTGGTACTCGCTCAGAAAAACATTTTCATCATTTATACCTCTGAAGATATCTCCCGCTGTCGGAGAGGAAACGTTATGAGAATGTTTTACACATAGCCCACGGCCTAATAGCCCGAAAGTTTTAAATGACGGCAGTACCAACTGTGAAAGCTTACATTGTATGATCATTTGTACTTTTTTCTGGAATGAGTAATGAGAAATCCTTTGTTTAAGGAAGGATATTTAATGTTCAGTAAGGTCTTCACGGGGCGGCGGAACTGTGCGAAGCTTGTTACTGGCTTTTTCTCATATCTTTGGGAAGACTGTTACTCGATATCAGACGCAGTAATATCGTGCATAGTGGATCTGGAGAGATTGAATGGAAAGTCACGAATGCCTCTCCACACACAGATAGTTCTGTTGTAGTAGCATCAGCAGTAATTCGGGCTTTAGAATAGAAGGATAATTCAACTGCAAAAGGTATAGGGGAACGTTTTGTACTTGTATGATATAGTATCTAGGAACAAAGGGTGCTTCTTGGTCGGTGCTTCAGACTGGTGACTGATTTTACATTCACATTATGATTGAGCAACAACTAAATTACTCAAACGACACCTCGCAATACGAAAGAACGCGTATTAGAGACCCCCATAAGCAGTTTTCGCCATTTTCTGCAGTTTCTGTTGTTAGAGATGACGTCGTGTTTCTCCAACATTTGTCAATATCTCGAGTTCTGCACATTTGAGTGCCGTTTTATATATTGAAACTATTTGGAATATGTTGTTAATTTTTCAGCTATAAAATTTCGTGGTGAGTGAAATATGATATCCTTTTAGGACTATTTATGTAAAATGTGAAGAATTTGCTGACGGAGAAAATAAAATAATGAAACCGCGCTTACCTGCAACCATTTCTTACATGATTGATGGGAACATTTCGGCCAATAATTATCTCGCGTTCCTCGTCCATCAGCATCTCCTTTCTTCCTAAATTTTCCTTTCTTTCTTGACTTTTCTGTTTATTTGGCCACAGGATACCGTTTTCGGAATTCACAACAGTTTCACAGATGATGACGCTAACAATGGTAAGAACTTCACTGTCATTTTTAATTGAATCTACCAAGTTAGCTGCCAATGGTTTTATTATATTCCGTAAAATAGGACTATTTTGGCAGCAATGGCATTTTCAAATACTCACGCGAATATTACAGCTGCTAAATATCTTAGTCTTGCGATAATTGTACGATGTACGAAATACAATAAAACTATTAGCAGCTAACTTGGAAAATTTAATTTAAAATGGCATATTGCGACGTATTTCGTGCTGCGGGCCCAAACATATATTTTTGTGTGTGTGTGTGTGTGTGTGTGTGTGTGTGTGTGTGTGCGTGTGTGTGTGCGTCTGTGTGTGAGAGTGATTTCAACGTAGCCAAACCAGAGACTCATCGTTTGCTTCAATCAAATTTAGGTGGAACAGCCACTGTGCAGGGTTATTGCAGCTGAAAGAAAAGGTAAGTATATAAAATAACGTTACTTTTTCGACAAAAGTAAAGTTATTTTATACAATTACCTTTTCTTTCAGCTGCAGTAACGCTGGACAGCAGTTGTTCCACCTAAATTTGATTGAAGCAAACGGTGAGTCTCAGGTTTGGATACGATGAAATCACGAAAACGAAAGAAAATGACAAATTTCTTTTTGTTATAGCCTATTCCAATACATGCATAGGTCAGAAAATTCACTGCGTTGTTAGTTACAACTAGGCGAAAACTGCGCCATGATGTAATCACTCGTTCTGTATATATTTGGAGTGGCTGTCCCTACCTGTATATATGGTGTACATGGGCGTGCAAAAATTTGAGCGCAGTCGGGAACAAGAGGAAAAGAGATACCTTAAACCGGCGTCAAAACGTCTCTCTCACACTTCCTTTTTTGTTAAGTCGTCCGTCCTTGGTCTGGTTTACCCACATCATGCTTATCTTTTCATCCGTATGTAGCTAAAGCAGTCAAAATGTCGAGTAATCTGCTTTGTGTATTCTAGAATTTGTCAATCTGTGGTATTTTTCCCAACTTCTGCTTTTCCTTTGCCAAGTTGTCTATTCATGGTGACTACAGCAAATATCCGAGTAACTCTTCCCTTTTTATAGAGAGAATATTCTGCACACACATCTCCTCAATTATTATTTCTGGTGTCTCTTCAGTGCGTACAATATTTGCACACTTGATGTTTTAAAACATCAAGGGATAACTACCATGGTACTTCGGCGAGTGAAACTTGTTGAGGAGGACTGAGTCTGGAATGTACCCTATAAATAACTGGGGATATTGGGTGCATGTTATTCACAGATAAAATAGCACTGCAGATCCATAATTCTTCGGTTTGTTTCCTGCTTCATTGTGAACAATAATCCTTTGGTGAAGTTTGTAACGTACAACAGCAAGAACAGAATCTGGAAGAACGCATTCATCTTTCAGTCTGATTGCATTCCTCGATGAATGTGCATTAACCCTTCCGCGATCGGCCGACTTTGGCTTTAAGCCATTGTCATGCGGATAGATAAATGAACATCATCAAGATGATTCATCCGACCAGGTGAGACATTTCCATTGAACCACGGTCCTATCTCGGGTATATGGTGAACACTACGATGGTAGCTGACTATGTAGTTGGGCCAATATGAGAACTTTTAGCGGTCGTCTGTTGCCAAGTCCCATGTTCAGCAATTTGCCCTGAACGGTGTGCAACCTCTGACAAAAACTACCAGCTGTCCTGCTTGCCCCATACATGTCGTTTCACCGTCCTTTAGCCACCTTCCACTCACACGACAGTAGCACGAAAAAAGACGACCAACTTCCCGTTTTCCTAAATGCTCGTTCTCGGACACTTTGACAAAGTGGTTTACGTAAGTTGATTCCCCTGATTCTCAATTTGTCTCTGCTCCGCATGGATGCAAGAAGTATTCAATAAGTAATGCACCACATTTTTTTCTCAGTAAATTTCGGTTGAAAAATGGGAAAATTTGTTGTGGGACATCGTGAAATATTCCTGCTTCGGCTCCTATAAGTTCATGAAGTTCCGATAGGTGGTTGAGTAATAAATAGCTCTCAAAATGGCGTCTGTAACGGCGGTGTGTTCCCGGTATATAAGTGGCATTGAGTTTCTTTTGGCGATAAACCACAGCATGGCATATATTCATAGGCTATAGCTGGCGGTGAACAAAAGCACAGTGACTCGTTGACCGAGGCGTCTGTATTATAGCGACATCTTCGCGCAAAACCTGTCCGATTTCGCGCATTCCGGCAGGCCGCACACAGCAATGACTCTTCAAATGTTGGAAAGTGCGGACACTCTCATTCGAGGTGATCGTCGGATCATAATCTAACACTTCTCTGCTAAACTGGGCGTTTTTGTTGGTACTGCTAACACACTCGTACACAAGATGGAGTACTCAAGGGTGTATGCCCGCTGGATTTCTCGCCGTCTAACAGAAAATCGCAAAAAACAACGAATGACCGTCAGAGCGGAATTGCTTGCGCGTTACGAGGCTGATCGTCACATTTCTTTATTTCATTTATGTCATTAACAATACAGGGTAACCCATCTTCTTGAAATGTAAGATGGGTCGGATGCTACTAAATCTAATAGCAAAGACTTCTTATTGTTACAGTCATATTGGTACGCAGTTATTAATATGATTTGAATAATATGTTGTTGTTGTTGTGGTCTTCAGTCCTGAGACTGGTTTGATGCAGCTCTCCATGCTACTCTATCCTGTGCAAGCTTCTTCATCTCCCAGTATCTACTGCAACCTACATCCTTCTGAATCTGCTTAGTGTATTCATCTCTTGGTCTCCCTCTACGATTTTTACCCTCCACACTGCCCTCCAATGCTAAATTTGTGATCCCTTGATGCCTCAAAACATGTCCTACCAACCGATCCCTTCTTCTAGTCAAGTTGTGCCACAAACTTCTCTTCTCCCCAATCCTATTCAATACCTCCTCATTAGTTACGTGATCTACCCACCTTATCTTCAGCATTCTTCTGTAGCACCACATTTCGAAAGCTTTTATTCTCTTCTTGTCCAAACTAGTTATCGTCCATGTTTCACTTCCATACATAGCTACACTCCATACAAATACTTTCAGAAACGACTTCCTGACACTTAAATCTATACTGGATGTTAACAAATTCCTCTTCTTGAGAAACGCTTTCCTTGCCATTGCCAGTCTACATTTTATATCCTCTCTACTTCGACCATCATCGGTTATTTTACTCCCTAAATAGCAAAACTCCTTTACTACTTTAAGTGTCTCATTTCCTAATCTAATTCCCTCAGCATCACCCGACTTAATTCGACTACATTCCATTATCCTCGTTTTGCTTTTGTTGATGTTCATCTTATATCCTCCTTTCAAGACACTGTCCATTCCGTTCAACTGCTCTTCCAAGTCCTTTGCTGTCTCTGACAGAATTACAATGTCATCGGCGAACCTCAAAGTTTTTATTTCTTCTCCATGAATTTTTACCTACTCCGAATTTTTCTTTGTTTCCTTTACTGCTTGCTCAATATACAGACTGAATAACATCGGTGAGAGGCTACAACCCTGTCTTACTCCTTTCCCATCCACTGCTTCCCTTTCATGCCCCTCGACTCTTATAACTGCCATCTGGTTTCTGTACAAACTGTAAATAGCCTTTCGCTCCCTGTATTTTACCCCTGCCACCTTCAGAATTTGAAAGACAGTATTCCAGTTATCATTGTCAAAAGCTTTCTCTAAGTCTACAAATGCTAGAAACGTAGGTTTGCCTTTTCTTAATCTTTCTTCTAAGATAAGTCGTAAGGTCAGTATTGCCTCACGTGTTCCAACATTTCTACGGAATCCAAACTGATCTTCCCCGAGGTCGGCTTCTACCAGTTTTTCCATCCGTCTGTAAAGAATTCGCGTTAGTATTTTGCAGCTGTGACTAATTAAACTGATTGTTCGGTAATTTTCACATCTGTCAACACCTGCTTTCTTTGGGATTGGAATTATTATATTCTTCTTGAAGTCTGAGGGTATTTCGCCTGTCTCATACATCGTGCTCACCAGATGGTAGAGTTTTGTCATGACTGGCTCTCCCGAGGCCATCAGTAGTTCAAATGGGATGTTGTCTACTCCCGGGGCCTTGTTTCGACTCAGGTCTTTCAGTGCTCTGTCAAACTCTTCACGCAGTATCTTATCTCCCATTTCATCTTAATCTTCATGCTCTTCCATTTCCTTAATATTGTCCTCAAGTACATCGCCCTTGTATAAACCCTCTATATACTCCTTCCACCTTTCTGCCTTCCCTTCTTTGCTTAGAACTGGGTTGCCATCTGAGCTCTTGATATTCATACAAGTGGTTCTCTTCTCTCCAAAGGTCTCTTTAATTTTCCTGTAGGCAGTATCTATCTTACCCCTAGCGAGACAAGCCTCTACATCCTTACATTTGTCCTCTAGCCATCCCTGCTTGGCCATTTTGCACTTCCTGTCGATATCATTTTTGAGACGTTTGTATTCCTTTTTGCCTGCTTCATTTACTGCATTTTTATATTTTCTCCTTTTATCAATTAAATTCAATATTTCTTCCGTTACCCAAGGATTTCTATTAGCCCTCGTCTTTTCACCTACTTGATCCTCTGCTGCCTTCACTACTTCATCCCTCAGAGCTACCCATTCTTCTTCTAGTGTATTTCTTTCCCCCATTCCTGTCAATTGTTCCCTTATGCTCTCCCTGAAACTCTCTACAACCTCTGGTTCTTTCAGTTTGTCCAGGTCCCATCTCCTTAAATTCCCACCTTTTTGCAGTTTCTTCAGTTTCAATCTGCAATTCATAACCAGTAGATTGTGGTCAGAATCCACATCTGCCCCAGGAAATGTCTTACAATTTAAAACCTGGTTCCTAAATCTCTGTCTTACCATTATATAATCTATCTGATACCTTTTAGTATCTCCAGGATTCTTCCAGGTACACAACCTTCTTTTATGATTCTTGAACCAGGTGTTGGCTATGATTAAGTTATGCTCAGTGCAAAATTCTACAAGGCGGCTTCCTCTTTCATTCCTTCCCCCCAATCCATATTCACCTACTATGTTTCCTTCTCTCCCTTTTCCTACTGACGAATTCCAGTCACCCATGGCTATTAAATTTTCGTCTCCCTTCACTACCTGAATAATTTCTTTTATCTCGTCATACATTACATCTATTTCTTCATCATCTGCAGAGCTAGTTGGCATATAAACTTGTACTACTGTAGTAGGCATGGGCTTTGTGTCTATCGTGGCCACAATAATGCGTTCACTATGCTGTTTGTAGTAGCTAACCCGCACTCCTATTTTTTTATTCATTATTAAACCTACTCCTGCATTACCCCTATTTGATTTTGTATTTATAACCCTGTAATCACCTGACCAAAAGTCTTGTTCCTCCTGCCACCGAACTTCACTAATTCCCACTATATCTAACTTTAACTTATCCATTTCCATTTTTAAATTTTTTGACCTACCTGCCCGATTAAGGGATCTGACATTCCACGCTCCGATCCGTAGAACGCCAGTTTTCTTTCTCCTGATAACGACGTCCTCCTGAGTAGTCCCCGCCCGGAGATCCGAATGGGGGACTATTTTACCTCCGGAATATTTTACCCAAGAGGACGCCATCATCATTTAATCATACAGTAGAGCTGCATGTCCTCGGGAAAAATTACGGCCGTAGTTTCCCCTTGCTTTCAGCCGTTCGCAGTACCAGCACAGCAAGGCCGTTTTGGTCCATGTTACAAGGCCAGATCAGTCAATCATCCAGACTGTTGCCCCTGCAACTACTGAAAAGGCTGCTGCCTCTCTTCAGGAACCACATGTTTGTCTGGCCTCTCAACAGATACCCCTCCGTTGTGGTTGCACCTACGGTACGGCCATCTGTATCGCTGAGGCACGCAAGTCTCCCCACCAACGGCAAGGTCCATGGTTCATGAATAATATAAAGAACAAAATATATAAAAACTTGCAGAGAATTTCATGCTTTCCTGTTATTAAAGTGGTTCCATATAAATTGTTTCTGCCTAGTTGACGAGAATATAATATATAATATTTTCCTGCCCAGGTGAGGAGAATACAATATGTAATTTGCAATTTGTATCATGCAAACGTAAAAAAATGTAATACAATAACTCAATTAAAGCTAAAAAAACCACAAAGTTGAAGCAATAGCTCTGGGATGGAAAACAAATGGAATTAAGGTAAACCGCATGGCTTTTGCGGATGATTTTGCAATACTTTCAGAAAACCTGACAGATTGGTTATTCAAATAAACCTTCTGGAAAAAATAGCTAACAGAACTGGTCTCGTAATTTCAGCTAAAAAAACAAAACTGATAACAAATATTTAAAAAATGCGCCAAAATTCATAGAAACACAAATAGGTAAAATAGAGCGGGCAAATAAATTTAAATATCGTGGAGAAACTATAGAATAGAATGGACTAGAAAAATCTGCAATATATGCAAGAATTAACGAAATGGAATGAACATATGGTTTAACCAAAAATATTTCCAACAAGAAATGTATATCTGGAAAAACAAAACTAAATCACTACACCACAGTGGTACGACCAGAATGTTTATATGTATCTGAATGCCTAACGATGAACAATAAAATGGACAAACTAGAGGTACTGGAAAGAAGGATTATTAGAAAAATAGTGGAGGCAATAAAAACTGCAGATGGTTGAAATATGTAGTAATGAGGCGATCTACAAAAATGTAGAGTAAATATGTGAAGTAATGGCCAAACCAAGATTAACCTTTATCGGACACCTCTACAGAATGGATGGAAATAGACTAACATAGCAATTACTCCCATATTTCTAGAAGAAAAAATCGACAGTATCTAGGATTACAGAAGTAAGCGAAGATCTACAGAGAAACAATATCAAAGAATCAGAAATAGCAGAAAGAAACCATTTTAAAAATAAAATATTAAATCTGGATACTTTCAAAGTAGAAGAAATCAAAAACCGGGAACAATATGGGCAGAAGAAAGTAAGAGACTTCATGGGTAGAAAATAAGGGACTACTGGAAAAATAGGAAACAACAACAAAGGAAAAAGAGGAAGTGGTGATTCTTGAGTTTCTCCCGGCGTATTTGATAATCAAAATATCCACGGGTGTGCTGCCGGTCTATAGTGTCGAACGGGCACAATATTTCGGCGATCATACATGTCGCCATCATCAGGTGAACTGACGGACTGAGCTCCTGTGAACGTGCCGGCACGGAGATCCGTTCGCTATGGCTGCTCAGAGCGAACTGGGTTCGGTCGCGGCGGCGGAAGGAAGTTGTTAACAGGATCCTAGTTAGTCAATACGATTGTAAAAAAATGGCCAATTGAAGCAGCTTCTGTAAAGATATTAGAAGCAACATAAATGTAGTTCTTGAGCCGATTACTAAAAATACCATGGATTGAGAAAGTGAGCAATGCTGAAGTGCTGCGTAGAGCCGGTATGGGTAGAGAACTAATGGTGACAATTGAAAGAAGAAAGACATCGTACCTGGGGCACATTATGAGAGGAAATAAATATGAACTTCTGCAATTAATTCTAGAAGGCAAAAGAGAAGGAAAGCGTCCACCAGGTAGAAGGAAGCAATCATGGTCACAGAATATAAAGACATGGACTGGCATCAACAACTTTGAAGAGCTGGTTCAAGAAGCAAGGGAACACCACCTATGAGCAGCCTACGCACTACAAGTGTATGGCACCAGAAGAAGAAGACAATAATTGGGTAAAAATAAACTGCAATATGTAGAGGGACGTGTTACGCTACACATAGATGTGTAATGTAGTCTAAGTAGCTTTTTCTTTGATAACAGCCTATTTCTACCTATTTCAGGTAAGAAAGTCCCGGTAGAGCCTCGAGCTATTCTCATATGAAACAGTGTGTGTTTATAAAGGTTTGTTGTGTTCATGTGTAGTGATATGTTACTTGGCATATTGCATGTCAGGACACTACATGATATTCAGTAGTTGTTTGCTTGTCTAACGGTTGGTAATTATGGTATATTCTGTGTTATACCTTAGATACGTTAACACCTGGTGTTGTACAGATTATAAACTGATTGAGCATCTGATACATGGCATACACGAATTTTAGCTTCACACGAATAATAAACTTATAGTTGTAAATTTACTAGTAGAAATAGCATATAGTTCATGGCTACTTGAGGGCAGCATCTTCAAATAACTTAATACATTACATTTTTAGTTTTCTGCGTGGTTTATACAGAAAAAACATTCTATGTATAAAATACATTTACGTAAAGAGGAGAATATGCTTCTGTCTACAAATAATAAGACGAATAATACATTACTGCTTGTGTACAGTATACTATAAAAATATACAGTGCATTGTTGGGGAGGAGGAGCCTCGGAATAAAAGTTCCTTGAGCCTTCTTCTCCCAAGCGACGTTACCTTATTATTAGAGTCTTAGTATGTGGTATCACTGCTTGTGTCGCTGCTTGGTTTGTTTCATGAATGTTAGTTGTGTTGTTTGTGGTTCTGTTACAGCATGCAGTTTCATGTTTTGTTGGTTTGGGTCCCTTTTGTGTTGATCCCGTCTGAGTCATGTTCACTTAGTGTGTTGGTTCCTTCTTCGGTTTTGGAATCTGTGACCGTGCTTGTGTCCTCCCAAGTAGTTTTTTGTGTTTTTTGTGCTTGTCTACGCCTCCTTCCATACGGGTTTCGGCGCTTGTATTCTTCGTGTCCTATGTTCGATACAATATCGGCTACGCTATTTATTGTATTCCAGTCGCGTATTATTCTGGCGATGTTATTGTTGTTCTGTATAGATCTCACATATGCTAGCGTATGGCGTTGTAGTGTGACATGTCGTGGGTCCAAGTTTCTCTCCCTGTTTCCCCCCGTCGGCCGGAGTGGCCGAGCGGTTCTAGGCGCTACAGTCTGGAACCGCGCGACCGCTACGGTCGCAGGTTCGAATCCTGCCTCGGGCATGGATGTGTGTGATGTCCTTAGGTTAGTTAGGTTTAAGTAGTTATAAGTTCTAGGGGACTGATGACCTCAGCAGTTAAGTCCCATAGTGCTCAGAGCCATTTTTTTGTTTCCCCCCAAATGCATATTTCATTGTTAGTTAGTCGCATGCCGTTTAAGTGTACCGGGCATGGCCTGTGGGCGGTCAGGAAATGGAAGACATTTTGTCAAACATTGTCACAGGTGATGAAACATCGATGCATCACTTCGAACCGGAAACAAACTGGAAATCCATGGAGTCACGCCACACCACCTCTCCTCTGAATAAAAAGCTCAAAGCAGAAGTCTCATCCGTTAGAGTCATGACGACGGTGTTCTGGGACTTTGAACGTGTTATCCTGTTTGATTTCCTACCTTCCATCTGTTTGGTCCAATGAAGGACACACTCAGCAGAAAGCAGTACGTAGATGATGGGGAGGTTGTCGATGCTGCAAGACACTGGCTCCGATGTCAACCAGTAAAGTGTACCACGTGGGCATACAAAATCTCCCAGTATGGTGGCGTAAGGCCGTCGCACTAAACGGAAATTATATTGAAAAGTATTGTCTTGTAGCCAACAGAGTGGGGAATAATATTGTGTATTGGAATCCCGAACAATGTCAACCTGCTAATCACCAAAAAAGTGTTCCATTACTTACTGAACGCCCCTCGTGCGTTTCTTGCCACGTCATGTGCCCTCAGTGCAACCAAGTGGCATTCATTCTCACCGTCGTCTGTCTTCGTAATGTTTTGGTTCATCTGTGTATGCAGGTTTATTCCGCTGAATTACTGCTGCTGCTGTGCTATGCTCTACGAGGGAAACATACTTCAGCTTTCTTTTAGTTTTGTGTGGATGAACGTTTTTCAATGCTTTGTCTGCACTGCACATTCTTGTGTTAAAAGAAACTGTGACGCTGAACGCATCTTAGAAAATGCAAAATGTGTGCTTTCTCATTGTGAGTGATTGGGCTTGCATTTTAACTTTCAAATTTAAAGCAATCACAATTTCTCGTCCATGATAGATAAATACAAAAAAATCATGGAAAACCTATAAAGGTGGTGTGGCCACGTGCCATCAATCTACCGATGGTATGTTCTTCTGCAGCAACTCACTCACGACCGACCTATTAGAAAACAATTAATGTTTCTCAGCTGAATAACCAGCTAAAGACTACATGACAAGTTTTTTATAGTTACTAGGATAACAGAGCAATTAACTCAGAGATAGTTTGTGAGTTAAAATTTCGTGTATTATCACTTCATTTGTACAAAACTCCGCCAAGCCCATGATAGCCTTACGTTAAAGTTTCAACATTCACACGCAAATACAGTCACTCCTAATAGCCAGCCTAGGCTGTTCAACTGATACTGTTCCCGAAAAATTTACAGACAGATGTTCTGTGTTTTACAACGCACGCTCTGCATTGTCCAGATCAGTCCCTTCGAAAGTTCTCGTTCACGAGATTTATGTCACGCAATGCGGTTTTTAGTTATTCAAAAAGTCCCATTTCACACATGAAACACGAAATTTCGGACGCTGGTCGTTACCACTCGTCCGTGATTACTTGATGGTACTTCACTGTGAAGTTTAACTCATAATTCGGAAAATTTATTACATCTTTCAGAGCTCCTAGTACAAGAGTCCGAACATTATGATGGTTGAGATCAGAATCGCTTCTAGACTACATAAATCTATTTTTCTAACCCACAAAATACGCACGAATGTACTCTCCTTTGATTGGATGTGAAACTTCATAGCCAATGATCGGTTAGTATTAAGCCGCGCTATCTCGTGTTTCTGCTACGAACCAAGCACAACGTAATATCTTTCCAAGGCGATTTATTAAGCGAAGAAATTTAGACAACTCACAAATATAAACATAATCTGAATTATTAGGCTATGACGCACTTACTATGTACAGATACATTTCTCAAAATACCATTTACTCAGATGACAAACATAACAATATTCCAGAATGAAATTTTCACTCTGCAGCGGAGTGTGCGCTGATATGAAACATCCTGGCAGATTAAAACTGTGTGCCGTACCGAGACTCGAACTCGGGACGAAGGCAAAGGTCCCGAGTTTGAGTCTCGGTCCGGCACACAATTTTAATCCGCCATGAAGTTTCGTAACAATATTCATTCATCATATTACTTAGCATTCAACCTTCAGTCACACTAATAACTAAACACATTAAATCTGCAATAATAAACGAAAGACACAAAACTGATTTAAGATAATGTTCTGTTTGTAAACACATTATTTTGATCTCTTAGGATAGCGACATCGTTAGGCAAGAGCCTAACTATTAGTAACTGAAGTGGCACAAGACCTTCTGTCACGATAGAGTTATGTAATGAGTCAGTTAGGGGAGATAAATGTTACGTTTCGAAACATGCTTTCATGTAATAATGGAAGAATAGGGAGTTATGACAATGCACTTAAATGTCAAGTAAATGACCCTTGAAGCTGAAATGAGTAAAAAAGTTGCAAGTCATGTAATTAATTCAAAAATCAAGCGGGCAGAGCGACACATGATCTTTTAGCATTACAAATGCGTATATTAGATAATCCAGTTGTGCAAACATTATATGAGCCAAGGTTCTACACGACACAAAGTATTTAGTAAGCTAGATTGAATTGAAGAATGACTTAGTTGATTGTACTGCTCTTTAAATTAAATGACTAAAAACGAATTTCGTACCAAGCCTATGGGATTGCTCACCTCATAAGACAAAAAAGAAGCAACAACATGAGGTAAATAATTACACTCGCTTCGATCATAGCACGTTCTCTACGTAAATCAACGATAACTTCAGCATGAAATGCAAAAATTGTACGAACGGTTAATGAAATAAATATTTAGACAGGCATTGCCTACGGGTAACCCCAATAACATGAACTGCCCAACCAAGCAACACACACAGTGAACAGCTGTGTTAGTTACAACTGCAATGGCAGACTTAATCAAATCTTCATCCATAGTTTTTTACTCGGCTGGGAGAGATTCCATCAGCTTAAAAGAATATAAAAGTTAATCAAACTGTCTGCAGTCCACACTTAGCACATAATACCGTCTTTGCATTACTTCTGCAATAACAAGTTCGCGAAATAAAGCAAAAATATAACTGCAAGCAGTAAGTGGCTATTTAACAGGCAACTTTCGAGGCCTCACAAGACTACCTGATTTTGAAATCAGTAGTAGAACACGTTACAGAAGGTAACGACTATAGGCCCTTGTAAGAAGTTCTTGATGTCATCTAGGTACCTATTATTGAGTTTCATGTCAATGAAATTGTATAGTCCGATATCCTATTCAGAATCTACAGTACTTTCTATCCCACCATTACTGTCCTTCGGTTACACTACCGAACTCAATCTCTGTGCTAACAGAGTAACAAAAACTGAAGTCACTGCAGCACTACATACTACAAAGAAATCGTTCATCGTTGACTTTCTGCAATCAACTCACGAGGAGGAAACGGCAAGTGCCGTTACCTGATTTCCGAGAATCGTCACTCAGTTGAAGATGACCCAAATAAGCGGACACGTGTCTCATCTTAACCGTAGATACCCGAATTTATTGAAAAATGACGGTCAAAACTTTAGAGGTACTTAATGTGACTTTTGGCGAAGGAATAGTTGAACATAAGTATTGGCACTGAGACTAATGTCGTAGATTGACACTTTTGCGACCAGGGTTCGAAACCCGATTATCAGTTTTAATTTGGTTTTCTATTTAATCTACCCATGTAGGAGACTACAAAGCGGATGCTTTCTAGTTTATATCGAAATAACGTAGTCCTTATTCGTCTACTAATTATATGTCTGGTGAATGAATTTCAGAAAGTGAATGAAAACAATTTAAAATTATTTTCAGCGAAATTCCTGTAGTGTATCTTCATTCCTAATCATCTGCAAGTGCCATTTTACGGTAAAATGATCCGTTATGAGTGGTTTGCCACGAAATTACTGCGAACATGAAAAATCTTCAGCAGTATTAGCAACGTTTCTTTCCCGAGTGAGTTTCATATGACGAAATGTCACTGTGAGAAACCTGCCTTCGCGCGATGTTCGTGGTGATCAGAATATGTTTACTTCGACTGTTTCTACGACCAGTGTCGTGCAAGGGAATACATCAAATATTCCTGAAGAATAAACATAAGAATAAAATGAAAGAATTGCACAATGTGAAGTCCGCCAGTTATGCAGAACACCGTTTTTGCAAGTACTCAAACATGTTTCAGCACCACTGTGCCTTCATCGGGGGTTTCTGTTTTATTTAATCTGTAATGTGAACATTTTTACTAAATGATTACAAAATTATGTGGATACTTAGTTCAAACAATAGTTCTTTTGTTATGAAAACCTTTACACTTGGTGTGCATGATTTTCCAGGACCACTTGCATGTTTTTTATTACAAGTAGCTTGTCATCTGCAACCAAACGATGTTGATGAGAAATTTTGTTGTGAGTTAACCTATCATCTAAAAGTAATTTAGTTTGTCGCGATATTTCGCGCCTATATTAATTTCTACTTACGTTTTCTGGCGGACCTCACATCCTACAACTTTAACTGCAAACACGGGAAACACAAGGAGGTTGAAATCCGAATGATGAATAAAATGTAATAATTTATATAAGAACTGATATAATAATGAAATAAAAGAATATGAGAGTTTATAAAGCTTGTACCCCTATAAAATACCGTACATATATATGTTACACTATAAATTTATGATATTAATTGTAAAACCTAGTTGTAATATTACAGTTAATATGAGACATTTGTACCTCCTACAGTCGTATAGCAATCTTCTACGGATATAGGTATATGAAAGGAAATTAAATAAATAAATCAAAACAATAATCGGATATTGAGGAAGGGGTATAAAAGTGAGAGGCCATGGTCCTAGGCACGGTGCCACTGCTTTGGTCGCGATAATCGTCCGCGGAAAGGCATCTAACCGTCGGAAATACCGAGTATCGTTTTCTCAGTAACGGTCGAGTATCGACCGATAAGCCGAGAAACATGTCTCCTTATTTTAGTCCTTCTGCCACTGAGCGAAATTTCTGGGAAATCAGGTTATGGCACAAGTCGTGTTCTCTGAGTCAATCACGTAGTCGTAGATACTTTAGGCCGACCAAGCCTCGACTGGTGTGGTCACATCGGCAAATGCCATTAGGAAAGCATGATATGCTTTCGTGTCCACCCACTCCCCCTTGGAACATAGTGTAATTGTGTAATTGTATGTCAACTTAGTACCGATATAGCGTGTTGTAGTAGACATAAATTTTTGGACCGCTCATCATTGTTTAGGCGTTGGGCGAACCACAGAGAGCGCAGTGGGATTTGCTCGCGTTGGGTGTAAGCTCGCTCGGCGCTAGTGGAGCCCCTGCGGAGGCTTTGTTAAGTGCGCCGTGCTGGCCACAGATGGGTAGAGAGGGCGCAGGAGCGGCTGCGGAGAGCAGCAACCGGGATTACGCCGAGGGATTTGCGGAATACACTGCCGCGAATGGGCGCGCTCTGTGAATTACAAGACCGGAAATCCACAAAGATTAAGGGCCGCATCCAGCCCACATATCATTTAGTATGGCGCTTTCGAAGAAGCAGACACGGTAGAGAAATATTAGCCAGTCTCTGGGCGAACCCCACTGCTGAGATGTTTATCTTGCGCTGCAGAGAGCCGACGATAAATGCCGTCCCGCACGCCGCAGTAAACTACCTGCAAGTCTCCACGAACCATTTAAGCTGTGCCAGTTTATCCATTTTGATATGCTTGCTCTGGCTTTAGGATACCCTAGGCCAGTGCGAGGATTTTCCAACGGAACTTTCTGACAATTGGTTTTATTATCAAGGTTCTGAGATTCAGACACATTCTTCTCTTACACATTCACTTCTTAATATATCGTGCTGAAATGAGGGACTAGCTGGGGTGCTGATATTTATTTAGGTGATCCAGCTCACCCTGACGCATCCGCACTTCGATACATGATAAGTCAAGTTACCATTAAGACTCCGTGTTATGGAATACTTTGTTTGTGTATTTTACCTGCTTCATGGTCGTAAGTAGGCAGAAGCAAGGACGACGGAATTCCTGGCACAGATGCTGCAAGCTGAGTCGTCATTGTTACGAAACGGACAACCACGCAATGGAAGGAGAGGCCGTCGGTATTATCACCGACTCCAAAGACTGTTATTAAGTACGAAGTGATTTTCTTTTTATTTAAGTAAAAGTTTTATGTATAGTTCACTGAAGTCAGTTCGTATTTGTACCTTGACATGAATAGATTAGTTACGTATGTCAGTGATCATATGTAATATCATACGACTGCTATACAATAAAGTAATATGGGAGATCCGTTATTAAAAAAGTACAAGACTGTGTTGGGCGCTATTTCAAGAATTTTACTTTGATTAAAGCGGTGAATTGTTCTATGGAAAAAAATTACCAAATACGGAAGCCTGAATGCTACGTCGACTGAAATAGCTGTAACGAAATATGCCATATCTCTGAAAATAGTACCTACTTGGGTTGAAAATTTACGAGTATGTGCGTTATTATGCTATTTGTGAGGTGGGAATTTTTGAAACAGAATATTTAAACGAAGTAGTGAAGAATAGTAGTTGCAAACACTCTTCCCGGTCAGAAGAAATGTATTTGAAGATATTCCAAATTTCGTATTAACCAGATAGTTTACAGTTGCGACTGCGATCTTTACCGATTTTGGCATTTGGTGTAGGATCTATGGATAGCTTAGCAGAGGATAATATTGAATCTATATCACGTAAAATTCACATGAAACACTAGAAGAATATTCCTCATTATTGGTATAAAATTAGTTTGGGCATCGGATCTGTTAAATATAGGACCTACAGAGTTCAAAATTATTAGGGAAGGATGGAAGCTGTTGCGCCCATGAAATGAAGGCTTGGATGCTATAACGCAAGTCAATGTTTCCTAAGCAGACATCGAAAAGGTAACTAAACGCAGGACAACGTGAAAAGTTATTTGGACCATTTGGATTCAGCTTTGTGGAACCATCCGGTCCATGGAACTTTTAAGAATCAGTAACGAGTATACGATGAACGTAATCAAAACAAGTGCAGACGGTTGAAACATATAGTTTGAAGGATACTCAACCATGCGCAGCATGAATTAATAAATACAATAATCGCAAATAATTATGAATGATCAGGGAGGCTAGTTAGTTCCTTACAGAAATAATCGGATTTAACAAATTATTTTACCTCATCAGGCCACAAAACTCACTACCAGCATAAACGTAAAACCGTGGAAAAAGGTTTTAAAAAAAATCACTTGTTTGCTTATGTAACAGAAGATGCTCAAAAGGTCAACAGCCAAGATAGTTTTAACAATTTAAGAAAAGGCCACTTAAAGACATTTTGGAAAACTAATATTTTTAATCAAACAGGTCCTTAACACACAAGAGGTAATCACACTGCTAAAATCAACATAAAATCTATTGAAAATTTTATCAAGGATCGAAACATGAAATTAGATTAAAGTTGTCCACATGTGAGCAAGTACAATCTGAATTTAGCCTCAAACCAGTAATACCGTTAAATGATTTGGAAATATTCGAATTACGTAATAATCAATACAATACCTTGTGCTTAAGCAAGTTTGGAAAATAGCTTTGTTAGCAGAAATTCATAACATGGACAGTACATGCAGATTCCAAAGGAGCTGTACAACTTTAGGTAAAACTTTAAGTAAGGTTCCATGGATCAGAACATTAATATAGCTGCTACTTAAAATGTTTCAACAGGCTAATTCATTTGCAGGCACGCCTCAAAGGCAGCCAATAAACACCAAGGTGGTGTGTAATAGCAACAAGCCCCCATGGCTACCAGATGCTGGAAAACCGGCCTCGAAACTCAGAAGACTAAGTAGGGCTGTTAACAAACACCACTTAGGTGAAACATCGGCCAAACAAACGAGTTATCAAATATTAATGGTCAACTTCTCGAGAAATGTCCAGCATAAGACTCTTAATATGCCACCAAATTTCAAAAACATATCTTTAACTAAATTTATAAAATATAAAAAATGCACAGTAGTTGAAAAGGTAGTGTCTCTTAAGCCATTCAGCTGAATAAAATTCGATGCATGAAAACTTAATAAATGCCCACAGAATGAGATGTGTCGGTAATTTAGCCAAACCACATGGTAATGAACCTTGTGTGAACCAAACAGTTGTGTAAGGAAATTGACAAGCTTCTACGAGGCAGTACTTAATAATTAGATCTTGCAAGCAATGCTTCCTTCCGTAGTATTTAGGAAAGAAAATCTACAACTCAGTTTTAACATATATATAAAATACAGGAAATTTCTGTTGAAGTACAAAATATAAAATAAAAGATTAAATGCAAAAACCTTAAGTACACTTAAGATCACCATTTAACCTGAAAATTTTTGCCACGTCTTATTGCCAAAAAACTTTCGCAGAATACTACGGCACAAGAAAGCCAACGGCCGTATCAGTGGAAACATCTAACATTAAGGTCAACCACTGAATTTAGTCTTTCAGACTGCGTGTATCCAGCACAAATACACTACAATGAAGCTCTCAGCAGTCACAGAAATCCCCAATACATGCACAATTACATATACAGCCAAATATTATACTGATCACAAAAATAATTAATTGGAAGCTACAGTGCTTTAGCACAGATAATTACGCTCAAACTAATATTTCACTGAGCCACCAAGCGTAGGCAGTAGAGATGAGAGTATCAGAATGTGAGAAATTCTGACCATATATGCACGATGTGGCAGAATTTGATAATCCTGGAAACATCCGGTGCGGCTCCCGCGCCGCCAATAGTCGCGCCAGTGAATAATGCCCTAAATCAAGGCACGCGGCACCGATTGCGAGCCCCCCACGGCTCGGCCATCATGCTCCTCAAACCACTGTAGCCCTTTTCTTGCCTTGTTGGAAGGTACCATCGCCATCAGGATGAACATCAAGCATGAATAGGTGCAGTGGTCCGCAATAATGTTCACATACTCGACAGCTGTGATGGTGCCCTCGATGACTACCACCGACCCTACGGAAGCGCAGGAGTATTTCCCCCTAAGCATAATACTGACCCCTATCGGGGCAACGATATGCTTTGAACTGTATGGTCCAAAATACTCTGTCGTCAGTTATATCACAGATCGCTGACCGTCCTGCTTTAGAGGTCTGGCAGGCTTCCAACCTCCACACTGTGTGACAACGCGCGACCTCCTACTGCTTGTCACTTATTCGTGGTTTCACCGCCCTTTACTTTCTGTAGACGCACAAGGCGGTAGTAAGCGAAAAACCGACCAGGTTGGCCGTTTCCCACATGATCGTTCCCCGGTGTCGAGTAATAAAAATATTTTCTTGGTAAATGCGTTTTACCCTTTAGCATGTATCATCGTTAGAATGGTTCCCCAATCATCTATTCTCCGTTTATACGTCTCCATGTACCTTCCTTACCGTGTTAAGTCACGCAACGCCCCTGGCGGCATTAAGCTGCTGGCTACCTGTCTCGTTTCTTTAAAGTCGTATTACACGCAAACGTGTAACCGGTAAAACTCTATGAACTAAATTTAGAAACATGGAATTATGTGATACAGCTGCCTGCGAATTTACCGAAGACACTGTTTCCAGTGCTATACAGGATTATCAGAAACATACTCCTAAGATTGGAAGTGTGCTGCACAGGAGGCTGTGCTGAGACATAATTATTAAGAAAGTTATTTAGCGTTACAACGGAAGAACGTTTGCATGGGACGCTAAATACTTCGATCCGTTTAAACTCGCGTACCGTTTCTGCCCAAATGTTCAAATCAACCTTATGCCGATATGCCTCAAATTTATGCTGATATGACTTCACGAATGTAAGATACGCATTTTACTCGTTCCAAATGTGACTGTTTCGAGCAGTGAATGGCCCTTTCTGGTCAAACATACATTTGTCTTTCCGCAAAAGTCGTCCTTTCCAAACTTGGAATTTCTATTCATTGATTTAAGTACCACAGGATATACTGATTTCGAGAAGGATAGTCCTTTCCACCATATCTTTCACTTTCTTTAGGTGATACGAAAATACGTTTTCATCGTGTAACACGTCCAATACTACAGCATGCGAAACCTGTAGCGACGATCCTGTAGCGATCCATATTACCATATTTTATGGAAACTGTGGCAAGTTCCTATGGGACCAAACTGCTGAGGATATCGGTCTCTACGCATACACACTATTTAATCTAACATAAACTAACTTAACGGCCGGCGAGTTTGGCCGAGCGGCTCTAGGCGCTTCAGTCTGGAACAGCGTAACCGCTACCGTCGCAGGTTCGAATCCTGCCTCGGGCATGGATGTGTGTGATGTCCTTAGGTGAGTTAGGTTTAAGTAGATCTTGGTTCTAGGGGACTGATGACCTCAGATGTTAAGTCCCATAGTGCTCAGAGCCATTTGAACCTAACTTAACGTTAAGGACAACACACACACACCCATGCCCGAGAGAGGCTTCGAACTCCGACGGGGAAGCGGCTACCCCGCGCGGTCCATATTTTGTTTTCAGACATAATTTTCAAAAATCGGAGTAACTCTACGTACGCCCGATGAATTACCAATGGCTCTCGAGCTGGTAGTTGGATTTTCAATAACCTTATCACAGATGTTTTCTTCAAATTGAACAGTCCGCACCTAGTGTGTTGCAACTTTACAATGAAACTTCCGGTCTCCCTTAATTGTACATAAATTTCTGGAAACGTATTTGTACATGGAATAACTCGGTTCGGAAATCCTAGCGCTGTAAACTGTACGGGCCTCCAGTGTACGTTAACCTGCAGCGGCGAATGCTAAATGCATATTGGCGTATTCGTAGAAAGAATACAGATGACGCCCCATGATACGACTACATTCACTGCTGTGGAAGTGGGTGTAACGCTTACCCCGTCTTTATCTCATCATACGTTCTTTTGTACATTCGCATGTAAGCGAACTCTCCCGAGAAATGGTTCAAATGGCTCTGAGCACTATGGGACTTTACTTCTGAGGTCATCAGTGCCCTAGAACTTAGAACTACTTAAACCTAACTAACCTAAGGACGTCACACACATCCATGCCCGAGGAAGGATTCGAACCAGGATTCGAACCTGCGACTGTAGCGGTCGCGCGGTTCCAGACTTAAGCGCCTAGAACCTCTCGGCCACTCAGGCTGGCGATCTCTCCCGACACCAGTCCAGTGCGTCCGAAGATGACCAAATGGCTAGCACATAACAGTCTCTTACAGATGCTGATAACATTAATGACAGTTGCTCTCACTGCGTAGATGGTAGAGCACGGGTTCGATCCCTGCTACTGTCATCTGTTTAATTTTTGTATTGCTCTTCTGTTCAGTTTGAGGAAACCAAACGCAGAACACGTTCGTCAATACCGCCTCCGGCTGGCTGCTTGAATCTGCCCGTGCGAACAACTCAGTGGCTAACTTCAGTGCTAAGTAATTCGGAAACGTCGCAACGTATCAAATATTTTTCTTATTACTTATTTATCAGCACAACCTCCTCTGCAACAGCCTTTCAAGCTTTTCACACTGTTTCTGACCACCTTATAAAGCGTCTCATCGCACCTCCCTCTCTCGAGCTTCAGCGACCGACTTGCCCTGTGCGTTCAGATCCGGTCCCATCAAAGAGTATGTTGCAACTGTAGTTAAAGACAGTCAGGCTTTCAAACATCGATTGGCCGATACAGAAGATATCCTCGCAAAGTATCTCCGATTTCAGAACAAGCAAAAGTAAATTACTGAAAGTAGTGATTGCGACAGACATCCTTCAGTACCTCGTTGTGAACAGTGGTCAAATACTTTCGTTCATCACTGTATTTGAGTAAACGTGTAAGTACCTGAAGCAATATTCCATTACGAATTTATTTTGATAGGTTTTCCATCAGCGCCTTGTATCGAAGTTTTCTGCACCCCTTAGCCTAACGTGATCGCGTCACCATTCATTCATTGTTGATATCCCATTTGCTAAGGCTTTTTTTCTAGGAGTGGCTGCGGAGGGAAAGTTGGGGGGGAGGGGGGGCGGGAGCGCTGGTTGCCTGAAAATGGAAAGATCTGCCTGCCACATCCCTCGTTACGGATCATTGCTGTGTGGAATTAGTTTCATTCACATTATGACACTCATCTGATACATGCAACTACCAAATTTTGCTCCAGAATATGTGGTACAAAAGAACTTCTCTTAATAAAATCTGTCTATCTCACATGCTGCTAAATCGTGCACGACGAAGAAAAATTACTTACTTAAATTATCAGCAACCTACGAATATACAGAAATAAAAACATGTATGTTGAGTAAAAGTGACTGTAAAAAGTCCTACTCCCTCTTCCTATTACCCTCTTCTACTGGGAGAATTATTTTTTAAGTTTTCGACTTAAATGATTATTCGTGCTTGGAGGACCCATAGAGGATGTGTCCCCATTTTCTTTTCGACACCAGAAAATAATTGTCTATAACAAATGCACAAAAACTTCGGAGCAGTGATGTAACTCACTTAAATAAAAATATGAGCTGCGCTCGTCTTAAATCTATTCCTGCCTGCTCGGCTTTTCCAAGCCACGGATTGGTTGACGTCTCGCAAGAGGGTCTGGAGCCACTCTCCGAGCTAACTTAACAACAATTGTACTGCTTTCTGTTCTTCATGTTGTCATCCGTTCGATTGAGTATCTAGGGCCGTGACCAAGGACGGAGGCCCGATTCGTCGTGTTATCGGTGGCTGGGAAAGCGGCATGAATACCATACCTGGAGAGTTAATTCTTCCCTCGAATTTTATGGCCGCTAGTTTTCGTCTTCGGAGTCAACACGTTTCTCATTTTGGCTGCTTCGATTTTGGATCCCGTGGTGCCAGTGTTTACCAGCAGCCAATGAAGAGTGTACAAAGGAAACGATGTACATACGATAGCGGAACCATTGCTTCTGTTTTCCTTCATTGCCATTGATTTGTATCTTTTGAGTCGGCGGGTTTATTATTTCTTCCGCCTTGGTTGTGCCTGCTATACCGCCGGGATTAGCTTACAGAAAAACACCGTTGTACCAAGCAAATGGTGAATTCCTCTGTCACGTGTAACTAAAGGCTGAAAGGAGGCCTTGGCAATCGTAATATCCTTTGTTCGTTCAGTGATATTCAGTTGGCGATCTACTGCTATAACGCTGCTTAGCTATGGACAGTGACAATTATAATTATCTTAGATCTCTGTTTGCATCAGCATTCTTTGTTAATAGCAGATCCCAAGTTATTTTAAGCTTAATGACTAAGGTCAAGCAGATGTATATTTTAATGTTGATTGTTTTGTGCAACTGTTACGTCTGCATTTATTCAGTTACAAGAAATAATGTTTGTTAATTATGTGCCTTCAAGTAATGGTCCATGTATTAAAATCGATAATCGTTTGGCAATTTTAATTTGTTTTAAATTTATCAAGTAGTTTTTTAAACTCAAAACTATTGTACCAAGGTATGCAAACTTGTATTGTTTAGTTCAAGTTTAAAGTGCCTTGTAGGTCTTCTGGCGTGTTATTTGTGATTGCCACTGTAACATTGATGCCTTGAATGTTTTAGATTTGAAGACATCAAGCCATGCTTTGGATAGCTCAAACTTGGAGCCTGATGCTAATGCACAATTTTTTTTCAGCTCTCTTAGGACTTCTTTGAAACTTGTGACCGTTTGTCGCTTCTGAAACTCATGTGTTCAAGCTTTAAAGGTTTGGCAAATGTTGTAATTTTTATTGTTGGAATTCTTAAAGATTTTATAGTGGCTGTTATGATTCCTCTTGTGACTTACTGTTTGTCAATGGTAAAATGTCATTGACACAAATATAATTTAATTTTTTTATTTTGGCTCAGTATTTTACCACTCCTTAATCCAAGCTTCCTACGATTTCATTGGTAGCAGAGTGTGGTTCTGACATTGGCTACTTTCTCTTAGTAAAGAAAATTGCTAGGAAAAATAGTTGTTGTTTATGTTCGCAAAGTGCACTGCTTGATTTGTGTTCCAGGGTACTGTAACGTAGTGGTGCCCATGAACAAGAGATCTGTGCTAGGCGTATTGTATTTGATGAAAAATCTATTTATTGTAGTATGGGCAGTCAATATGTGGTTTACCGCAGAAGGCAACGACGTGCAGTTGAGCCTTTGTATGCATGTTGCTTTGGACCACCAACACGTTATCATGGCTGACAACAATGGCGAGATAGACGCCGACTGTGCTGCGCGCAGCATTACACTTGCAGGCGTGCAGCTGAATATGTAATTATTGCAGGAAATCTCACCTTAACGTTCACCGAGCTTTAGAAGCAAGACACGTTTAAATTATTTGTGGAACTGTGTTCAGGTTTTACAGGTGGTGAATACCGAGCCCAGTTATGCCCTTCCTCTTGATTAGTTGTACAATAAAGTCATTCAGTTGCAACTTAGCACTAGCTTGCTAAATTGGCGAGACATCAATCGCCATGACTGAGTGAATTATTTTTCTCCTGTCCCAGATACTAGAGGTTATAAGTTTGGAATCATGGCTAGTGATCATAAGGACAGGTGGAAATAATCTAACAGATTTCTATAAACACTTGTATCCCTTCCTTGGCCCACTACCTTATCCTTTACTAAAATGTAGTCATATTTTTTATCTAAGATCTCCGTTGGCCCAAGTATAGTTACACTGATCAGCCAGGACATCATGACCACTTACCTAATAGCAGGTACGACCACCTTTGGCACGCATAACAGCGGCGACGCGTCGTGGCATGGAAGCAATGAGGCCTTCGCAGGCTGCAGGAGGGGGTTGGTACAAGCTAAATAATTCCAATATAATCCGAGGAGGCGGACGGTGAGCTCTGACGCCATGTTCAGTCACGTCCCAGATGTGTTCGATCGGTTTCAGATCTGGCGAGTTGAGGGGCCAGCCACTCGCCACTGTGCTCCTCGGACCACTTCATCACACCCCTGGCCTTGTGGCTTGGTGCATTGTTGAAAAACGCCACTGCCATCGGCAAATATGATCTTCATGAAGGGGCGTACGTGGTCTGCAACAAGTGTACGACATACCTTGACCGTCTTGGTGTCTTGCACAGGCTCCACTGCACCCACGCACGCCCACATGGATGTTCCTCAGAGCGTAATGGAGCTGCCGCCAGCTTGCCTCCGTCCCGCAGTATAGGAGTCGAGGCAATAGCACCTTGATATCGATACTGGGGGAGGGAGACAATCTGTTCCCCCTCCCATCGACCTGATGAAGAAGACATCGGGATTCATGAGATCATGCAACGCTCTGTCACAGGGTCATGTGCCCAACGCTCTGTCGATGGTCATGTGCCCATTTCAGTCCTAGCTGCCGATGTCGTGGTGTTAACATTGACACATGCATGAGCCATCGGTACATTTTGTGTTAAGACACTCTACTCTGCCCAGCATTAAAGTCTGATGTTAGTTCCGCCACAGCTCGCCGCATGTCCTATTTTAACAGTCTACCCAGCCTAAGACGTCCCACATCGATAATGAGGGATGGCCAACGACTTCCGGACGTGGCTTCAGCTTGGCTTCCCCAAGTGTTTATGACACTCTCTACAGCACTCCTCGATTACCCAACAAGTTGTGCAGTATCCTAAATGCTCAAGCAGAGCCTCCGGGCTATCAAAACCTGCACTCGGTGAAACTCAGACAGATCCACGGACAGCACGCTCACTGATACTACACGCACCGTGCGTGTGTCTGACTAGCAGTCATTCCACGCCAGGTGATGCTGCTATGACCTGATCAAGTTTATTACTAAAGGAGAGCGGTGGTCAGAATGTTCTGGTTGATCAGTGTATGTATATATGTATATATCTTTTCTTAAGAGATAAATTATTATTTTTAGATTGTTGTAAGTAGCAAAACCTCTTAGCAGTTCTCTATTTTCATTACATACCGGTTCTCCAGAAGGCCCTACAATATTTGTTACTGGCATATTTTCCATTCTGGTGTTGAAATCACTCACCCGCAAGAAACATACGTTTTTCATATTAGGTGCACTGTGCTGCCACCTACTGCCAGGTGCCCCATTTCAGCGGCCTCAGTAGTCATTAGACATCTTGAGGTAGCAGAATGGGGCGCTCTGCAGATCTCACGGACTACGAACGTTATGTTATACGTCTGTACGCGAGATTTACACACTCCTAAACAGCCCTAGGTCCACTATTTCCGATGTGATAGTGAAGTGGAAACGTGAAGGGTCATGTAAAGCACAAAAGCGTACAGGCCGACCTCGTCTGTTGACTGCCAGAGACCGCCAACGGTTGAAGAGCGTCGTGATGTGTAAAAGGCAGACATCTACCCAGACCATCACAAAGGAATTGGTTCAAATGGCTCTGAGCACTATGGGACTTAACTTCTGAGGTCATCTGTCCCCTAGAGCTTAGAACTACTTAAACCTAACTAACCTAAGAACATCACACACATCCATGCCTGAGGCAGGATTCGAACCTGCGACCGTAGCGGTCACACAGTTCCAGAATTGTAGTGCCTAGAACCGCTCGGCCACCCCGGCCAGCACACAAAAAGGAATTACAAGCTGCATCAGGATCCACTGCAAGTACTATAGCAGTTAGGCGGGAGGTGAGAAAACTTGGATTTTGTGGTCGAGCTGCTGCTCATAAGCCACACAATACGCCGGTAAATTCCAAACGACGCCTCGCTTGGTGTAAGCAGCGTTAATATTGGACGATTGAACAGTGGAAAAACGTGTGGAGTGACGAATCAGGGTACACAGTGTGGCGACCCGACGACAGGGTGTGGCTTTGACGAATGCCCGGTGAACGTCACCTGCCATCGTGTGTAGTGCCAACAGTAAAATTCAGAGGCGGTGGTGTTATGGTGTGGTCGTGGTTTTGATTGAGGGGGCTTGGAACCCCTTGTTGTTTTACGTGGCTCTATCGCAGTACAGGCCTGCATCTATGTTTTAATCACCATCTTGATTCTCGCTGTTGAAGAGCAATTTGGGGAAGGCGATTGCATCTTTCAACACGATCGAGCACTAGTTCATAATGCATGGCGTGTGGCGGAGTGGTTACAGAACAATAACATCTCTGTAATGGACTGACCTGTGCAGGGTCCTCACCTGAGTCCTGTAGAACACCTTTTGGATGTTTTGCAACTCCAACTTCCTTGCCAGGTCTCACCGACCGGCATCGACACCTCTCCTCAGTGCAGCACTCCGTCAAGAATAGGCTGCCTTTCCTCAAGAAACCTTCGAGCACCTGATTAAACGTATGCCTGCGAGAGTGGAAGCTGTCACGAAGGCTAAGGGTGGGCCAACACCACATCGAATTTCAGTATTACCGAGGGAAGACGCCACGAACTTGTAAGTCATTTTCAGCCAGTTGTCCGGATCTTTTGATCACGTAGTGATATTTATCGAGTCTGCTGTAGCTCTTCACAGAATTTTCTGGACTCACCCTTACTTCCTTCTTCTGGTGCATATGCGCTTATAATGGTGGTGTTGCCTCTTCTCAGTTTCAATATGACTGTGAGTATTCTTTCGCTTGTGTATGTGCAATCTTTCAAGCCTTTTGCCTATCTCTCATGCAGGAGTAATGCCACACCTTAGCTTGCTCTTTCATACTGTTTGACTTCACTATAGAACATTATCTAATCTCCAACATATTTATTACATCTCATTTTCATTTTCGTTTCTGTTATTACTACAGTGCCGATATTCATGCCATTTGGTGTAGTTGCCAGTGCTATCCATTTTTGGGAAATTCCTCTGACATTCCAGGTTGCTACTGTAATATATTTGTTGATCTATTTTCGTTGGTCCTCTTTTGTAGCCCTATCACTGATCTACGAGACCAAGATCAAAGGGTTTATGAAGTGTACGTGCTTGAAGACTGAATTAGACATCTTTAACAAAGCGTAAAAAAAAAGAGCTGGAAAACTTGCAAACTGAAGATAGTATATAAGAAGAATGGCAAAATCCAAAGAATGTGACGTACAGACCAGCAAGAGCCATAAGTTATAGAGCAAGTATATGCACAAGAGGCAATCTTAAATAATTATAGTTTTGCTTCTCTGAGGAGAGAGTTTATTATAAATATGGAAGTAACTCAAGCCTTAGACACTGGAAGGATTATTAGCCCACGAAAAGCTCAGAACATTGCCAAAACCGGTTATCAGGGCATCTTCGAACAGCCTCTATGGATTGCATAAAGATTATTTGTCACATCAGCGTACAAGGATGGATCCTGTGGTCTAGGGGTAGCGTCTTTGATTCATAATCAAAACGTCTTCGGTCCCGTGTTCGATCCCCTCCACTGCCTAAATTTTGATAAAAAATCAGCATTGGCGGCCGAAGACTGCCGGCACAAAAAGTCAGCCTCATTCTGCCAACGGCCTTGTCAAAGAGGGCGGAGGAGCGGATAGAGGTTCAGGGCGCTCTCTTGACCTAGGGGTGGGAAATTGCCCCTAAAGGCGGAAGAATCAGCAATGATCAACGACATGAGGATGCAGAAGGCAATGGAAACCACTGCATTAAAGACACGTAACGTGTATCCACAGGACATGTGGCCTGTAATTGAAGAAGTGACATGATGATCTCTCCATTGGCAAAAGATTACGGAATAGTCCCCCATTCGGATATCCGGGAGGGGACTTAAAAGGGGGAGGTTACCATGAGAAAAAGATTGAATAATCAACGAAAGGATAACGTTCTACGAGTCGGGGCGTGGAATGTCAGAAGCTTGAACGTGGTAGGGAAACTAGAAAATCTGAAAAGGGAAATGCATAGGCTCAATCTAGATATAGTAGGGATCCGTGAAGTGAAGTGGAAGGAAGACAAGGATTTCTGGTCAGATGAGTATCGGGTAATATCAACAGCAGCAGAAAATGGTATAACAGGTGTAGGATTCGTTATGAATAGGAAGGTAGGGCAGAGGGTGTGTTACTGTGAACAGTTCAGTGACTAGGTTGTTCTAATCAGAAACGACAGCAGACCAACACCGACAACGATAATTCAGGTATACATGCCGACGTCGCAAGCTGAAGATGAACAGATAGAGAAAGTGTATGAGGATATTCAAAGGGTAATGCAGTATGTAAGGGGGGCGAAAATCTATTAGTCATGGGCAACTGGAATGCAATTGTAGGAGAAGGAGTAGAAGAAAATGTTACAGGGCAATATGGGCTTGGGACAAGGAATGAAAGAGGAGAAAGACTAATTGAGTTTTGTAACAAGTTTCAGCTAGTAATAGCGAATACCCTGTTCAAGAATCACAAGAGGAAGAGGTATACTTGGAGAAGGCCGGGAGGTACGGGAAGATTTCAATTAGATTACCTCATGGTCAGACAGAGATTCCGAAATCAGATACTGGATTGTAGGGCGTACCCAGGAGCAGATATAGACTCAGATCACAATATAGTAGTGATGAAGAGTAGGCTGAAGTTCAAGACATTAGTCAGGAAGAATCAATACGCAAAGAAGTGGGATACGGAAGTACTAAGGAATGACGAGATACATTTGAAGTTCTCTAACGCTATAGATACAGCAATAAGGAATAGCGCAGTAGGTAGTAAAGTTGAAGAGGAATGGACATCTCTAAAAAGGGCCATCACAGGAGTTGGGGAGGATAACATAGGTACAAAGAAGGTAGCTGCGAAGAAACCATGGGTAACAGAAGAAATACTTCAGTTGATTGACGAAAGGAGGAAGTACAAACATGTTCCGGGAAAATCAGGAATACAGAAATACAAGTCGCTGAGGAATGAAATAAACAGGAAGTGCAGAGAAGTTAAGACGAAATGGCTGCAGGAAAAATGTGAAGACATCGAAAAAGATATGATTGTCGGAAGGACAGACTCAGCATACAGGAAAGTCAAAGCAACCTTTGGTGACATTAAAAGCGACGGTGGTAAAATTAAGAGTGCAACGGGAATTCCACTGTTAAACGCAGAGGAAAGAGCAGGGAGGTGGAAAGAATACATTGAATGCCTCTATGGGGGTTAAGATTTGTCTGATGTGATAGAAGAAGAAACAGGAGTCGATTTAGAAGAGATAGGGGATCCAGTATTAGAATCGGAATTTAAAAGACCTTTGGAGGACTTACGGTCAAATAAGGCAGAAGGGATAGATAACATTCCATAAGAATTTCTAAAATCATTGGGGGAAGTGGCAATAAAACGACTATTCACGTTGGTGTGTAGAATATATGAGTCTGTCGATATACCATCTGACTTTCGGAAAAGCATCATCCACACAATTCCGAAGACAGCAAGAGCTGACAAATGCGAGAATTATCGCAGAATCAGCTTAACAGCTCATGCATCGAAGCTGCTTACAAGAATAATATACAGAAGAATGGAAAAGAAAATTGAGAATGCGCTAGGTGACGATCAGTTTGGCTTCAGGAAAAGTAAAGGGACGAGAGAGGCAATTCTGACGTTACGGCTAATAATGGAAGCAAGGCTAAAGAAAAATCAAGACACTTTCATAGGATTTGTCGACCTGGAAAAAGCGTTCGACAATATAAAATGGTGTAAGCTGTTCGAGATTCTGAAAAAAGTAGGGGTAAGCTATAGGGAGAGACGGGTCATATACAATATGTACAACAACCAAGAGGGAATAATATAAGTGGACGATCAAGAACGAAGTGCTCGTATTAAGAAGGGTGTAAGACAAGGCTGTAGTCTTTCGCCCCTACTCTTCAATCTGTACATCGAGGAAGAAAGGATGGAAATAAAAGAATGTTTGAGGAGTGGAGGTAAAATACAAGGTGAAAGGATATCAATGATTCGATTCGCTGATGACATTGCTATCCTGAGTGAAAGTGAAGAAGAATTAAATGATCTGCTGAACGGAATGAACAGTCTAATGAGTACACAGTATGGTTTGAGAGTAAATCGGAGAAAGACGGAGGTAATGAGAAGTAGTAGAAATGAGAACAGCGAGAAACTTAACATCAGGATTGATGGTCACGAAGTCAATGAAGTTATGGAATTCTGCTACCTAGGCAGTAAAATAACCAATGACGGACGGAGCAAGGAGGACATCAAAAGCAGACTCGCTATGGCAAAAATTGCATTTCTGGCCAAGAGAAGTCTACTAGTATCAAATACCAGCTTTAATTTGAGGAAGAAATTTCTGAGGATGTACGTCTGGAGTACAGCATTGTATGGTAGTGAAACATGGACTGTGGAAAAACCGGAACAGAAGAGAATCGAAGCATTAGAGATGTGGTGCTATAGACAAATGTTGAAAACTAGGTGGACTGATAAGGTAAGGAATGAGGAGGTTCTACGCAGTATCGGAGAGGAAAGGAATATGTGGAAGACACTGATAAGGAGAAGGGACAGGATGATAGGACATCTGCTAAGACATGAGGGAATGACTTCCATGGTACTAGAGGGAGCTGTAGAGGGCAAAAACTGTAGAGGAAGACAGAGATTGGAATACGTCAAGCAAATAATTGAGGACGTAGGTTGCAAGTGCTACTCTGAGATGAAGAGGTTTGCACAGGAAAGGAATTCGTGGCGGGTCGCATCAAACCAGTCAGTAGACTGATGACCAAAAAAAAGCGTACAAGAAATCGCTCTTTTGATGCGACGTGAATGGATCAGGAGGAAATCTCTAAATCGGGTAGAGTAACACGTCTGTCCAGCTCAATACAGCGATTCACGGATAAAGGATGTTGATCACAAAAAGTTGCCCGAAACTGAACCGCGGATGTTAATGCTGCTCTGTCTTCGAACTACTTTTTTCACGAAACGTGTACGTTGCCTTATCTGCGGAAAGAGTTACCGTTTCCAAGTAATGTAGGTTTACGTCTCTCACAGAACTTAGATCTCCCCTGCGAAACTCAACCTACTCGGAGATTACCGCTGTGGCTTCTGCGGCTGATTGGTGCGAACGCGGCAATTCGCCAGAGATGCTGTTGGCAGTGGAGAGGGTAGGATACCGGGTAGCACAGCTTAGGCGGCCGGATGTGAACCTCTCGTAAGGTGTTAGGCTACACTGATGAAATGTGACGCGCGTCAAATCCATTTCTCCCGTGCCGTGTGTCACGCACCCTCACCGCCAAGCTCTATAAGCAAAGGGTAGTATTGCAAATAGCATTCCCAGAGAGGTGGAATGCTGTCTCCGACATCCATTCTGTACCCCTTCAGAGTCTGTTTTACAGTTAGTGGATGTTTTATATTTTCACTTCGTATTATTCTACAAAATTAACCTGTGCACCTAAACAAGAATGAACTGTGAGACTTAAAGTAATGAAGTATTTTAGCAGAAAAACTGAACCATAATACGTCATACGAATTACAGATTTAACCATGACAGTGTTTGGTTTGCTTGCTGTTGTCTTGTAACTGGGGATGTAATTAATCGGACTTACCTCAAAAGTCGTACCAATGATCATCGACTACATGGAGAACAACCACATCAAAGTCGCTATTTGGAGAAATGGACCAGACAAAAATTTTAATTTTATGCAATTAACGGAAGTATAGATTTGTTCCTGGAGAGGGTCCGCCTTGAGCAAAACACAATTTTATCTATTCATCTATTTCCCATGCATGTTTCGCTGAAGTTTCAACGTCATCAGTGGGACTTTATTTTCCTTGTATTAAGCAGGAAAAATGTTTTTTTTTTTTTTGTCTTTATAAATCTGAAAAACAGACAAAGTTATGTATATACACCTTGTTACCACATATTCTGGTTTTCCTGGATTTTAAGTTTTTGTTGCAGTTGTATCATTTCACTGTTTGTCATCTGCAACAATGTAGAACTTAGTGTAGTAAAGTTATTTACCACTAGATTTTAGGAATGGGCGTGTTACGGTTAGGCCTGACATTAACTAATTCTGTGTGATATATTGTGTGTGTGTGTTTTTCCAGTATGTGTCACTTACTTTTGCTGGTTTCCCCATTACCTTCAATGTGAAGAAATGCACCATGTAGCTTTCAAGAGCAAATGAAACATATTGCAAACAAACACACCATACACGCAACCACAAACACAAACACAAACACACACATACACACACACACACACACACACACACACACACACACACACACACACACATACACACACACTCACACACACTCAGTTTTCCACCTAGAATTATTTAATAATAGGCCTGGCCATAACATTACCAGACGTAAAATTTCGAAGTAAATAACTTTTCTGCATTAAGTTCTACATGGCTGCAGATGACACAAAACTGTAAAAAAAAAAAAACAGCTGCAATAAAAAACGTAAAAGCCCTGGACAACCACGGATTGTGATAAAAAGGTATAAATGCAAAACTTTCTTTTCCAAATTTGTAAGTACTGTCGTAAAAACTCGAATTTACACGTGTACAAGTAGTAGTAAAGAGCATTTACCCAGCGTTATATAAAGCAACTAAAACCCCACTGATGATGTTGAAGCTTCAGCGTAACATGTTTGGAAATACAAAAAAAGATAAAATTTTGTTTTGCTCAAGGTGGATCCCCTCGAGAAACAAATCTGTTAGTAAGCAAACACGTACAAAAGAACCTCAAGCTCAAGATGATTAATGGCAGTACAGTTTAACTACTTGAGGCAATATACTTTAATCACACGCTGAAGTTAACTTTATGGCTGATAGATTCCAGAATGCACTATTACCTATTGTCACAGTTTGCAGTCACTTTCCCCTTGTACTCATTATCAGAACATACAAATGAATGAATGTGGATAAAGCTTTGAAATTATAGAAAAAATGCTATGACATGCTGTCATCCTAAATCTTCTTCTAGCTAGTGTTTTCGGAGAGCGTGCACCGTCTGACAATGCCACCGAATTTGCTCTTCCCACACAGATCTCAGAGAATGGCCGCGACGGACAACTGGCTCTCTTACGGAGCCTTACCCATAGTTCTATTTTCCATGCACAATTCGCAGATTGAACACGAAAATAATGGTGGTTTGTTGTTGTTGTTGTGGTCTTCAGTCCTGAGACTGGTTTGATGCAGCTCTCCATGCTACTCTATCCTGTGCAAGCTTGTTCATCTCCCAGTATCTACTGCAACCAACATCCTTCTGAATCTGCTTAGTGTATTCATCTCTTGGTCTCCCTCTACGATTTTTACCCTCCACACTGCCCTCCAATGCTAAATTTGTGATCCCTTGATGCCTCAAAACATGTCCTACCAACCGATCCCTTCTTCTAGTCAAGTTGTGCCACAAACTTCTCTTCTCCCCAATCCTATTCAATACCTCCTCATTAGTTACGTGATCTACCCACATTGTCTTCAGCATTCTTCTGTAGCACCACATTTCGAAAGCTTCTATTCTCTTCTTGTCCAAACTAGTTATCGTCCATGTTTCACTTCCATACATGGCTACATTTCATACAAATACTTTCAGAAATGACCTCCTGACACTTAAATCTATACTCGATGTTAACAAATTCCTCTTCTTGAGAAACGCTTTCCTTGCCATTGCCAGTCTACATTTTATATCCTCTCTACTTCGACCATCATCGGTTATTTTACTCCCTAAATAGCAAAACTCCTTTACTACTTTAAGTGTCTCATTTCCTAATCTAATTCCCTCAGCATCACCCGACTTAATTTGACTACATTCCATTATCCTCGTTTTGCTTTTGTTGATGTTCATCTTATATCCTCCTTTCAAGACACTGTCCATTCCGTTCAACTGCTCTTCCAAGTCCTTTGCTGTCTCTGACAGAATTACAATGTCATCGGCGAACCTCAAAGTTTTTACTTCTTCTCCATGAATTTTAATACCTACTCCGAATTTTTCTTTTGTTTCCTTTACTGCTTGCTCAATATACAGATTGAATAACATCTGGGAGAGGCTACAACCCTGTCTTACTCCTTTCCCAACCACTGCTTCCCTTTCATGCCCCTCGACTCTTATAACTGCCATCTGGTTTCTGTACAAATTGTAAATAGCCTTTCGCTCCCTGTATTTTACCCCTGCCACCTTCAGAATTTGAAAGAGAGTATTCCAGTTAACATTGTCAAAAGCTTTCTCTAAGTCTACAAATGCTAGAAACGTAGGTTTGCCTTTTCTTAATCTTTGTTCTAAGATAAGTCGTAAGGTCAGTATTGCCTCACGTGTTCCAACATTTCTACGGAATCCAAACTGATCTTCCCCGAGGTCGGCTTCTACCAGTTTTTCCATTCGTCTGTAAAGAATTCGCGTTAGTATTTTGCAGCTGTGACTTATTAAACTGATAGTTCGGTAATTTTCACATCTGTCAACACCTGCCTTCTTTGGGATTGGAATTATTATATTCTTCTTGAAGTCTGAGGGTATTTCTCCTGTCTCATACATCGTGCTCACCAGATGGTAGAGTTTTGTCATGACTGGCTCTCCCGAGGCCATCAGTAGTTCAAATGGAATGTTGTCTACTCCCGGGGCCTTGTTTCGACTCAGGTCTTTCAGTGCTCTGTCAAACTCTTCACGCAGTATCTTATCTCCCATTTCGTCTTCATCTACATCCTCTTCCATTTCCATAATATTGTCCTCAAGTACATCGCCCTTGTATAAACCCTCTATATACTCCTTTCACCTTTCTGCCTTCCCTTCTTTGCTTAGAACTGGGTTGCCATCTGAGCTCTTGATATTCATACAAGTGGTTCTCTTCTCTCCAAAGGTCTCTTTAATTTTCCTGTAGGCAGTATCTATCTTACCCCTAGTGAGACAAGCCTCTACATCCTTACATTTGTCCTCAAGCCATCCCTGCTTAGCCATTTTGCACTTCCTGTCGATATCATTTTTGATACGTTTGTATTCCTTTTTACCTGCTTCATTTACTGCATTTTTATATTTTCTCCTTTCATCAATTAAATTCAAAATTTCTTCTGTTACCCAAGGATTTCTTTTAGCCCTCGTCTTTTTACCTACTTGATCCTCTGCTGCCTTCACTACTTCATCCCTCAGAGCTACCCATTCTTCTTCTACTGTATTTCTTTCCCCCATTCCTGTCAATTGTTCCCTTATGCTCTCCCTGAAACTCTCTACAACCTCTGGTTCTTTCAGTTTATCCAGGTCCCATCTCCTTATATTCCCACCTTTTTGCAGTTTCTTCAGTTTCAATCTGCAGTTCATAACCAATAGATTGTGGTCAGAATCCACATCTGCACCAGGAAATGTCTTACAATTTAAAACCTGGTTCCTAAATCTCTGTCTTACCATAATATAATCTATTTGATACCTTTTAGTATCTCCAGGATTCTTCCAGGTATACAACCTTCTTTTATAATTCTTGAACCAAGTGTTGGCTATGAATAAGTTATGCTCTGTGCAAAATTCTACAAGGCGGCTTCCTCTTTCATTCCTTCCCCCCAATCCATATTCACCTACTATGTTTCCTTCTCTCCCTTTTCCTACTGACGAATTCCAGTCACCCATGACTATTAAATTTTCGTCTCCTTTCACTACCTGATTAATTTCTTTTATCTCGTCATAGATTTCATCTATTTCTTCATCATCTGCAGAGGTAGTTGGCTTATAAACTTGTACTACTGTAGTAGGCATGGGCTTTGTGTCTATCTTGGCCACAATAATGCGTTCACTATGCTGTTTGTAGTAGCTAACCCGCACTCCAATTTTTTTATTCATTATTAAACCTACTCCTGCATTACCCCTATTTGATTTTGTATTTATAACCCTGTAATCACCTGACCAAAAGTCTTGGTCCCCCTGCCACCGAACTTCACTAATTCCCACTATATCTAACTTTAACCTATCCATTTCCCTTTTTAAATTTTCTAACCTACCTGCCCGATTAAGGGATCTGACATTCCACGCTCCGATCCGTAGAACGCCAGTTTTCTTTCTCCTGATAACGACGTCCTCCTGAGTAGTCCCCGCCCGGAGATCCGAATGGGGGACTATTTTACCTCCGGAATATTTTACCCAAGAGGACGCCATCATCATACAGTAGAGCTGCATGTCCTCGGGAAAAATTACGGCTGTAGTTTCCCCTTGCTTTCAGCCGTTCGCAGTACCAGCACAGCAAGGCCGTTTTGGTTAATGTTACAAGGCCAGATCAGTCAATCATCCAGACTGTTGCCCCTGCAACTACTGAAAAGGCTGCTGCCCCTCTTCAGGAACCACATGTTTGTCTGGCCTCTCAACAGATACCCCTCCGTTGTGGTTGCACCTACGGTACGGCCATCTGTATCGCTGAGGCACGCAAGCCTCCCCACCAACGGCAAGGTCCATGGTTCATGGGGGAATAATGGTGGTACCAGGAGCAAATGATTTTTTTTACTAGGGATCTGTGATAATACCCTCATGGGTTGGCTGTCTAGTTTTTTTCTCAAATTTAATTTCATGGATGACACTATCACTGTGAGTTACACAGAGTGGTCAAAAAATGCATATACACTATAAGTGTCCATAACGTCCAATTAATTCACGGAAATGTCTCGTTTTTTGTAGTTCGATAGTTTACTGTACTGGTAGTGGCCACACACGCACTATTTTGTTTTGTTACTGGATAGTGGCCAGATAAGGCTTGTTTTGTCACGTGATGTCACTACGTTAGGTTTGTTATGTTTTGTTTTGAGTTACATGGGTAAACATCTCTGGTGCAAGGCAGGCATTCGATGAAATGAAGTCAGATTGAAAGTTGTACATTAAGTATGAAAACATTAACGTGGTCGAATGTCAATGGCGAATAGAATTTCAAAGACAGCCATCGACACCTATAGCAATTCCGTGCATTTGAGGCAAATTTGAAGTCCAAGACTATGTTACAGGCGTCCCCAAACAACGATATGGATGACCTGTAACAGCAACAAGTCCATCGAGCTCCCGTGCAGTGCTACGACAATTCGTTCGCTCATCAGAGGAAACTGAGATAGTGTGCCCGTGAAGAGATCAGCGCACATTGAAAACAGCGAAGTTTCAGTAACGCATCCCAAGAGTGGTACATACTATGAACGAGGACAACCCAGATCGTAGGATGGAGTACTGCGAGTGGTTTAATGGCTTGATGCTCAACAATGAAGCGTTTGCAATGACAATTGTGAGGTGTGATGAAGCGCAATATAAACTCAGTGATACAGTGAACCGCCAGAATTGTGTCTAATGAGCACCGCAAATTCGTGCGTCAATATGAACAAGTCCGCGAATTTACCGGAAGAGAATCTGAATCTGATATGGACGTTCACCCCAGACGACACAGTTATAGGAGATTTCAACCTAGAGAAGCTTAAGGCATATATTTTACTTGACACCCGTGAGTTGTATGGGACCAAAAGGATTTACTTTCAACAAGATGCTTGCCCACCTCACTACCATAACATTGTTAAGGACTACAACAACAAAAATCTACCCGGATGATGGACACCTCTAGGAGCTGATGTCGAATATCCATCGCTTTCTGTGTACTTGGTATCTCCGGACTTTTACCCACGGCGAACGTTGAAAGACGTCGTTCACCGACAAAAATCACGCACATTGGATTAACTGCGAGAATGCATCGAACATTCATATGCAGATATCCAACTGGACACCCTGTAGTCGATGGTTCCAGCAGCACTTCAGTGGCATCGCTGGTGTATGAATATTAAAGGTGACACTTCGAAAACCTACACTGATTTTCAGAACTTTCATTTTACTCATCACTTTGACCGAAAATGAGGCGTTGCCGTAATTTCGAAGTTGTTTACAGTCCTACAGTAAACACTTCTCGAACCTCTCTGTAAAATTACTTGCGATCTACTTATTTTCAAACCTTACTAGTAGTGTAGACGACAGCGCGAAAAACGGAAACGTTACCATAAATACCCTACTGGCCATTAAAATTGCTACACCAAGAAGAAATGCAGATGAAAAAAGGGTATTCATTGGACAGACATATTGTACTAGAACTGACATGTGATTAAATTTTCATGCAATTTGGGTGCATAGATCATGAGAAATCAGTAGGCAGAACAACAACCTCTGGCCCTAATAACGGCCTTGATACGCCTGGGCATTGAATCAAACAGAGCTTCGATGGCGTGTATAGTTACAGCTGCCAATGCAGTTTCAACACGATACCACAGTTCATCAAGAGTAGTGACTGGCGTATTGCCAGTAGCTCAACCACCATCGACCAAACATTTTCAGTTGGTGAGAGATCTGGAGAATGTGCTGGCCAGGGCAGCAGTCGAACATTTTCTGTATCCAGAAAGGCCCGTACAGGACCTGCAAAGTGCGGTCGTGCATTATCCAGCTGAAATGTAGGGTTCCGCACGGATCGAATGAAGTGTAGAGCCACGGGTCGCAACACATCTGCAATGTAACGTCCACTGTTCAAAGTGCCGTCAATGCGAACAAGAGGTGACCGAGGCGTGTAACCAATGGCACTCCGTACCATCACGCCGGGTGATACGCCAGTATGGCGATGACGAATACACGCTTCCAATGTGCGTTCACCGCGATGTCGCCAAACACGGATGCGACCATCATGATGCTGTAAACAAAACCTGGATTCGTCCGGAAAAATGACGTTTTGCCATTTGAGCATCCAGGTTCGTCGTTGAGTACACTATCACAGGCGCTCCTGTCTGTGATGCAGCGTCAAGGGTAAACGCAGCCATGGTCTTCGAGTTGATAGTCCATGCAGCTGCAAACGTCGTCGAACTGTTCGTGCAGATGGTTGTTGTCTTGGAAACGTCCCCACCTGTTCACTCAGGGATTGAGACGTGGCTGCACGATCCGTTACAGCCATGCTGATAAGATGCCTGTCATCTCGACTGCTAGATATACGAGTCCGTTGGGATCCAGCACAGCGTTCCGTATTACCCTCCTGAACCCACCGATTCCATATTCTGCTAACAGTCATTGGATCGCGACCAATGCGAGCAGAAACGTCGCGATACGATATACCGCAATCGCGGTAGGCTGCAATCCGACCTTTATCGAAGTCGGAAACGTGATGGTACGCATTTCTCCTCCTTACACGAGGCATCAGAACAACGTTTCACCAGGCAACGCTGCTCAACTGCTGTTTGTGTCTGAGAAATCGGTTGGAAACTTTCTACATGTAAGCACGTTGTAGGTGTCGTCACCGCCGCCAACCTTGTGTGAATGCTCTGAAAAGCTAATCATTCGCATATCACAGCATCTTCTTCGTGTCGGTTAAATTTCGCGTCTGTAGCACGTCATCTTCGTGGAGTAGCAATTTTAATGGCCAGTAGTGTAATTAAATGCTGTTTCCTTAAATGGACATATTTATTATTCTTGGAACTTTTTTACACGTTGCAGTTGCGTGTTTAAGCCGTCTTTGTCACTTCACTGTTGGCCGAGGCCTCATATCCAGATTTTATTGGCACGCGAAGCACATTACGTGTTCTCCAGTGGGAAGTCACTTGGCGGCCGGCCGTGGTCTGAAGTATTTGCTGGGAGCCGCGATCGTATTCTCTTTGTGTGAAGCAAATCTCACCATCTGTTACAAACCAAAGAGGACCTCGCTGGAAGAGAAGAGCTGTTTACAATTGCGGGCAGGCCCGACTTCAAAGGAATGCTTATGTTGTTGAATCACCTCTTTCGGTATCGGACAAGGGTTCTGACTGCATTTGTACCAAATACCGAAAGGCAACAATTCGTTCAAATCAATGCAGTAGGTAGAGAACACGAAAAGAAAAATTTTTCGCTAGGGAACGTATGGTACTTGAAGTGAATTTGTAATTTTAGGGAACATTTGCTTAGTGGTGCTGACCTAAGCTGTTGGAATTTTTCCTGGCATTCAAAATTGTCTCGTGCACGGATGACTGGATATACTGGTCGGTTGTACCTCCGAATGTTAGACAAAGGCTACACTTCCGGCACGCTGCAGCGCCAGCCCATTTCAGTGTTGCTCTGAGGAATCATCTGAGAGCCACCTTCAGGAATCTATGGATCGGAAGAGGTGAACCTGTGGCCTGGCCACATAGGTCGCCTGTTCTCACGTGCCTGGGTCTCTTCCTCTGGAGGCGTATAAAGCACCTGGTGCGTGAAACTGTTGTGTTAACAAAAGAAGATATTTTCAGTAGAAGTGCCGCCGCTGCTTGCACCATTGCGATCATGCCTGGAATCATAGAACGCACATGACAGTTAGTGCTGCGACAGTGTATGGCATACACACCGGCTAATGGTTTAGAACTCTAGCAACACCTCTGACTGCCACTACTACAATTACCATGCTAGAATACCTTCTGGGTAAATTGTCTATAGCATCAAAAACTGCCGCCAGGGATCTTATGTGGCATAACCAAACATTTTAGTTGTGATATTCCCTACTTTCTATATTAATCAGTAGGAATAGTTTCAGAGTACCCTATATTTTCTACTTAGTAAAGTCTCAAATTACTTAGTTTTATTTATACACAGGGTGTCCATTGATCGTGACCGGGCCAAATATCTCACGAAATAAGCGTCAAACGAAAAAACTACAAACAACGAAACTTGTATAGCTTGAAGGGGGAAACCAGATGGCGCTATGGTTGGCCCGCTAGATGGCGCTGCCATCGGTCAAACGGATATCGACTGCATTTTTTAAAAATAGGAACCCCCATTTTCATTACATATACGTGTAGTAAGTAAAGAAATATGAATGTTTTAGTTGGACAACTGTTTTTCCTTTGTGACAGATGGCGCTGTAATAGTCACAAACATATGGCTCATAATTTTAGACGAACAGTTGATAACAAGTAGGTTTTTAAAATTAAAATATTGAACGTAGGTACGTTTGAACATTTTATTTGGGTCGTTCCAAAGTGATGCATGTACATTTGTGAACTTATCATTTCTGAGAACGGATGCTGTTACAGCGTGATTACCTGTAAATACCACATTAATGCAATAAATGCTCAAAATTATGTCCGTCAAACCCCAGTGCATTTGGCAGTACGTCTAACGACATTCCTCTCAAGATCGAGTAGTTCGCCTTCCGTAATGTTCGCACATGCATTGACAATGCGCTGACGCATGTTGTCAGGCGTTGTCGGTGGATCACGACAACAATTATCCTTCAACTTTACCCACAGAAAGAAATCCGGGGACGTTAGATCCGGTGAACGTGCGGGCCATGGTATGGTGCTTCGACGACAAATCCAACTGTCATGAAATATGCTATTCAATACCGCTTCAAACGCACGCGACCTATGTGCCGGACATCCATCATGTTGGAAGTACATCGCCATTCTGTCATGCAGTGAGACATATTGTAGTAACATAGATAGAACATTACGTAGGAAATCAGCATACATTGCACCATTGAGATTGCCATCGATAAAATGGGGAACAATTATGCTTCTTCCTATAAAGCTGCAGCATACATTAACCCGCCAAGGTCGCTGATGTTCCACTTGTCGCACCCATCGTGGATTTTCCGTTGCCCAGTTGTGCATATTATGCCGGTTTACGTTACCGCTGTTGGTGAATGACGCTTCGTCGCTAAATAGAACGCGTGCAAAAAATCTGTAATCGTCCCGCAATTTCTCTTGTTCCCAGTGGCAGAACTGTACACGACGTTCAAAGTCGTTTCCATGCAATTCCTGGTGCATAGAAATATGGTACGGTTGCAATTGATGTTGATGTAGCATTCTCAACACCGACGTTTTTGAGATTCCCGATTTCGCGCAAATTTGTCTGCTACTGATGTGCGGATTAGCCGCGACAGCAGCTAAAACACCTACTTGGGCATCATTATTTGTTGCAGGTCGTGTCTGACGTTTCACATGTGGCTGAACATTTCCTGTTTCCTTAAATAACGCAACTATCTGGCGAACGGTCCTGACACTTAGATGATGTCGTCCAGGATACCGAGCAGCATATATAGCACACGCCCGTTGGGCATTTTGATCACAATAGCCATACATCAACACGATATCGATCTTTTCCGCAATTGGTAAACGGTCCATTTTATCACGGGTAATGTATCACGAAGCAAATACCGTCCGCATTGGCGGAATGTTACGTGATACCACGTACTTTTGCCTTTGTGATTATTACAGCGCCATTTATCACAGAGCGAAGAAACTGGTCCAACTAAAACATTCAAATTTCTTTACCTACTACACGAATGTGTAATAAAAAATGGGGGTTCCTATTTTTAAAAAAAATGCAGTTGATATCCGTTTGACCTATGGCAACGCCATCTAGCGGGCCAACCCTAGCGCCATCTGGTTTCGCCCTTCAAGTTAGACGAGTTTCGTTCTTTGTAGCTTTTCCGTTTGACGCTTATTTGGTGAGATATTTGGCCCGGTCACTATCAATGGACCACCCTGTATAATGTAAATTAACAATTACAGCATGACAGTTTCAGTTCTCGCGATTACTGTTTCATTTATGTTGTCGTAAGGAAATTTAAAAAACAGGATGATGTTTGTTAAACTGTAGTGTTTAACAAATCTATAATTACCATCAGCCATACACTTCACTCGTATTTACGTACCGTTCTGTTCTACAGTTCGGATGAGCAGACAGTTAGCTTGTATTGTATTGTATCGTATGGAACTGGAGACCTAGAAACGACAGGCAACAGCTGTCCACTCACCCCACCGCCGCCCCACACCGAACCCAGGATTGACAGCTTAGTGAAGCTCTAAACTGAACCTTGCACAGCCGCAGTTCAGGCGTTCCTATTTCACAGCAGTTTTATTTATTATTTTATTTTTTACATGAGCTTAATTATTTATGTATTGCATGTTCTGAATTTATGTTCACCCCATCGTCGTCCCACACCGAACCCAGAGTTGACAGCTTAGTGAAGCTCTAAACTGAACTTTGCACAGCCGCAGTTGAGGCGTTCCTATTTCACAGCAGTTTTATTTATTATTTTATTTTCTACATGAGCTTAATTATTTATGTACTGCATGTTCTGAATTTATAGTTTTTATAAACAAACATGTAATTCACATTTTCTAAATGTGAGTTCTCCCTGCCATTATGCTCTCCATGCCAACATCGCGTTTAATAAAACTGTATTCCTGCAACTTTTTGTGAAACTGCCAACTGCCTTCGGTCTTCTCAAAGAGGGCGGGTAAACGGACAGAGACTCACTGAAAAACTGCCCTTAAAAGATCGAAGAAGCATCAGTGATTAACAGCATGGGGATGCAGAAGGCAAATGAAAACCTCTTCATTAAACACATATGATGTGGGTCCATAGGTAATTGAAAAACAGTCGTGATGATCTCTCCATTGGCAAAACATTACGAACCTTTTCCCCATTCACATCTCCGTGGGGAGACTGCCGAAGGGAAGGTGACTACGAGAATAAGATTGAATGACCAACGTAGGGATAACGTACTAAGAGTCGGAGAAATGAATGTCGGAAGTTTGAACGTAGCAGGGAACACAAATATCTGAAAATGGAAATGCAAAGGAACTAGATGTAGTTGCAGTCAGCGAAGTGAAATGGAAAGAAGATGAGAATTTCCGGTCAGACTAATGTAGGATAACATCAACGGCACCAGAAAATGGTTTAACCGGAGTAGGATTCGTTATGAATGGGAAGCTAGGGTAGAGTGTGAGCTACTGTTAACAGTTTAGTGATATGGTTGGTTTCATCAGATTCGACTGCAAACCATCTCCGACTAACCGTAGTTGTGGTATACACGCCAACGTCGGAAAGAGGAGATGAAGCGATAAAGTATATAAGGATATCGAATAGCTAATTCGTTATGTGAAGCGACATAAAAATCTAATCGTAAAGGGGAACTGGAACGTGGTTGTATCGGTGGAATTAGAAAATAGGGTTACGGGGGAATTCGAGTTTGACACTATTAATGAGAGAGCAGAAAGACTAACTGAGTTATGGAATAATTTTCAGATATTAAAGCGAATACTCTGTTCAAGAATCGCAAGTCGTGGAGGTATACTTGTAAAGGAAGGCTCAAATTGCATTACATTATGATCTGACAGACATTCCGAAATTAGAAATTGGGCAATAAGGAATACTCAAGAACAGACGCAGAGTCAGATCACAATTTAATAATGATGAAGAGCAGACTGAAGGTTAAGAAAATCGTCCAAAAGAATCATTGTGGAAGTGGGATACTGAAATATTGAAGATTGACGAGACGCGCTTGAAGTTCGCTAAGGATATCAGTTCTGCAATAAGAAGCACCAGACTGGGCATTTCAGATGAGACAGATTGGACAGACAAACATAGGAACAAAGAAGGTAGCGGCGAAGAAACCAAGGGTAACAGAAGTAATATTTAGTGGATCAACGAAAGAAGGAATTACAAAAACATTTAGCGAGAGTCAGAAATACAGAAATACGAGTCACTTAGAAATGAAGTCAATAGGAAGTGCATGATTGCTACGGTGAAATGGCTGCATGAAAAATGTGAGAAAATCGAGAAAGAAACTACCGTCGGAAATATTAACTGAGTGAATAGAATCGTCGAAAGGAAGTAAGATTATATTAAGAATGCAATGGGAATTACACTGTTAAACGCAGAGGAGAGAACATAAGAGGCGCCTATTAGGCGGGCTTGTGTGATAACACGATAGAAGAAACAGGAGTCAACAGGACACAGACAAACTGTCCTGTGTCAGAATCAGAAATTAAAAGGGCTTTGGAAAACTTAACATGAAATAAGGCAAATAAATCATAGGGGGAAGTCGCAACGAAACAACAATTCTCATTGGTGTGTAGAATGTCTGAGACTGGCGAAGTACCATCAGACATTCAGAAAACATCATACACACAATTCCGAAGAAAAGAAAGGCAGATAAGTGCTAGAATTATCGCACAAGCAGCTTAACTGTACATGCAACCAAGTTACTGACAAAAATAATATCCAGAAGAATGGGAAAGAAAATTGAGGCTGCGTTGGATAAGGACCAGATTGACTTTAGGAAAGATAATGGCACAAAGAGGCAGTTCTCACTTTTCGTTTGATAACGGAAACGAGGCTAAAGAAAAATCAATAAACGCTCATAGCATTCGTCTACCTGGAAGAAGCTTTCGACAAAGTAAAATGGCGCAAGGCATTCGAACCTCTGAGGCAAACAGGATAAGATGTAGGGAAAGACCAAGAGGCAACAAAAGGACTGGAAGATCAAGACGATGTGCTCGGATTAAAAAAGGTGTAAGACAGTGATGCAATCGTTGGCTCCTACTGTTTAATCTATTCATCGAAGAAGCAATGACGAAAATAAAAGTTTCAAGATTGGATTTAAAACTCAAGGTGAAAGGATATCAGTGATAGGTTCGATGATCACATAGCTGCCCTCAGTGAAGGTGAAGGAGAGGTACAGGATCTGTTGAGTGGAATAGTCTAATGAGAACAAAATATGACTGAAAATCAATCGGAAGAAGACAAAGGTAATGAGATGTAGCAGAATTGAAAACAGCGAGAAACTTGACAGCAGAATTTGTGGCCTTGAAGTAGACGAATTTAAGGAATTCTGCTATCTTGGAAGAAAGCTTACAGATGACGGTATGAGGGCACAAAAAACTGGCAGCACAGACGAAGAGGATAATTTTGGCCAAGACTAATCTCCAAACAAGTGCCTTAATTTAAGGAATTAATTTCTGAGAACGGCGTTTGCATGGCAAAACCTGTAGAGGAGGACAGAGACTTGAATGTATCCAACACATAATAAAGGACTTTGTGTGGAAATGATACTCTGAGATGAAGAGTGTAGTGCGGGTGAGGTGTTCATGGTGGTCTGTGTCAAACTAGTCAGAAGATATTTAAAAAAAAAGATACGCTGACTCGATGACTGTGTTCATATGTTATAAGTGGTGTTATAGCTGTAAAGCACGTACCTAGGAACCGAGCGGTCGTGGGACCCAGTCTCGGTCTTACCACAGGTTCTTCTGTCTCATTTTAACCTAGTCGTCACATTTCGACGATCTGAAGAGACGCCGAAACATCAGGTGGTCCGGTTTCCAGGTTAAACTGAAAATCCCCTTCCCTGGTTGGATGACTGGGGCAGGTTACGGACACGTAAATCCTTAAGTGGCGTCCAACATAAAGAGTGGCACCAGGCTTTTACGCCACAGGAAATTATTATTCATTTATCAACACAAGTAATTAAGTTTGTAAGGAATCCTCACAGGGTGAGTCCTAGTCGCCCTTGACCAGTTTTTTTTTCTTTGTATGCATTTCATTTCTCGATTATACTGGCTAGCACTGCATCACGTACTTAACTTCTCTACCGCTTTGAAACATACGTCTTTTCCAATAGTATGTTTGTACCTGATGGCGCGACGTTTGAAAACCTGTTTTTGACATAGATAACAAATAATTTAAAATATTATATCAGTGTCGTCTTTGTTTTTATTCGTAATGTATAAAATATTGTAATAGCAACCGACGGAACAATCAGTAAAGCCATCTGATATAATTTCGTATCAGATTCCTCTCTCCCCATAATTTCAGTAGGTTCCTCATACGAGCATTGCCTGAAAAGTAATGCGTCCACCTTTGTAACACTTCAACAGTGTGCAGCTTTGGTATGCGGCAGGTACTGGTCTGTTCCGTTGCCTCTTCTCTACGACTCCAGTTGGCGGGAAGCCCTAGCAGTAAACGATTGTGTTGTTACACTGTAAAGTATGGAACTCCGTGAAGACGGTCGGTCAATGCGTTTTAAGCAACGTGCAGTCATTGAATTCTTGACAGCAGAAGGTGTCACGCCAAACGAGATTCATCAAAGAGTGAAAGCAGTTTATGGTGACTGTGATGTGGGGCGGGAACATCTGACCTGCGTCACAACCAGAGAGTTGGAAGTTCTGTGACAGTAACCATCGAGTTTGACAAGCCAAATTTTGACTGATTGATTCAGGACGATCGTCGTATAACTCAGAGAGAAATTGCAAGCACAATCGGCATTTCACAAGAACGTGTGGGTCATATTATTGCTTCGCTCGACTATCAGAAGATCTGTGCACGATGGGTAGCTCGGATGCTGACTCCTGAAATGAAAGCGCACAGACTTGAAATTTGTCAGGCGCTCCTCTCGCGTTCCGAGAATGAAGGTGACGCCTTTCTCCATTCTACTGTGACAGGAGACGAAACGTCAGTCTATCGATTGCCGACTCAAAGATTCGCCCCAAAAAAAGAAATTCAAGACGCAGCTCTGGACAAATCATGGCCACAGTGTTCTGGGACGCAAATGTTGTTATCCATGTTGATTTCCTTGATCGTGGAAAAGCAATAAATTCAGAACGTTACATCACAACGCTGCGAACTCTGAAACGACGGCGGACAAGTGTCCGAAAGGAAAAGAGAAATGTTTTCCTGCAGCATGACAATGCCAAACCACACAATTCACGTGCGACCATAGGAGAACTTCAGAGATTGAATCTCACCAGCGTACAGCATCCTCCGTACAGTCCAGATTTAACACCGTCTGACTTCCATCTGTTCCCGATAATGAAAGACGATCAGCGAGGACATCATTATGCTTCTGCTTAAGATGTTAAGACAACTTTGGGACTGTGGTTGACGAAACAGAGTCAATTACTTCCGTGATAGCATCAAAAAACTTGTTCATCGCTGGCAGAAATGTGTCCAGTTGGCTGGCGGTTATGTGGAAAAGTGAATACTGGTAATTAAAGATCACATTCTAAGGATTATTTCTGCGTTTGATTTATTAAAATATTTCCATTCAAACGCAGTTAAATAAGGTGGAGGCATTACTTTTCATTCAACCCTCGTATTTATATTTAGCTGTTTTTATATTTCTACGACCATTCGCTCTTTCGACGTGTATTTCGTTCATCCTTCTACTATTTCCACTTTCAGCAATCTGTTCAAGTCTTCTCTAAGTCAGTCATAGTATGCAGAAATCCTGTCTTCATTCCTCCTTCGGCAAGTGTCCAAACGTGATGGTGATTAGGTGCAATATTGATTTCCGCTGTCATGACTTGTATCCGATTTTGGTTGATAATTCCCACTACTTTCATGATTTGCAGGATCTTACTACAATTTAAGGGTCTTAGCATTATTTTATAGAAGCATCCTAGCATTCAGTTATTCTTCTAACCACTTCAACTCGCAGCAGTACCTTACAATTTGTCGTTCCATTAGCTACTGTTGAACCAAGTATATTACGTTCAGCTTTTTTTTACATTCTTATGTTACACTGTTCAAGCCAACAATTTACAAGCTTGCGCTCAATGTGCTTTAAGTTGATACAAGTTGTAATATTGTGAACGAAAACAATTACATGCCGCGTACTCCTGTGGTTCCAATCTTTAACATTTCAGATCAAAAACTAAAAACACAATTTGTTGTGGGAGCAACGGTAAAATCTCGGAAAATGGTAGTCTAAATTATTTGAAGTGAAAAGTTCGTCGAAACTTGCCCAGCAGTTGTGGAGGTATAACTTTCTAGAGATGAAGTGTGATGTTTGTATGGTTATGCGTAACACTGGAACTGACACTTATCATTCGTAATGCTAAAGCATGAATTAAAAGAAACTGTAATTCCCAATTAAGTCCCTGCAACAATGAAAGTATACAAAGAAAACAGTGCACATCTTTGAACTAGTCAACTTGGCATTGGCTTACGGTTTGGCACTGCTGTTCCTGCAGTTTTATAACAGTAGAACATCCGATTCTAGAAGATTACTCGCGTTTCTGTAACGAACTTTATGTAACTGATTCTGTTAGCTGGCTACTTACTAGTTAGGGACAATGGACAGAAAAAAGTGGATGAAGTAGAAGTCAGTCTTTAGTTCGTGGAGGATAGGTCAATGATAAGTCTATGATAAGTCAATGATAAATATTTATCGTTGCTGCACACGTAAAATTACGGCGAACATCATATCGCAACTGCTTTTGTTATGCGCATTGACAATTTGTGAGCCATCTTCAAGCAGACGATCTTCGATTGTTCCCATAGACTCTTCCACGCCTTATTGTGCAGTCACATCCGTAACTCACTTCGGCACGCACATCATTGTGCCTCACTGTGCTCCAAATGTGTTATCTAAAAAACAAGTTATCTCTGTTATCAAGTATGATCTACTGTTTTCAGCAGCACGTAGTCCTAGATTTTCTAAACTTATATTAATTTCTTGTCCGTTTCAGTTCCTCAAAGACTTCTTTCTAAACCTAGTATTTACAAATGTTTTCTGTTTTCGTCTGTAGCGTACCGACACGATTCCCTCTGACTGGTTTGATGCGGCCCGCCACGAATTCCTTTCCTGTGCTAACCTCTTCATCTCAGAGAATCACTTGCAACCTACGTCCTCAATTATTTGTTTGACGTATTCCAATCTCTGTCTTCCTCTACAGTTTTTGCCCTCTACAGCTCCCTCTAGTACCATGGAAGTCATTCCATGTCTTAGCAGATGTCCTATCATCCTGTCCCTTCTCCTTATCAGTGTTTTCCACATATTCCTTTCCTCTCCGACTCTGCGTAGAACCTCCTCATTCCTTACTTTATCAGTCCAACAAATTTTCAACATTCGTCTATAGCATCACATCTCAAATGCTTCGATTCTCTTCTGTTCCGGTTTTCCCACAGTCCATCTTTCACTACCATATAACGCTGTACTCCAGACGTACATCCTCAGAAATTTCTTCCTCAAATGAAGGCCGGTATTTGACATTAGTAGACTTCTCTTGGCGAAAAATGCCTCTTTTGCCATAGCGAGTCTGCTTTTGATGTCCTCCTTGCTCCGTCCGTCATTGGTTATTTTAGAGCCTAGGTAGCAGAATTCCTTAACTTCATTGACTTCGTGACCATCAATCCTGATGTTAAGTTTCTCGCTGTTCCCATTTCTACTACTTCTCATTAACTTCGTCTTTCTCCGATTTACTCTCAAACCATACTGTGTACTCATTAGACTGTTCATTCCGTTCAGCAGATCATTTAATTCTTCTTCAATTTCACTCAGGATAGCAATGTCATCAGCGAATCGTATCATTGATATCCTTTCACCTTGCATTTTAATTCCACTCCTGAACCTTTCTTTTATTTCCATCATTGCTTCCTCGATGTACAGATTGAAGAGTAGGGGCGAAAGGCTACAGCCTTGTCTTACACCCTTCTTAATACGAGCACTTCGTTCTTGATCGTCCACTCTTATTATTCCCTCTTGGTTGTTGTAAATATTCTATATGACCCGTCTCTCCCTATAGCTTACCCCTACTTTTTTCAGAATCTCGAACAGCTTGCACCATTTTATACTGTCGAACGCTTTTTCCAGGTCGACAAATCCTATGAAAGTGTCTTGATTTTTCTTTAGCCTTGCTTCCATTATTAGCCGTAACGTCAGAATTGCCTCTCTCGTACCTTTACTTTTCCTAAAGCCAAACTGATCGTCACGTAGCGCATTCTCAATTTTCTTATCCATTCTTCTGTATATTTTTCTTGTAAGTAGCTTCGATGCATGAGCTGTTAAGCTGATTGTGCGATAATTCTCGTACATGTCAGCTCTTGCCGTCTTCGGAATTGTGTGGATGATGCTTTTCCGAGAGTCAGTTGGTATGTCGCCACACTCATATATTCTACACACCGACGTGAATAGTCGTTTTGTTGCCACTTCCCCCAATGATTTCAGAAATTCTGATGGAATGTTATCTATCCCTTCTGCCTTATTTGACCGTAAGTACTCCAAAGCTCTTTTAAATTCCGATTCTAATACTGGATACCCTATCTCTTCTAAATCGACTCCTGTTTCTTCTTCTATCACATCAGACAAATCTTCACCCTCATAGAGGCTTTCAATGTATTCTTTCCACCTATCTGCTCTTTCCTCTACATTTAACAGTGGAATTCCCGTTGCACACTTACTGTTACCACCTTTGCTTTTAATGTCACCAAAGGTTGTTTTGACTTTCCTGTATGCTGAGTCTGTCCTTCCGACAATCATAACTTTTTCGATCACTTCACATTTTTCTTGCAGTCATTTCGTCTTAGCTTCCCTGGACTTCCTATTTATTTAATTCCTCAACGACTGTTGTTTCTGTATTCCTGATTTTCCCGGAACATGTTTGTACTTCCTCCTTTCATCAATCAACTGAAGTATTTCATCTGTTACCCATGGTTTCTTCGCATCTACCTTCTTTGTACCTATGTTTTCCTTCCCAACTTCTGTGATGCCATTTTTTAGAGATGTCCATTCCTCTTCAACGGTACTGCCTACTGCGCTATTCCTTATTGCGGTATCTATAGCGTTACAGACCTTCAAACGTATCTCGTCATTCCTTAGTACTTCCGTATCCCACTTCTTTGCATATTGATTCTTCCTGACTAATGTCTTGAACTTCAGCCTACTCTTTATCACTACTATATTGTGATCTGAGTCTATATCTGCTCCTGGGTACGCCTCAAAATCCAGTATCTGATTTCGGAATCTCTGTCTGACCATGATGTAATGTAATTGAAATCTTCCCGTATCTCCCGGACTTTTCCAAGAATACCTCCACCTCTTGTGATTCTTGAACAGGGTTTACGCTATTACTAGCTGAAACTTGTTACAGAACTCAATTAGTCTTTCTCCTCTTTCATTCCTTGTCCCAAGCCCATACTCTCCTGTAACCTTTTCTTCTACTCCTTCCCCTACAACTGGATTCCAGTCGCCCATGACTATTAGATTTTCGTCCCCCTTTACATACTGCATTACCCTTTCGATATCCTCATACACTTTCTCTATCTGTTCATCTTCAGCTTGCGACGTCGGCATGTATACCTGAATTATCGTTGTCGGTGTTGGTCTGCTGTCGATTCTTATTAGAACAACCCGGTCACTGAACTGTTCACAGTAACACACCCTCTGCCCTACCTTCCTATTCATAACGCATCCTACACCTATTATACCATTTTCTGCTGCTGTTGATATTACCCGATACTCATCTGACCAGAAATCCTTGTCTTCCTTCCACTTCACTTCACTGACCCCTACTATATCTAGATTGTGCTTTTGCATTTCTCTTTTCAGATTTTCTAGTTTCCCTATCACGTTCAAGCTTCTGACATTCCACGCCCCGACTCGTAGAACGTTATCCTTTCGTTGATTATTTAATCTTTTTCTCATGCTAACTTCCCCCTTGGCAGTCTCCTCCCGGAGATCCGAATGGGGGACTATTCCGGGATCTTTCGCCAATGGAGAGATCATCATACCACTTCTTCAATTACAGGCCACATGTCCTGTGGATACACGTTACGTGTCTTTAATGCAGTAGTTTCCTTTGCCGCCGGCCACGGTGGTCTCGCGGTTCTAGGCGGTCAGTCCGGAACCGCGCGACTGCTACGGTCGCAGGTTCGAATCCTGCCTCGGGCATGGATGTGTGTGATATCCTTAGGTTAGTTATGTTTAAGTAGTTCTAAGTTCTAGGGGACCAATGACCACAGATGTTAAGTCCCATAGTGCTCAGAGCCATTTTCCTTTGCCTTCTGCATCCTCATGTCGTTGATCATTGCTGATTCTTCCGCCTTTACGGGCAATTTCCCACCCCTAGGACAAGAAAGTGCCCTGAAACTCTATGCGCTCCTCCGCCCTCTTTGACAAGGCCGTTGGCAGAATGAGGCTGACTTCTTATGCCGGAAGCCGGCCGCGGTGGTCTAGCGGTTCTGGCGCTGCAGTCCGGAACCGCGGGACTGCTACGGTCGCAGGTTCGAATCCTGCCTCGGGAATGGGTGTGTGTGGTGTCCTTAGGTTAGTTAGGTTTAAGTAGTTCTAAGTTCTAGGGGACTTATGACCTAAGATGTTGAGTCCCATAGTGCTCAGAGCCAATCTTATGCCGGAAGTCTTCGGCCGCCAATGCTGATTATTTATGAAAATTTAGGCAGTGGCTGGGATCGATCCTGGGACCGAAGACGTTTTGATTATGAATCAGAGACACTACCTCTAGACCACGGGTCTCTCCCAATTATTGGTTATATAGATCCGATCTCCAGCTTCCGCTACAGTTTTTGTCCTGTGCAGTTACTTTAAAATGAAGTTGTAACATCTCTCCTTTAGCATAGTTTGCGTGTCTCGCATGTTCTTTTCTTTGTCAGTCTCTTATCAGTGCACTTAATTTTCAGTGTTCTTCTGTAATACCACACCTCAAATGCTTCATTGCCAGTTCACAAGATATTTGGGCCTTTTTACATTATTGACAGAAGAATGGAAACACTGGAAGATACTACTTTGTAAAATGATCATTTTGGGTTTCTAAGAAATGTAGGTATACATGAGACAGTTCTGAAACTACGACTTAGGAGACAAGTTGACAAATGGCGAACCTCCATTTACAGCATTTGTAGTTTTACAGAACGTTTTTGACTCTGATGAGTGTAATACATTCTATGATACTCTGTAGGTAGGTGGGCTATACGGTAAGCGAAAGGATGTCTATAACTCGCACAAACACCAAACTCTAGTTACAAGAGTCTTAGGACATGAAAGGGGAAGCTGTATTTATGAATGGAGTACAACAGGCTTGTAGTGTAACCCACGTTCCACAATCTCAAGCAACTGCAGCTTTTAAAATGTGTTAAGGAGTGGGGAGAAGAAATGAAAAATTTAAGGTTTGTCTGTGACACAGTAGTGTCTCTGAGACGCCAAAGGTCTTGGAAGATGAGTGGCGCTTGGGAGGAACGGGGGTCGTCCGTGAGGCGTGCCGAGATACGCCGCGCAGTTGCGGTAACACTGCGGCCCGGATGTCGCAGTGGTTAGCGCACCTGCCTAGCAAGCAGGAGTTCCTGGGTTAGAATCTTGGTCCAGTACACATTTTCACTAGTTGAAGCTGATTCTGCGTAGTGTCCCGATGCGGCTGATATCAGTAATATATTTCCTTTCTTCCCCCCCCCCCCTCCTTCACCACCAGA